>NC_142698.1:8718819-9067466 GCF_029339155.1 Prunus mume | reverse complement strand
TTTACTTCAAATTGTCATGCTCATGAGTAAACTTGTGGTAACAATTCTTTTATTCATTTTAGTTAGTATGTAGCCTTCTATTAAGGTTTACTTTTTTGCACTATGTGCTTATGGATGAGTAGAAGGATTGCTCTGCAGTGTATTTCTTTATGGAATTCCAGCTGTGTCAGAACTTGTTCTGAATGTGCATTTTACCTTTTGCGTATTGACTAGGTTTTTCAAGAAATATTTGTGTACTGTGGTGATGCCATATGATTTTTTTATTTTTTATTTTTTATTTTTTTATATCTGATGTATATGTACTTCGTAAATACCAAGGAAATTAAGAATACTCTTGGATTATAAAGAGCGAATTGACCTCAAAGTGTTTTATAGTTGCTGGAAGTACATTTTCCAGTGACAGACGCATATCGTGTATTGTTAATTATGCTCACATGTTTTTATTTATGGTTTTACCAATTTCATTCTAGACTTTAGCTTGACATATCTTGCACTCAGTTTTTTTTTCTTTCTATTAACAGATTGTATCCTAAACAATGTTTTATTTAATGTATCTTAGATTATGACCACTAAACTCTTTGACATGCAGCCGTGCATTCTGGGACAAGAGGATCTCTCAAGAAGTCAATGGTGATGCCCTGGGCGAGGTATTTACCGTTTGCGAGATTTGATTTTAGTCATCTTACAATGGAGTACTCATTACAGTTTTTTTCCTTCTTTTACAGGAGTTCAAGGGCTATGTATTTAAAATTATGGGAGGCTGTGACAAGCAAGGCTTTCCTATGAAGCAAGGAGTGTTAACCCCAGGCCGTGTTCGCCTTTTGCTCCATAGAGGTATGTTATAATGTATCAATTTGTGTCTGAGAGATAGCGGCATTTGATTTTGAGTTCCTGTTGTAGTACCTAATATTAGTTTTCTCTCGGCTCAACACTTTCGGGCAATGAAACTGATTGATGCATATTGTTTATTTAGGTACACCGTGCTTCCGTGGATATGGAAGGAGGAATGGAGAGCGAAGAAGGAAGTCTGTTCGTGGATGTATTGTCAGTCCAGACCTGTCTGTATTGAACTTGGTTATTGTTAAGAAAGGTGACAATGACCTTCCTGGACTTACTGATGTTGAAAAGCCAAGAATGAGAGGTCCAAAAAGGGCATCAAAGATCCGGAAACTATTTAACCTCACCAAGGATGATGATGTGAGGAAGTATGTCAACACCTACCGCAGAACATTTACAAGCAAAACTGGTGGGTTATATTTTCGGTCTTTAAAATTTTGTTTTCACACAACAGAAATATGAAAAAGATACTCTGCTAGAATATTAGTCACCACGCAGTGATGAAATTTCCATTTAAGTTTGTTGTGAGTCTCGGCCCTTGAGATAAAATACCCACTTTAATGGTTTGCAGGCAAAAAGTGCAGCAAAGCTCCCAAAATTCAGAGACTGGTTACTCCATTGACTTTACAGAGGAAGCGAGCAAGGATCGCAGAGAAGAAGAAGAGAGTTGCAAAGGCGAAGTCTGAGGCAGCAGAGTATCAAAAGCTCCTTGCTTCCCGGTTGAAGGAGCAGCGTGATCGACGCAGTGAGAGCTTAGCCAAGAGGAGATCGAGACTTTCTGGTGCGTCTAAGCCATCTGCTGCTTAGGTCTCTGAAACAAATTTTGATCTTTTAGTCAATGAGTTAGTGAGCAAATGAGCATCATAGATGGTTTAATGTATTTTTGATTGCTTACATTGAGCTTTCATGATTTTATTATGGATGTCGAACATGTTGAGTGGTTGACATTTCAAATTTTGATTTCGCTTTTAATGTTGGAATTTATTGGTGGTATACCTTCTCCCTCTCTCTCCCTGTTCTGCAATTCTCACTTATTCTCAATTTCGTATGACGAGAGAAGCCTAAATTTATAGCATACTACACCATCTCGAAAACCTTTGCATTTAGCATCGGTGCAGTTTTACGCATTTAAACTAATACTAGCTATTAGATTAATCTAATGAATTTTATTAAGTCCACATTAGCATAATTGTACTAACATAAATAAAACTCACAATTTGTACCTTACTCTTTGTATCCAACTTTTGTAATATAAATAAATAAAAAATGTCTCATCAAACATGAACACCCCTCCCGACCCAGGCCCCTTACCAACCCCACTGACAGCCACCCATGGTTCTATGTATTCTTAATTTTGGATGACTGACTCTCAACAAGGCCTACGGATTGAAGTCCTTCATCGTTAGGAATCTCTCCCAACTCCAGAACCACCCTCGAGTGATAATCCCGTTCTACAACTAGGGAACAATTTTATCAAATCTTGATCACGAATTCTTCGCCACAAGTACTGCAATTGACATCTTATATATGCCTACCAATTATAGGACCAAGTGAGCGGCGGCCCTGGCTGGCTAGGGGGCTGGATCGCGTTGTTGCTTGTTGGAACTTTTTTTTAATTTTTGAATTTATTTCATTAGTATTGGCTAAGGTGCAAATGGTGAGTGAGTTTGAGGTTAATAAATGCACCGATGCTAAATGTAGAGACTTGGAAACTTCGGAATTCCATGCTGAATGATGCGAGCGCAACGTTGAAAATTCAATTGAGGAACATTGGTTTGAATTTTCATGAACGCATTGGTTTTGGAATTAACCTTTTGAAAAGGCGGCATGAACAATAAACCAAGAGTGCAGAATATTAGATGGATTGGGCCTGATTAGGAAAAACAAAAAAGTTTTAAGGATTCCATTAAAAACCAACCACAAAAAAGAAGAAAAAGAAAAAAAAAAAAAAAAAAAAGTGACCATAAAGATAAAATATAGTAAATTCCAATGATGGGTTTTTATTCTAACATCATCATGCCCTCTCAAAGACAGGTACGTGGGGTTACAGGATGACGACTGTTAACCACCCTGCAATTTCTTCTCACCTCACCTTGCTGCTCAACCTGCAAGTCACCCATCTTTATCATCCCCTCAACAAAGGCCTTGAAAAACTCATGTTGGTCCCTGCTAAACAGTTGAACAAATGCCCTAGTCTCTGGAAATGTGAAAAGTGTTTGATCTGAATTCAGAAACCCTCTCCCTGCAACCAAGTCCTTGAAGTACTGGTTATCGAACACTACCGGTGTAGCGTCAAGGTCTCCAGTCACGTTTTGATCCACATTCAAAGGGCAGAGCTTGTTTAGCTTTTCTCTAAACTTTGGATCAAAGACAGGGTCTGGCCGGCCGGTGCCGGATTGGTTGTACAGCCTGAACATGATGGAGAAGCATCGAGCTTGGCCGATGGAATGTGAACCAGAAAGGGCAACAAGGTGTTTGACAGACAGATTGAATTTGCCAAACAGGTCAATGAGGAAGCTTGCGTTGGCTCTTGGACTTGGCATAACGTTGTCTGAGGCTTCTTGGCTGGCGCTTAAGCTATCCAATCTGCCTAACTTCACTTCCCAATCAGGTCCTCCTGTCTGATTAACACTAATTTTTTTAATTATGGAAACCATAAACAGAAAAGAATTATACGCTTTGCACTCAAACCAAGCCCATGTTGATTATTCATCACTTTTTTTTTTCATTTTATATCAACAGAGGGGGGTTTCGAATTCGGATCTCTTCGAATATTAGGAAGAGAAATTCCACTAAAAGAAGATGGAAGTATAGAGAAGAGAGTTTCATACCAATGCAACAGCATCTTTAGAGGCCATGATGATGATATCTGCACAAGAGACAATCCCAGGGCAGACCTTCTCCAAGGCTTCCTTGACTTCATCAACAACCTCATAAGATCTCAGTGAATTTATGTTTGCAAGGGCGAGTTTTTCCCCAAGCATTGTTGGTGTGTCATCAAGCAACAATGAAGCATCACAACCCTATGATTTTTTTACCAAAGAGGGAACCAATTAATTAGTTGTTGAAGAACAGCTTATAAGGAAACGCAGGATTGTAATTTTTATATATAGTTCACTTACATTAACAAAGCAATCATGGAATTGGAAGCGCATGACAGAAGCAAGGCTCCGGGGCTCTCGGATCAGAGCCTTCTTCATGACATGTCGAACCTCAGCTTCGGCTTCCGGGCACGATTCTGAGTAGTAATGAGGCCGGAGTTGTGCACCGGCAGCGCTGACTATTATGTGGAGGAGGAAGAGTGAAAAGAGGGGAGACATTGAATTTTTGAGACAATTCTCACTACTCGGTAGGTGTGTATATGAGTTGGTGAAGTTTGGAGTTCCGTTTGAGGGTTTTTAAGCTTGTTTGATGCCTCTGTGCATGTACAGAAACAGTGGGTGTGTGAAATGATTCTTTCCCTTTTTTTCTCTCTCTCTTTTTTGTTTTTAGTGATATGGGGTAAGTTTTGAGACAAAGGCGATAGTATTGGATTACCTGTTGCATCCCTATTTTTCAATACAGTACTATCGCCTTTGAGTTATAGGAGGAAGCTTCATTTGCGCTATTCACTTGTATTCGTACAATCTTAGAGCATCTCCAATGGCGGGTTATATAATGAGGTGTATATTAAATATATATTATTTATAATTGGAATCACATGTACTGGGGATATGTAAACTATTGTAAATTTGCATTACAACCGTGAGATGCAAATTTAGATGCACATTTGCATCCTTTTTTACATCTCTTGCAGGTGAGACCTACATAAGAAAGAGTGAGAAAAGGTGGACAAAAGTGAGCAAAATCAGTCACGTTTTCATTCATTTGGAATCTGGGCTCTTCTACTTCATTTTTATTTACTTATTTTGTTATTATTTTTCCCTCTCTTTTCTTTTTTTATTCCCTATATATATTTAGATTTACATATTCCCCATTATAACAAAAACCACATTTATAACCCCTGGAGGTGTAAAGGGAATGTAAAAGTGGAGAAATTATAAAATGATACGGTATCACCACGTCATCTGGTGATACTTCCATTCAAAATGCTCTATGTGTATTATTTTTTAAAGAAAAATTAATTATTTATACAGCTGGATTTAAAAATCTAATTTTATAATTTAAAACCATAAAAATAAAACTAAAATGAAAAAACTCATTAATAATAAAAATTCCCAACAACCACTTCCCTGAGCTCGACGACCAAGCCTCTGCCTGCCCACTTTCTGCCATGGCTCTTGTCTTTCTTTCATTTTTCCAATCTTTCTCTCTTTCTCCCTCTCCATCCCTCCTCTCTATTATGGATATTCTCTCTATGATGGCTTTAGGGTTCAAAAAATTTAGATTGAAGATTTGTTTAGGGTGGGTTTATAGTCTTTGAGAAATTATTTGATTTCATATGCGAAGGTCAAAAAGTTTAAAAGTTTTTGAGGAATTTGATTAGCTTCAAAGACCTACAAGGTATATGGCCATTGAGATTATCAACAAGAAAAGCAAATTTTATAGTAGGTGAATAGGAATCCAATCTTGGTTGCATACCTTTCTATGTATGAATAGCCGAATCAATTATTTTTTTTCTAATGATTGTGAAAGTGGAATTATCCATGTGTTGGGGTGTCCTCAAATTCACATAGAGAATGAGGCAGTAGTCATGGAAGATAGTGGTGGGGGATCACTGTGGATGAAGGGGGTGGTTTTTTTATTTATTTCTAAAGGTTTTTAAAAATCATTTTAATTTTATTTTAAAAGTAAATATGAGTGTTGGATCCAGTTGTCAAAAAATAATACATGTGGCGAATTTTGAATGGAAGTATCACAAACTGACGTGATGATATCGTACAATTCTATAATTTCTCGTAAAGAGAAGTGGCTTCACACCCACAAAAATACACCATCTACTGTGGATGCTCTTATTAAAGAACATATATAACATTGTCATTTAAATTACGTGAAAAGAAAATTACATGAAATGTTATTTTGGCTCTTCACTTGTATTCGTGCACTATTATAAAGGAGTGTAGATAACAACCGCGGTGTTATTTACACTTCTCGGTAGACATTCAAAAGGAGATTACACATAACTCCCTATAATGGTTATTTGACTTATTTTCAAAAGATGTTATGTATTAATCCATTTCTTTGCTTTACCAAATCCCAACACATACAGCCCGGCCAGTATTGTGGAATAGATTAAAACAAATATTAACAGCCATCAATGTCTGCAATTAATATTGCATGAAGAAAGAGCAAAGCCAGCTCAATTTTATGCTAAATCTTGTAATATACAAATCCCCATATGTCTTTTATTTGCTCACTTCTATGTTGAAAGGAATACATAGTACCTTCGACTTCCTCATGATGTGTTACTTTTTTCACATTTAAAATAAAATAATATCTTTATATAGACGTGAATTAGGTAAATTTTTATTAAATTAAGTTTGAACTATTTTTCCGTAACTATTGCTTGTATATATAAAAATGTCTTTAATATATATATATATATAAAGCAAAAGGTAGAGAACAGCGAAACATTCAAAATATCAAAAAATGCCCTTGGTTAATTCAAACATTAAAGAATTGAAATTATTAATTAAATGAGAATAATTTGGTAAATTCACCTATTTTTTCATATTAAAACAAAATTAGATAATAGGTCATATTTTTATGGAATATAATTATCCATTATTTTTTTTAATTTTTAATTTTTTTATTTAAAAAAAAGGCCTTTTGCAGGTGCGGAAGCCCGTGCGGAGAGGGTAGTACATTTAAAAAAAATTAACTTTTGTTTGCTCATATTAAATGTCTTTAATAGCCTTACTGGCCTTCATCTACCAATGAATTCTTTTCATCTCCCCTTATTCTCTTCCCACGGCAGATCCACGACGCCTAGGTGGCCGGGTTTTGTTCTCCGGCCTCAAAGGCACTACAACATCCATCACTCTCTTCTGCACAGTAACTCTCTCTATCTTGACCACAACATCCATATTCTCCTTGCGTATAAACTTGATAGATCCTTTTGTTTTGTTTGTTCGTTTTGGTCAACGCTAAGAATAAAACCTAGTGGCTTGAGAATAACCCTTTAACCGGCCCAAGAGATAAATATTATTCTTCAGTTTACCCAATTGGTCATGATGAGACCTTTCTATGTACATTTGAGATTTGACCCTTAACACCTTTTTCCCAACCGAAATAGGCCGAAAGGAAGCCATGGACATTGAATATTGAACAACTTACTAAACTATATCTAAGAACTAAAGTTGTAGAATTCTATTCTAGATTCTAGATTAATATTGTAAATCATCCAAGCCATCAGTCCAAAAACATAAAAAAAATGTTTGTTTGTCTGTCGATGTGGTGGCCCGTGGATTGAATGAACCCATATGCTACAAGTGCCCTAGTTTCATGCAGGACCCCAAATACCAAGAAAGACTTCCATGTCACAGGAATAACACTATTTTGCTATCCCCGATCAATAATGTTATGACACTCATGATAATACTTTCACGTGATATAGCATTATTGACCAAAAATAGTGAAATAGTGTTATCCCTATTGCAACTAAGTTTTTCTCCGAAATACCAAATAAATGGAGGTCCCCTCCTCCATTCACATTCACCAAGGCTGATCAGACCAAAATTTCAACGGTCAGAATTTGCATGAACCTTTGATATATAGACAGCCATTGTCAGAAACAGTTTCTGATCGTGCTGCAATTACAAACTTCTTTAACAACAGTTTCTCATAGTGAGCTCACATAGTTCTTTTTGTTGAATATGAATGTTATAGTGTGATTTAAACTAAAAGTTTGCCACCCACCCTTTGTGGTTGGGGGACCCTACTTACCTGATGATAAGGAGTGTGTTTTGTGCGACTTCACCCACCAATGCCAAGGTGAACCGCTCAAGAACATCATGTCTCATCTGAGAAGATTTTAATCAAACAATTCATTATTTTAATGTCCTATTTAGTTACAAGCTCACGCTACCTATATATAAAAGACATTAAAAAAAATTATTGAGTTGAAAGGAAGTTCTTATATTTGACCAAACGGGGCACACAGAATCACTGGGAGTGATCCATCAAAAACTGATATTATAATTTATCCAATCAAAACAGCAATATTCACGAGCTTTCAACATTTATGGATATCTCACTTCAAATAATTGTGGTTTGTTTTTTCCCTGTAGTGCATATTGTTCCATTTTCAAGAATAGATGAATAGGGTGCTCATCTCCAAGAGCATTTGACCCCAAAGTGGATGATTATCAATCAATCACTTTTTCCTATTTTCTATTATTTGTTATCTTTCTTCTTCTTCTCTTTTGCCAAATTTATGTGTTATCTTTCTATGGATGGAAATTGAGACCCTTATCTTTCTCTTCAAAAAATTATATTTAATATGATAGTAAGGTATAGCTCAGTTGGTTGAGCTCTTACACTTTCACTTCACTCAAGTGGGCAGAGAAGTTCAAAACCTCCAAACATCCAATGAATATTTATATAAACTCCCTCCCTTAATTTCTTGTACTCAAAATAAATATATTTATAAATATACCATGATCATAATACTAGATTACTAATTGTGAGATTGGTATGCAAGACTAATTTCTATATCATTAATTCATTTATGACACAAAATGGGGACACATGGGGACACATGAGGGACACAAAATGAGACATGTAAAGCGCCACTATATATATGAGTTGCAAGAACTTACATTTAAATGACACTAAATTTTATAGTTTAAAAAAATTTCTTCCTAAAAAATTTCTCCAAATGAGGCTTGGAATTTTTAGTGTGAAGTACATCAATGAAGGATGTACTTCAGAGCAAAAAAGCACTCTTCTCAAATATACAATGGAATACCAAAAATTTACATGCTTTTGATAATTGATAGTATTTGATCTGTAGTTAAAAATGCATGATAAGGGTGGCACTGTCAAACATGTATGATTTTTTTCTAGGCCTGGCATTTTAGACCAAAAAAAAAAAAACGAAAAACTGCAAATATTGATCGAGGTTTTACCACATTTAAATTAATTTATCACGAGAACCCATCACAACATGTGGTTTATAAAACCGACCGCAATAAGTCTTTGCGGTTGCGGTTCCACATATTTAAATAATGGGGTATACCGCAAACCGCAATATAATGTAATTAATTATTTAAATGAATACTTATAATTATTTTATATTAACTAACAGAGGCCAGGACTTCATCATTTAGATGAATCTTTCTCTCTTCTTCTTTTCTTCTTTTTCTTTTTATTCTCTCTCTCTCTCTCTCTCTCTCTCTCTCTCTCTCTCTCTCATCTTCTTCCTCTTAGTGGGACTCGCCTAGGCTTTGAATGAATTATTAATGAAGTGTGTTCTCTGCCAATCTCTTGAAGTTCCCTCTATTGTTTTTTTTTTAATTTTTAAATATTAGCCTTGAAGAAATATCATTTGAATATTTAGTGAATTAATAAAACTTAATTAGTGAATAATTAAACTCGTATCTAGTAGGAACCTTGGTTTCAATTAGTATTGCGAACTCATCGGTTGTGTTGGTAATTTTGTTAAGTTGTTATTAGTGGGTTAGCCGAGATAATCTTTAGCTTGCAATCAACTATTTAGTTTATTAATTGTGCATTAGCAGGATTGTGGATTGTATTGGTTTATTTTTAATAATAAAGTTCATTCTCTTCGAATATGAGTTAAAGAATCATTGCTAATGATAATTTTTTTTGCTTATTTCATCAGTATTTTTAAGCATGAACTCTTTTTTTGTTGATAGAAAGTTCTGTAATGTTATGTTGTTCCCTATACCGACAATTGGCAACCGTAATATATCGACAATTGCAGTATACCATCATGTGGTATATCGTAATATATCAGTATGTTCATAGTTCGTCTTTTCACCATACCGCAATATATTGGTCGGTTTACAATTTCATTAAAAAGTTGCGGTAACCGAACCGCAACCACCCCTAATTTTTTCTATCTTTGTCAATTGTCAAAACATGTTTTCATAACTGACTTAATAGACCCAATACTCTTATATAAAAATAAATGGGTTTTGATTTTGAGGTCATTTATTCAAGTGAGTTTTTGACTACATGTGAAAGTTTATAAAAAAGTTCACATTTATGAAATTATGGTCTAAGTTTAGGCTAATAAAAAACTTTAAAAAGAGGATTGTTATCTCAAATGATTAAGAACATTTAAATCACCTTGACAATGTATGTATAAGGAAACCTCCCTCTCCCCTAATATCGTTTGTATAAAAAAAAACGAACATTTAAATCAACATACTCATTCTAAAAAGTACAATAATAATAACCATTTTCATATATTCCAACCGAATTAGACCATTTTTTTTTATTACATATAAGGGATAATGGGGGAGTGTGGAATCGAACCGGGACATGGAGTAAATGCTCTTAAGCACTTGAGCTACAAACCCCTTACAAATTAGACCAATTATGTGACAATGTTGGGAAGATGACTATTAACCACCCTGCAATTCTTTCGCACCTCCCCAGGCTGATCCACCTTCAAGTCACCCATCTTTAACATTCCCTCCACAAAGGCCTTAAAAAATACTCCTTGGTCAATGCTGAACTGCTTCACAAGTCCTCTAGTCTGTGGAAATGTATAAAGTGTTTGATCCGAATTCAGAAACCCTTTCCCTGAAACCAAGTCCTTGAAGTACTGGTTATCAAACACAACAGGTGAAGCATCAAGTCCTACGGTAACGTTTTGGTCCACATCTAAGGGACAAAGCTTGTTTAGCTTTTCTCTAAACTTTGGTTCAAAGGCAGGGTCTGGCCGGCCCGTGCTGGATTGGTTGTACAGCCGAGACATGATGGAGAAGCACCGAGCTTTGCCAATGGAGTGTGAGCCAGAAAGGGCAACAAGGTCTTTGACAGAGAGATCGAATTTGCCAAAGAGGTCTATGAGGAAGGTTGCATTGGACGTTGGACTTGGCATGACATCATCTGAGGCTTCTTGGCTTGCTGTCAAGCTATCCAATCTTCCTAACTTCACTTGCCAATCTGGTCCTCCAGTCTAATCAAGGAAAAATTAAGTTAGTACTAAAATAACACTTTTCTTTATACATTGTATTGGACTAGTACGTATATAGTAGAGTGTGCGTACTCGTCCAGTGGAATATGGTTCAATACAATGTTCGTACAAGTTCGTATTAACGTTGGCCTCAAAATAAGTCCATGTAATATTGATAAGAGAGTTTAATATACCAGGGCAACAGCATCTCTAGAAGCCATGATTATGACATCAGCGCAAGAAACAACTCCGGGACAGGCCTTCTCCAAGGCTGCCTTGGCTTCATCAATAACTTCATAAGATCTTAGTGAATTTATATTTGAGAGGCTGAGTTTTTCTCCTAGCATGGTCGGTGTGTCATCAAGTAACAAAGAAGCGTCACAACCCTAATATATATGAAGCATTAACAAATCAATTGTTAAAGAATAAAGACTATAAGGAAATATAAAATTTTACTTTGTATATGTAGTTTTATTTACATTAACAAAGCAATCATGGAATTGGAAGCGCATGATTGAAGCAAGACTCCGGGGATCTCTGGTGAAAGCCTTCTTCATGACATCTCGGACTATGGCTTCGGCTTTTGGGCACGTTCTCAAGTAATAACCAGGGTGGAGTTGGGTGGCGGACGCGGTTACTATGTGTAGGAGGAAGAGTGAAACAAGAGGAGACATTGAGAATTTTTTGAGGCACTAGTTGCTAGTGAGAAGGTGAGGATGAAATTGAATTGGTGCACTTCAAGTTGTGTATGGGGGGTTTTTAAAGTCGTGGGATGCCCTCATGTGCATGTATAGAAATCAATAGAAGCAATGGATGTGAAATGGTTCTTTCGCGCTTCTCACAAAAATCAAGAGTTGTTCTTTCCCTCTGTCTTTTTCTGATTTTTGGCAAGATGGAATGCAATTAATTTCAAACAGTTGAGTTTGGTATAATTAGAGATGTTTTGATTTTGCTCCTAAAAAAGCCACTGTTCTTCCTCCCCTTTCCCCTATTCTCTTCTCCCTCTCCTCCCCTCATTTTCATAAACAAAAGGTTTTTCCTATTTGTCTTCGTTTTGTTATGATTTTCTTCCAATCATCACAGGCAGCTCCGTCTCGCGTCGGATCTCCACCTGCATTTCTATGTTGAATCTCTACCACCATCATTTTTGCGGTTTATTTATGTTCAGAATAAGTCATAGAGACTCTTTTGGTTTTCTGTGTAGTTTTCACATCTCCTTTGTGAGAGATTTTCACCTCTCCTTTGTGAGAGATTTTTACCTCTCCTTTGTGAGAGCTTTTCATCTCTCATTTGTGAGAGCTTTATTCGTATTGTTATGACTTTGTTTTTAAAAGCTTTATCTTTTTTTATTATTTTGAGTTTGCAATCTTAGTTGGGATGCATATGCAAGAGTTTCTTCAATCTTGCGTGATTATTAGTGGAAGCGCATCAGATTATCTTAATTTTGATGTTAGACCGCTCTGCTATTGTAATGGCCCTTTGTAGCTAGTTTGCATTGGTCCTTTGTGGCTAGTAACTTTTTTTGCTGAATTAAGAATGCAATCCTATAATTTCTATATATGAAAAAAAGAGATGTTTTGATTTTGATGGCCATTATTATTTTGACTATTTATGGGTTCAAACAAATATTGATAAGCCATTTGAAGTCTGCACTGCACGAAGTGCCAGCCACCTCACTCTTATGTTGATTAAAGAAACATATACGTTCAATATGAGAACAAAAAAGTAGAAATTCAAGAAAAACACATGTGATGTGGGGATCTTAAGTTTATGTATTTAGAGATTGTGCATTTACCCAGAACTTTATAAATTGTGGGAAGTTATAGAAACTAAATATAACTTAGAGTACGACATATTATAGGAAACTCTGGCCTACTCATGCTAGACATTTTAGTTTTTGCACTCTAGAAAAGCAATGAATGTTTATATCATACTGGTTAAGTTTGATTTGCAAGTAGTAGTAAATGACTTAAAGAATGGTGAGGAAGAGTCATTGGTATCAAATGGGCATCTCATTGACGATATTAAGAGGAGTCTGCAACAATTTGATGATGTTAATTACTGTTTCATTCGGTCTAAGGAGGTGCAATCAAGTAGCTCATCTTCTAACACTTAATTGTATAATTCTATTGCAATTTGGATTGAAGAGGTTCCTCTTTGGCTGGAGCCAATTGTACAAGATGATATTGTTGTATGCATCCTCTTAATTGTTATCAATGAATTCCTTTTCAAAAGAAGAAAAGAAAAAAAAGCAATGAATGTATATCATGTAAGACATGCTCATATTAAACATTCATGTATGTGTGCAAAAGTTTGTGGTTTGGAAGTGCAAATAAAACTTCCTTCTTTTTGGAGTTGATGTTCCCATGCCACTGTTATATTTTGCTTCTAATGATAAGCAATAGTTATTGTGGTCAGCCACTCCAAAAACGTTTATCTCACTGTTAATAGAGGGCCCTCTAAAAGCCGTCCTGGTGCCGTTGTTTCTCTACGAAAATAATGTGAATTTAGTTAGCGGCGGCTAATCCTGCATTTCATATTCAATGAACCAACTAGTGTCAAAGTTGCAAGGGCATAATACCAGAGAATAGGGGTCTCCCTCCAATCACATTCATAAGGCTGACAAGACTGAGAAGTACTAATATTGCAATTTTCAAAGGCCGTGATTCGCAGGGAGTTCAATTTTCCTATTATCAAATGCCTTGTGTCCACCCTGTTTTTTTTTCTAACTTTTTGATATGTGGCACACCACTTAAGAGCACTTTTAACTTAAGACATGCATCAACTATTGAGAAGAGTAATTATATTGGGTTAATATGGTGTGCAAAAATGCTCCCTCCTCACATCCCCAACCGCTACCCAGCCACCTCATCCCCTCCCAACCGTCAAAAGATCTTCTCTCTCTCTCTCTCTCCAATGGCGACCCCACCCTGCACCATCTCTCTAGTGAGGGTACATTTGAGAATTGAGCTCCTCTTTGTCCGAAGAGCAGAAAGAGTGGGGTGGGCACATGGCATTTGGTAAAAGGAAAAAGGTTACTGAAAAGGATAAATGGGTACAGTTGAATTGAAAAAGCTTCTTAAGTGCATACTGCAAACTTTCTTCAACTTGATAGCGAACACTCATAGATTCATTCATCATATGGAAATTTCGGTGTCATTTTCACAATTTTCAACTTATCTTATTGTCCGTCACTTACTTTTTCATAAATGAGATAAAGAAGGCTCAAACTTGAGATATCTTCCAACTTTAACTAGTAAGAGTCATTATAGACTGATAGCTAGTAAATCTCATCATTCACTTAAAAACACTTCTATACGTTATTCGACCAGTCATATTTGTTTCAAATTAAATTGTTAAAGTCTCATTAACAAACATTTGCCGTCTACACTTGCTTTGCTTAGGGTTTATCTCTTAAATATTACGGCAACCATACTAAGAAAAATACTCAAGTAAGAAGGCAAAAAGTGTTGTTTCAAAGTCCAATGAAAAACAACTCAAGCAATAAACTTAAAAGCTTCAAAAAGAATAGGGGCACACATAATAAAGAAAAGAAGAATGGGTTACAAAAGTTGAAAGTAAATTTTTGTCTTTGGACAAATGGGGCACACACATAATCGCTTGAATGGTCCATTCAACACTGATATGCTCGCGGACCCAACTTACTCCATTGCCAAATTCGAAAGTCTCTGCTTCTTGACTTTCCATTTCAAAACAGTAATAAGCTTCCCCAATATCACCAGTGGTGGGGTTGGGGACACATTCAACATCTGTGCACATCTGACTTCAAACACTTTCGGTTTACTTTCCTTTGAGTGCAGATTCTTCTTTTAAAAGATTATTGTATTCAACTCAAACATCATTTAGCCAAAAGTACAAGTTTTACAAATCAATATTTCCTTTTTCTATTATTTGTTATCTTACTATAGATGGATACAAAGACACCCTTATCTTTCTTTAATTAAAAAATATATATTTAATAGTGTGACCATAATATTTGAGAGAATCTCAACGGAACGAGGGAAGATGTGACCATAATGTTAATTGGATGTGATGAAATATATATCCAAGATGGCTTAATCATTACCTATATCCGTTTCATGATTATGCACATTGGGTGAATTTGGTATAGTTAAGAAAAAAAAAACTTTCTTACCAATCCAAATGATGGGAATTGGATTCGAAGTGTGCATAGTTTCTTGTTGAACTTTCTTTATTGAGATCTCTTTGATTGTTCTATGACGTGTTCTTGTTTTCTTTATTTAATAATAAGGAAGCCTATCCATCTCTTATATCTTTAGTTGATTTTCTTTGGGTTAAATTGAATGTAGTGCTTTCTGACTGTATGCTGCATTTCTGCTTAGTGTGTGCTGCATCAGGTTCATAGAGCACTCCAATTGCTTGAGGTTCTACTCACAGATCAACAAAAAGAATGTGCATAGCCAACTTGGTACCCGCAAATCATGAAGCTCAGTACTAAGGGCAACCGATCAGCTTACGGATTAAGTACACAAAAGTTCCTTTGCTTTTCAAAGCACATCTTAATGTATTCAGATACTTCTATAACTAGTATCTTGATTCCTGATTTTGCTCATACCATCACAATTGTGATTTCTTTTGTGTAAAATGAATAGAACCAAAAAATTTTGCACATGCAATTAGCTTGTTTCTCTTTTTATTTCTTCTTCCAACATTACATATGAAGATATCACTAGTAAGCTGTCTTTGTGAGAGTTCATGGCTCCGAGGAGGTGGTTTTGGAACTTAAAAAATGGAACAAAGTTCTGTTTGCTATTGAGAATAAAAAGTTCTATTGACTGTATACATACTGTTTTCATATATTCCAACCAAATTAAACCGTCCACATTATGATGAAGGCAACAAATCAGGCTCAATTACATTGATGCTAGGGGACAATGTGTATTCTTTCTAATATCTGTTCAAGTCCCATCCCTTCAAGACTCGCAAAATGTGTTGACAGAACGACTGTTGGCCACCCTACAATTTCTTCTTATCTCCCCAGGCTGCTCCAACTGCAAGTCACCCATTTTTATCATCCCTTGAACAAAGGCCTCGAAAAATTCGCTTTGGTTTATGCTAAACTGCTTCACAAATTTCCTTGTTTGTGGAAATGTGAAAAGTGTTTGATCTGAATTCAGAAACCCTCTCCCTGCAACCAAGTCCTTGAAGTACTGGTTATCAAATACAAAAGGTGTAGCATCAAGGTCTCCGGTCACATTCTGGTCCACGTTTAGCGGGCAAAGCTTGTTTAGCTTTTCTCTAAACTTTGGTTCAAAGGCCGGGTCTGGCCTGCCTGTGCCGGATTGGTTGTACAGCCGAAACATGATGGAAAAGCACCGACCCTGGCCAATGGAGTGTGACCCAGAAAGGGCAACGAGGTCCTTGACAGATAGATTAAATTTTCCAAACAGGTCAATGAGGAGGCTTGCATTGGCTCTTGGACTTGGCATAATGTTGTCTGAGGCTTCTTGGCTAGCTGTTAAGCTATCCAATCTTCCTAGCTTCACTTCCCAATTGGGTCCTCCAGTCTGATTAAGAAAATAATTACACTCCTTTCACAATTTTTCTTTAGTAACATTAATTTTCTACAACAGAAAGTACAAATGTCATGGCATGATACAGTTGACATACAATTCTTCAAGTTCGGCCTACTTCACCCCTAAAGCTGAACTGTTCTTTCTAACCAAGACCAGTGATGTTGGAATTTGATTTGGGAAAATAAAAAAGAGTTTATAACCCATCAATTATCTTTCCACAGTTTTACCCTTTTCATCCTTTAATGACAGATTGTTATTTTCTCTCTTCTCTCTCTCTCTCTCTCTCTCTCTCTCTCTACAGGCAATCCCATTTTGATGAACTTGGGTCAATCAACTGGTTTCAGTAATTGTGTGTAAGCACTTAAAAACTAGCAGTCCTACCACTCTGTTTTGAAAGGTGATATATTGTATAGATAAAGAGAGTTTAATACCAGGGCAACAGCATCTCTGGAGGCCATGATTATGATATCTGCGCATGAAACAACTCCAGGGCAGACCTTCTCCAAGGCTTCCTTGGCTTCATCAACAACTTCATAAGATCTCAATGAATTTATATTTGAAAGGGAAAGTTTTTCTCCGAGCATGGTTGTTGTATCATCAAGTAACATAGAAGCATCACAACCCTATAAGTATACAAGTTAAATCATTAACACAAAGGTACAAACCAAAAATCATTAAGACAAAGGCTTCTGCAAAATATTTATAAATAAATAAAAAACAAAGAAGTATTGGGAAATATAAAATTTTACTTGGATAGGATAAGATAGTGTTTACTTACATTAACAAAGCAGTCATGGAATTGGAAGCGCATGACAGAGGCAAGGCTCCGGGGCTCTCTAATCAGAGCCTTCTCCATGACATCCCGGACCACGAATTCGGCTCCCGGGCACGTTTCCAAGTAATGGCCGGGCCGGAGTTGGGCGGCGGCCACGGTTATGTGAAGGAGGATGAGTGGAAACAGAGGAGACATTGAAATTTTGAGGCAGTTAGACAGAGAGGTGTGTGTGTATAAATTGGTCCAAAAAAACAATGGGTGTGAGATGGCTCTTACCCTTTTCTCTTTTGGCAATATGCATGTATGATTTTGATGAATTCCCTTTAAAAAAAGGGTGTCTGGATTCTTTGTTTCTCTCTCTTACTGGTGTCAAAAAATTAAAGGGTTATTATGTTGTGAGCAGAGGAGGCAGCATAAGCCAACTGGCTGAGAGACCCGCCTCAAGTCAAGAGTCCATAGGTTGTTTTGTGGGTAAGCGCGTCAACAATTACGACACCCACGATGCTTTCATTTCTGTATCCAAATTCATAATGCAAATTTTGGGTTTTGTCTGAATCTATCAACCCTTTTTTTTTCTTCATCTTGACTCAAAGAAAAACCAGCTTTTAGAACAAAAAAACAGAACCAGCTTTTAGCAAATATGGCAAATGATTGATGCAGAATGAGCAAGTAGGTCTTTATTTTCTGCACTTTGAATTGAATGCTTCATTGTAGTGGATAATCATATCCAAGAATGAAATGGGGTTGGGTAGGCTGTCAAAGTACTTCTGCAAGTGGACAGCTGGGACCTCGAGTGATGATTCATGGGTCCTAAGACAGAAAAATTTGTATGAAACGGGAATAATACTATTTTGCTATTTCTGTCAATTACAGTCTGTTACGTGAAAAAGTTATCACGTTTAACATATTGTGGTTAGCGAGAAATAGTAAAATAGTACCATTCCTATTTCATGTAAGTGTACCTCGTCCTAAGGGGACTGTTTTCTTTTTTTCTTTTTTCTTTCCGGAGTTGTTTTGTTTTGACCTTTCTTTGTGTGGTCATAGATCCTTCGTTGTTTTGCGGTTTTGATACTTTTTCCTCTGTTTCGTTGTATTGCTATGATTGCATGGGAGAGAAATATCTTTACCAAATCGGTGCACGTTGGGCTGGGTCATTTGATATGACATGAGGATTTGATTGCTAGAATATGTCGTTGTTGTCAATCTTTGTTTGGGCTTTGGCTCCCGTAGTAGTACCCAAAGCCGATTGTCGGTTCCAAGGTGAAGCAAACCAAACTGCACCACACTCACACCTAAGAAGAGGAACATAGGTGAGTTTTCTGAAATCCACCAATCTGTGAGGGAAGGCTGGATTTGTTGTGGGCTAAAGTGTACCCTTAAAATCCACTACTTCATAAATTCCTTCAAAATCATGAACTTTTCAAATGCATATGAATTTTTGTACTTTAAAAAATTTATGATTGAATATAATTGAATTTTTATGGACTTTTAAAAAACTCACCAAAGTCCAGATTGAATACACATGTACTTTTATAAGCTATTCCCACCCACGATCATAATTGAATACCCGTAAACTTTTAAACTCTTTATATACATATACAAAACATAATAGACTTTTAAACTCTTAAAAAATCACAATTAAATACACAACTGCTCAAAAAGCCCAACTCATAACCCCAAACCAAGATAACCTGGAGCCCAAGGACCCGATTACGGTCCCCTAAAACCCACTGCTTAGCAAACTGAACAGCGGAGCTCTTCTCTTGTTTGTTCTCTGAGGCCAAGCATCAAACAGTTGAGCTACATACACAAATGGGAAGCGGCGGCGGCAGAGGCAGAGGAGGTTCTCGCACTCAGAGACGCCACTTCCGTCAGAACAGAGAGAACGTCTGGAAGCGTCCCAAGTCTGACCCTTCCTCTGAGAACAACCCTGAAAACAATGGCGAAAATCGTGGCTGGCAGCCCTTTGCCACTCAGAATCCCGCATTCGATGAATATTATAAGGTGATATCATTTTCTATATAAACGTACATATATTGGATGCAGTATTTCTTTTTATGCTCTTCGCTAATTTTTTGGCATGTGTGTGATGGTGGGTAGGAGCAAGGGATAGTGACCCCAGAAGAGTGGGATGGATTCATTGAAGTTCTTCGAAAGCCGTTGCCTGCTGCTTTTAGAATCAATTCAAGGTAATTTAAATAACTTCTTTGCGATGTTGTTTTTGTTAGCATTTTCGTATTTTATGCTCGGCTTAATTCTATGTGAATCATATTTCTGAATTGAGTTTCTGTAGATGTAGCCATTGACTGAATAATAGGTTTTGTTTTTGTCTTTAATGTTGCAGTAGCCAATTTTGTTCGGACATCCGAACCCAGTTGGAGAATGACTTTATGATATCTCTTCAAGCTGAGGTTGGTCTCTTGTTTGCTATTTTGTTACTACAATGCGGCGACAGATTGTGTTGTCATTTGGTTTTTATTGTAATGCATTTATTGTTGCTTCTTGTTTATTATTTGAACTACACTGTTCAGGTAAGCGAGGGGGGTGAACTGGTGCCTATTAGGCCATTGCCTTGGTACCCTGAGAATCTTGCTTGGCATTCAAATTTTTCTCGCATGCAGCTGAGGAAGAACCAAACACTTGAGAGGTAGATGATGCATTATTTGAGAAGACTTTGTAGTATAAGTGGTAGATATGTGCCTGGAACCAAGGTAACCCAAGACCTGTTTCATGATGGTGCTTGTTACGGATAATAGCGGTAAAAGCCTATTTTTCAATGGGCTGGTAGTATGATGGGTTTTTTATGCCACCTGTCCTGTATTTCTTTCAGTTTTGAGATTAATGGATGAGATTGGCTCTTGTATTCCCGATGGAGTTCCTATATGAATACTACTAATACGTATCTACCATAACAGTTTTTGTGGTTTCCTAGTTGATCCTCCTCCAATTGCTAGTGTGTATACAATTTGACCAAGTTCTCCATGATGCTATCAAATCACTCAAGTTCTCCATGCAAATATTTTTATCTGTCAATTCCTGGTTCTGATGGTATGAATTTCTCAGGTTTCATGAGTTCTTAAAGCTTGAAAATGAGATTGGAAACATCACAAGACAGGAGGCTGTCAGCATGGTGGGCCAATGTTATTTGTAGTCTGTTCCTTTATGGTTTACAAACTGATATTGTCCTGTAATATTTATTTATATTTTATAGTGTTTCAGCGCATTTAGTTCACTCATCTTAATGATCAAGTATCCAGTTAGTTTTTTTAAATTTATTTATTTACTTTTATGATACAGGTACCTCCTCTATTCCTTGATGTACGTCCAGATCATTTTGTACTTGATAGTAAGCAACTTATATTGTATATACCTTTTTTCCCCTTTCTAATAGTGTGCAAATTTAAAAACCTTGTTGACCAAATGATGAGACTTGGAATTAATGAGCGTCAAGTGAAAATGCAATTGGTTCTGTTCTATAGCAAGTTTGTAAGCTTCTTCTTGGCATTGTAAACTGCTGAATGAACAACGTAGTTTGGATGGGAGATGCATAATTTCTTGTTGATATTATTTCTTGAGAGCACTCTGTTCTGTGTTGTATAGTTTAGTTTTTATAAGGAAATCTATAACAGTACTCTGATTTCTTGTGACCGATCATTCATTATTTTGTTTTTGTTTCAAAGACTAAATCTAGTGCTTTCTGACCTTTTGCTATAATTTTTCTCAGTGTGTGCTGCACCAGGTTCAAAAACATTCCAATTGCTTGAGATTATACACCGATCAACAAAACCTGGATCCCTACCTGATGGACTGGTATGCATCCTTTTAAATATATGTTGTTTTACATTTCTTACATCATATTTGTATATAGTCTGTTATGAGTTTTCCTCAGTCAAGTGTAGATTATTAACCCACCTTTCAATCTCTTATATGATTCTCCTAGTTAGTATTTTTTTTTTCCTTGATATGACATGGATTTTCCCTCATTTTACTACCTTCTAAGACATTGATGCCTAGTTTTATTGCCCCCTTGATTAGGTCGTAGCAAATGATCTTGACGTCCAAAGATGTAATCTACTCATCCATCAAACAAAAAGAATGTGCACAGCCAACTTGATAGTCACAAATCATGAAGCTCAGCACTTTCCTGGCTGCCGTTTAAAAAAAAGTTGTTCTACTGCTTCTGAAATAGGAGCTGAAAAGGAGCCACCCATCAGCCAACTTGTCTTTGATCGTGTTTTATGTGATGTCCCTTGCAGTGGAGATGGTACCCTTCGCAAGGCTCCTGATATCTGGAGGAAATGGTAGAACTTTTATTTTCAATCACAATTTTTTTTTTTGGCAGGTTGATGATATTTGTTTTGCTTATTTACAGGCATGTTGGATTGGGCAACGGGGTCCATCCTCTACAAGTTCAGATAGCTATGCGAGGTATCTTTGATGTAAAACTTTTGCTCAGAATTTCTATATAATTGTATGGCTCTATGCTTCGTGGTTTTATTCCCATAGATACTGTCCCATGTGCATATTAGGCTTTCCTTGAAACGATGAGGATATAATCTGGAAACATCAAACATGTATAGCCCAGATGTGTTTCTTTCTGGATATTATTTCTGTTCCCCTACAAGATGGTGATGGCAGCCATACCATTTCTTAAATACATTAGTTTATATGTTTCTTGAATATATAAACCATGTAATGATTAATTCTGGCATTAAACTAATGTCGTTTGGGATCGAACTTGCTCATTCTCTGCCACTCTCTGATTTTGAGTAAAAATACTTGGATTTATTGGTGTGGTCAATCAGTAAAATTAGGACTTTCAATGCAATGCTTTTCATTTGGTGTGCATACCAAACATAGCTGAGGTTGTATTGTTTTTTCTAGGTTTATCTTTGCTTAAAGTTGGCGGAAGAATGGTTTACTCTACCTGCTCCATGAATCCAGTTGAGAATGAGGCTGTGATTGCTGAGGTAATATGTTCGGTTATTTTTCTACACAAAAAGATGTAGGATCTGTGGAATTAACATTTTTGTAAATAGTAATTCTCTGTGCAGTTGCGTGGTCTTTCATAAATTAAATTGTGTAGTGTTAATTTATTTTCATTTTGTGATCGCTTGAAAGCTTGGCTTTGTATTTCTTCTCTATTATTATATAAATGTTGTTTTGTATAATATCTGTATCAGGCTATTGTTGTTATAAAAGTTTGTATTGTTGTAGCTACATTGCTTGAAACAAAATATTTAACTTGGGGCATGGTTCGTTCAAAGATTGTAATTCGTAAGCAATAACAGCATGAGTTATCCTTACATATGAAGAGAGCTTGTAGGCCATGATAGATAACCATTGGATGCTAACCATACAATTATTATTTCTTTTGGTTCTCTTGACTCATCATTGTTCACCTTTTGCGAACTGTTCAGTGGGTTGGAGCATGTGTTGATCTACACATGATTAATTGATTTTCTAATTTGTTTATTTGGTTAGTGTGGACATGTATTATTTCTGATTTATCTATGTGGACATATATGATTTCTTATTTATGGTTTAGCCTTTAATATATGTATGTTTTGTAAGTGAAAAAGTTCCCTTGTTGCAGAGTCACATCATTTTTCGGTTGTGCTTCTTATTTCTTTTGTTTGGATTCTAGTCCTGTGACTTTGCATGGCTTTGTGGTCTTTTGACCCTATTTGACCATGTCTCAATTTTTTGCAGATTTTACGGAAATGTAATGGGTCTGTTGAGCTTGTTGATGTCTCTAGTGAGCTTCCTCAACTTGTTCGGCGGCCAGGTCTTAAAAAGTGGAAGGTTAGTTGTCAGTTTTACCTTTGTGTGCTAGTGCTTACTGTTAAAAGTTTGATGTGCAAAACATATTATTGAATACAACTGTTCCCCTGGTTTGTGTAGTGCGGGTTTCTTTCTCAATTACCAAATAGGATGGATTCCAATATCATTTGTAGTGCTATTATTACATTGATGCTCTATAAAATTTAATCTAAGCGTTGTGTGTTTCATATAACACCATCATCAATGTAATAAGGTATCTTTGCTATAAATAATTTGTTTTTACCTGTAAAAACAAGAGAGAGGAGAAGATCTCATATAGATATCCATTATTTCTCCTGCTAAAACCTGCAAGGGTTAAGAAATTGTATTGCAATCTATGCATCACATCAATGTTAGGTGAAACCATTTTATACTTCCCTGCTTGATTGTGTATAAGTTGGGTCTACATTTTGATTTTTGTTTGTCTCGAATGCATCAAATTTAAATATATAGCTATCTCATAGCATGGAAAGCTAATTCTATAAAGATAGTGGTCTCAATTATTGTTTAGACATCACCTACTGAGTTGCATGCAGTTGCAGCTTTAGAGTTTTCTGTTTAGTGTATAAATCAATATTCAATCACTTGGCAATGCAGGTACGTGACAAGGGTAGGTGGTTAGTTTCCCACAAAAATGTCAGCAAATATCGCAAATCTGTCATTGTTCCCAGCATGTTTCCTTCTGGAAGAAGGTTTACAGAACCAACGGACCATAATGGTAGTATGGAAGTGGAAGAAAAGCATGAGAATGGTGAAAATGGAAATGTTGAAGAAGCATTGGAGTCAAGCGATGATCCTGCAACTCTAGCCAATGAACAAGATGAGGAAGTTTCTGATTTTCCACTAGAACGCTGCATGAGGATAGTGCCGCATGATCAAAATGGTGGAGCTTTCTTCATTGCTGTCTTCCACAAACGTTCGGATTTGCCAGGTGAGTTCAAGTGTCTACCTAGTCATTGGATCTTTCTTAAGAATTGAAGTGCTTTGAGGTAGTGTACCTGTGCTAAATGTTAGCTCATATAATAATAATTATTTTCTTCCTTGGTATGAATGCGTTGTTTCCATCATATAGAGGAAACTTCTCTGTTTTATGTCATTTGCAATATGTGAGGCCTATACGTTGTTTAGGATCTGAAGCAAGCCTTGTGCTGCCATGTTCTGCTTTGGCTTTCTTCATGAGAGAATTCCAGTTTATTCAATTTTTTATTATTTTTAATATAGTTTCCTCTTTCCCTTTTATTGCGCAGCCAATCAGGGGAAACCTAATAGTCTGGAAGGGGACTTGGGCCCCAGGAATGATGAGCCGCAGGTACAATTACAAAATCAGAGTACTGAAGATACAAATGGGATTGTGGCTAGTTCGGCAGATGGTACAGATGAGCCATTTTCTGAAGCAGCTTCAGAGGCAGAGTTGATAAAGGATGAACTAGATGGGGATTCTTTGGAACTTGATCCGTCCGTTACATGTGAAGAAAATGTAAATGTATTGGAGGAAGCCCAAGCGCCTAGTGATAAGGAAATTGATCCCAAGAAAACTGGAGGAAAGAGGAAGTTGCAGACTCAAGGCAAGTGGAGAGGTGTTGACCCTGTTGTTTTCTTTAAAGATGAAGCCACCATCAATAGCATAAAGACATTCTATGGCATTGATGACTCATTTCCCTTTAATGGCCACCTTGTCACAAGAAACAGTGATGCTAATCATGTGAAGAGAATTTACTACGTCTCAAAGTCAGTCAAAGATGTTCTTGAACTGAATTTCTCTGTTGGACAGCAACTTAAGATAACCTCCATTGGGCTAAAGATGTTTGTAAGTATTTCACAGATGAATTTGATTTATATTTCTTTTAAAAATAATGTTGCTCCGAATTTATAGACATGGGCAAAGAAAGTTGTGCATAACTTTCATGCCTATAGATAAGTTGATCACTTGCTAATATATTAGTGTGTGTAAAATTAAGACAATGAGCAAGAGAACTGTTTACAGGGTTATCCTTCTTGCTTAGCTTCCCTTGTGGAGTGTAAGAGCTAGTACAAAATAACTAAAGGAATATCTGTAAGGCAAAAAAAAGAAGAAATATAATACAAAGAAGAACACCCATGATGGTCCTAAATGAGAAACTAAAGCATATGAGATATATTAGGAAGAATACATTTAAATGCAGTTATTTTGATCCTTATTATATTGTGAGTGCTGGATTCCGAATTTGTAGTTATATTTATAAGTTCATCCTAAATTCCTCGTGCTCTAAGCTAAAGATTCTGGTACAGCCCTTGATTGTTGAACAAAATATTAGACAATCTGGTGTTACCAATATTCGGAAGCAATTTCTCCCTAATTTATTCTTGTTTTCAACAGGAACGACAAACTGCAAGAGAAGGAAATTTAGCTCCTTGTTCATTTCGGATATCATCAGAAGGATTGCCACTTATTCTTCCATACATCACCAAACAGATTGTATATGCATCCCCGGTGGACTTTAAGCATCTTCTTCAATATAAAAGTATCAAGTTTGCAGATTTTGTTGATGCTGAGCTTGGCCAGAAAGCATCAGGCTTAATGTCAGGATGCTGTGTAATAGTTTTGAGGAAAGGTACATAGCAGCATGTGGTCAAGGACAACTAGTACATATTCATGTGTATAATTTTTAACCTAAGTAAATTTTACATCCGCAGATGGCAAAGCCTCGTTGGATTCCATTGAAGTAGATGATTCAACAATAGCCATTGGATGCTGGAAAGGTAAGTCCAGTTTGTCTGTGATGGTCACTGCAATTGACTGCCAAGAACTGCTAGAAAGGCTTTTGATGCGCATGGAAACCGAGAAGGGATCTGCGGAGAAGAAAGACAAAGCCTCTAATGCCAAGGAGGATGAGGAACAGGACATAAAGGATATGGAAAAGAATGGTGACGAGGAAAGTATCACACTGGAAACTGAGGGTTAAGCGACAACTTCTGGGCTTCCAGATTTCCATTGTTGTACTCTAATTTCATAATTTAATACAGGGGTTGTAATTGATATGCCATGACTTTATTTTATCTTTTAACATTTCTACGAAATTGGATTTTCTTATTTTAGCATGGAAGACATCTTTGTATTTTGCCTCATCAAGTTGCATAATCTTGAGAACAGAGCAATTTTGATCTAGTATATTAATCATCTCCATTTGTGTTCTTAATCATTATTGCTGGTTGGAATCATGTTCGTATGGTGTAACCAATGATATTTGCGTTTGGCATGTACTCATGCTGCCCAGAAATTGCTACAAGAACTGTTTTTCCTTGTGAATGGATTGCTCCCAAGTGTTAGTGTTAGTCCCGGCTGCCGATGCAATCTCAGATATCGCTGAGAGGCCCACTGATGTATGATACCCACAATCATCAAGGTTGAGAGGGTTGAGATTATTTTACGTGCCCATACGCGATTGACGCTAGTGTCTTCCTCTTAACAATCACTAGCATTTTATATGTAATTATCACTTACGTATATTTTCATATGTTATCCTTTCCAAAAGAAAACACTAAACCCTGCTCCTAAAATATATATATATATATATATATATTCAAGTCACTCACAACATTCAAATAAGTTTTCTTTATTTATTTTTCATTTTTCTTGTTTTGGACATTCATGACTCCAAAAATGTTTTTAATTAATGAAAATATTAAGAAATGAAATCATTCAGTAAATGAGGATAATATTAAACAAATCACACCCACGTGAAGAAATTATATAATGGTATTGCAGTAGGGCCCTGTGGAGAGTACACGAGAGAGCTAATTGACAGGCGCAAAGCATGTGTCAAAAGGACTAGTTTTAATAAATTAAACCGTAGCCATCCAATCATCCTTGTGTAAGAATCCGCGGAGGGAAGAAGATTGTTCTTGAGACTTTTCTGCTTCAGGTTAGAGTTTCTCCTTTCTATTTGGTGTCTTCTTGATGACATCAAAGGATAGACGCATCTTACACAGTGATGAGTAGGGTTTGAGTAAAAACCATTCATACCAAAGGATAGACGCATCTTACACAGTGATGAGTAGGGTTTGAGTAAAAACCATTCATACTTAAAAGAACAGATCATAAAGAGGCAAACCCAAATCAGCTTCATTTCAAACAAGCAATTAATCAGCTCATACAAACTAAACTAAAGCAATGTAAAAAATATACAAAGGAAATATATCACAACCCTCAAAATTTGCTAGTATTAAGAATGTAGAAGAAAGCATCCGTGTTCAGAAATCAATGGTCCAATGAAATCACGATGTACAGCACACCTTGCTCTTAGCTGGGATTTCTTGTGCAGGGCCTGGGATGACGATCTTCTTACCAGACAGAGTTGCAGGGTTGCCATTAGCTTGATTTTCGCTGGCGGCCAGGCTCTTCTTGTTAACAATGTTGAATATCTCTGTCAACACAGTCAAGAAAGCAGACTCCACGTTTGTTGATTCCAGTGCTGAGGTCTCCAAGAAAAAAAGTCCTTCCTTTTGAGCAAACTCTTTGGCATCTTCAGTGGGGATTGCACGCTGGTTCTCAAGATCACTTTTGTTGCCTATCAGAATGATGACAATGTTCTTGTCGGCATGGCTACGCAGCTCTTCCAACCAACGGGGTATGTGATCAAAGCTCTGGCGTTTGGTTATATCATAGACAAGCATTGCCCCAACAGCGCCCCTGTAGTATGCACTTGTAACTGCTCTATATCTGCTCATAACACCAGAAGAGAAGTAGAATAATCAGTTGCCAATACACCATTTGTGAGTTAAAAGGAGTCAGGTGGGAAGATTATTCCATAGCGTGAAAGTAAATAAGTGACAGCAAAGAGTGAAGGCTTCTAACTCCCACCTAATTTACATTCCAACCAATAATAATTTCTTTCCAAATGATGTACTTCGTTTAGTTACATTGAAATCTTTGTTTATGCAAAAGGAAGCAAAAGCCGAGCCTCATATGATTGTGTGAACATATCGCCCGACTTGGGTCATGAATGCTCCTTTAATTGGCTTCATAGTTCATCCAGTGATGAAAGAAGTCGTAGAATCCAACACTCCAACTATCTAACTTATGCGATAATAGCTCATAAAGATAGCATAAGACTGAGAAGCACATATCATCTGATACTATACAAAGATAACACTAAATTTATCCAAAACCGTTCATCCTATAAAAGACAACAATCTCACCCATGTAATCATCCATTCCCACCCCGAAATAGATCAACTCAAAATCTGGCACATCATTTTAAAAAGGGTAACAATTCTTACCGCGCTGTATCATCCATGACAACATCCAAGATTGCAAGGCGGCCAAAATGGCACCAAAAGTAGGATATGGATACAACACAAATTCATATCTTTGAAAAGCATATTGCTAGTGGCCGGTATTTACAACTAAGCAATGCATGGATCACATAAAGAAAGGGTATCTAATTTCATTCTATGCATTTAAAAAGCATTTAAAGTATCTAATCATTTGAGTGGAGTGCATGAGATAAAAAAACATGGATCTATATTCTTAGCTAATAAGAAAATGTAATACAACATCACAAACTACTAATCTTACTCCTACTTTTCCTTCCCTTTTTCCCCAGCTTAATAGTCTCAATCAGTTCAATTCTAGCATACAGATGAAACATTTTATTAGCAATCCACTTAAACCAATATCAGCATCACAGAATGTAATCCACCTTATACTTCAAACAAAATTAACCCAGAAAAAAAAAAAATTACACAAAGCAACACCTAAAAAGTTCTACTAGAACTGAAAAACCCATCAAGCAGAGTAGAGCTGCTGCAAACTTTCAAAATCCTAAAACCCATGTAGCAGATTGAAGAAAAGGGCTATAAGCTACAGAAAACAGAGAGAGAACACAAAGAGAGAGAGAGAGAGAGAGAGAGAGACCGTTCTTGGCCAGCAGTGTCCCAGATCTGAGCTTTAACACTCTTGTGCTCGATGATAAGGGTCCTGGTCTGAAACTCAACGCCGATGGTGGCCTTCGAATCCAAACTAAACTCGTTTCTAGCAAACCTGGCCAGAATCTGAGACTTGCCCACTGCAGAGTCCCCTATCAGCACCACCTTGAACACATAGTCTATCTTCTGGTTCGAGTCTCCATATCCTCCTCCACTCGCCATTTTCCACCCAACCCAGTAAAGTAAAAAACAATCCCAGATCGCTACTTCTGCTATTAAAACCCCAAAAAGGCCTCAAATTTATTGAGCTCCCCAAAAGACGAGGACTTTTCCTTTTGCTGCTGCTTGCAATCATGTTAGAGTCTAAGTGTGGTCACCCCCATTGCCTTGCCTGTGAGCTGACCAACCAGAGCGTGACACGCTTGTGGGGATGGATGGGTTGGATCCAAAGTGGTGACGTGGAGGTCTGGGATTGGTTGGGTTGGTAGTGTGCTCGGGGAAGAAGGAACAGTGTGAAACAGGGTATTTGTTGTCCATGATTGATGTGCGCGGTGTCAGACAGCGTATGTCTCGGGTGAGTTGTCTGTTTTGGCTGGTTGACGGTCACGCCGAAGCCCTCCTTTCTTCGGAAACTTAAAACGACTTGTCGCTTAGTCCAGACTTTCGAACCACAGAAAAAAAGGATAATGGGTTTTCTTATCTGGGCTTGGGCCTGCACTCGGTCCAAAATACAAGCTGAAATTCCTTTTCTGGCCCAACAAGGGACTAAATTTTGTTTCCTAATTTTAACCCACAAGGGGTTTAGGGTGTGTGTCGAGGGATTCAATCCAATCGTCCAAGGGTAACATTTTTATTGATCTGATAGAAATGCTTTTGATTGTGAACCTTTTGAGTGTTTTTAATTGTTAACCTCTCCTTCTATATTATAATTTCTAATAACTTCAAGAAATTAATTCATATTAAATGAATTGTGTCAAATTTTTTAAGTTGTAGTCCATACTTACGTTAGTTTTGCTTCTTGAAGTTGTCAAATCTTCTAGGAGTTGAAGCCCCCAATTTTTTATTATTTTTTTAAAACTTGATATCCCTTTCCTTGCTTTAAATTGACAACTTTCTATTTTTCTCCTACCAATGGTTTGGGAGTTGCTAACAGAAAAAAGACTAATCACATAACATGCATAGTAACATTGAATGTGGAGTCCTTCTATCCTTAAATGTTCAAACAGTGATCCTTAACATATAAGGGGATGCTAGCAACCTTCTCTCTAACCTTCTCTTTCGGACCTTCTCATTTTTTAGCTTGACATGTGTTATTCTCTTTACACTTAAAACAATGTCATTAATATATTATACAAGCTAACTTTTGCTTTCCAAGTTTACCCTTATTAAATGTATTCAATTTATCAAAAAAATTCACAACTTTCTTACCATCTTATTAAAAAAAAATTTAATGACAACTTTTTTTTATTTAAGAAAATGTCTGCTTTAAAAAGAGGAAATGTCCCTTTTTTTAACGTCAAGTTTAGACTTTTTAAATTTTAAAAAAGGACATTTCCTCTTTTTTTTAAAAGCAAAAATTTTCTTTAAAAAAAATAATTTACGTTAAATTTTTTTTAATAAGATGGTAAGAAAGTTGTGAAATGTTTTGGATAAATTGAATACATTTAATAAGGGTAAACTTGGAAAGCAAAAGTTAGTTTGTATAATATATTAATGGCATTGTTTTAAGTGTAAGAAGAATGACACATGTATAAAAATATTTAGGTTTTAGAAAAATTCACTTTGAAAAGCCAGCTTTTGAAAAATCTCTAAACTTTCAAATCAAAGACATGCAAATGTAAAGGATTTCTTAGAAATCCAAAAATAAATAAGCAATTTTGTCCATTTTGGCTTCTTTTACAAATTTTCTCTCTCCTTTGTGTTTTTCCAAAGTCTCCCAAGCTAAAAATGGAGAAGTTCCAAAGGAGAAGGTTAGAGAGAAGGTTGCTAGCATTCCTCTAACATATAAATGACATTTCCATCCAGTATTTTGGGAAACAGAGTACATTTGACAATTGTTTCCATAAATGCACACCATTTCTTCTATACCTTTTGTTTGACCCAAAAAAAAACAGACTTTTTTTTTTCATTGTTGCTAGCGATAATTGTTCCTATATATCACAAAATGACACTATGTTTATACTTTTTATTTTTATTTTTTATACATACGATAATCTAAATTACTCTAATTTCTACAGAAAAAGGGACTTGAACTTGTATGCAAAGGGACTGACTCACTACTCTGTCCAACTAGCCTAGCTCAAGTATGCTAATTATTTACACTTATTATCAGTGACGGATCCGGGATTCAAAAGTCAAGTAGGCGAAACTTACCTTAAAAACTTGACGGTACGAGTGAATTTTATTCATAAAAATAAAAAGATACACCTAGTTAAGGGAGATGTAATGAGCCTTACCATCAAATATGCATATCTATATATAAATAAAAGCTTAAAAAAAAAAAAAAAAAAGTAAATGCAATGCAACACAAAACTAAACTATTTAAATCTAAAACTTTACCCTACAAGACTTAGAAATCTTAAATTCTTAAATTATTTCTTCATTATCGATATTATTAACAAACTCTCTTTCAATGTGGAGAATCATGCAATCAGTAAGGAATTCATTAGCTATGGTGCTCTAAAGTCTATTCTTAATAATTCTCATACATGAAGAAGCTCGTTATGTTGTTGTTGTAGAAATAGGAAAAGTCAAACCAACTGAATCAACCTGTAAAGCAAATGGTAGTTTTTTGCCAAAGTTGTTTCCACCAATTGTTGACATAACTGAGGAAGAGTGGTGAGGTCATTAAAGTAGGGAAGGCGATGCATATCATTTTGAAAATACCTCAACTCAATTTCTAAAGCTTTCAAGTCACTTGTATTGAAATCAGCATGATAGAATTTCTTAGCAAGTTTACATAGATTCCCAATATTGAATGATTTTAAGGAATTCACGAGGATCTAATGTTGAGTTAAGAATAAAAATTTTAACTGTTTGCTTTGGAAATCTGTTATTTAACTCCCTCAACATGCAATCTATCACATCATTTAATACATCAATGCAATAGTAATGTTCAACTATAATAAAATCTTTTTGTTGATAAAAACGACCACTAATTTTCTAGCTTTATGTGGTTAGGGTGAGGTTTGTTCGGCGGCATGATTTGTTAAAATAATTATTTTTTGTGTTCGCTGCGTGGGGAACCGGGTAAGTGGAAAGCAACAATATAACAATCATTTGATACAAGTCTTTTTACGATTCGCCGACTTCTAAGAAAAATATTCTTTGGAAGGGAAGGAAGAGATATTTACAAAATATAATAAAGAAGAGTTATCACTCTACGGGTTTCCTCATTCCTATGGTAGGGACTCATATAACGAGAACTCATATCAGGAACATCAATACCATGTTGTTCACAAAATGATACCACACTTATGAATAAATCATCCCAGTCATGTGCCCTCATATCTTGGAACTGTGATTTTGTGTTTTCAACAAAGTTTAAAGCACTTACAATATCTTGAGTTTTTGTCTGAAACACTTGACAAAGAAAGTTGGTCATTCTCATAATTTTATTCATCAAAAGCAACGAAAACACAAATTCAAAATACATCATAGCAATATAGTTACTCTCTGCATCGCCACGAAATTGTTGGTTAGGTCCATGATCACTGATTTCTTGGAGAAGTATTTTAGTCTCTTTAAATAAACTCATCAAACTTGTAATAGAGGCAAAGTGAGATCCTCAACAAGTGGCTCCAGCTCGTTTCAAACTACGACCTTGATTAAGTCTTCTACCTGTCTCAAGTTTCCCCATAATCCAACAACTCTTTGAGTTCAGCTTTTTGAATTAAATTTAACTCATTACGGTGCTTAGCAGAAGCACTAACAAAATTCACAACGTTAGTCAACGTTAAAAAAAATCTCCATACATCTTTCACATGCTTATATTGGGCTTTTTTTTTTTTTTGGTTATAGTGGAAAATTGAACGGGCTACGCCACACATGTTGGGCGAAATTGATTGGGCTCCTCAATGAGGTCCCGGGTTTGATCCTCTGCATGTGTAATGAACCTCTTGACGAGAGCTTTCCCTTAACTCGTGCCTGGCTCGGAGAGGTAACACTTCTGCCACCTTTTTAGTAATTTATAAATAAATAAAAATCTCCATACAACTTTAACATCTTTCACATGCTTATATTGCTTTTTTTTTTTTTTTGTTAAAGGAGAAAGTTTGAGTGTGCTAGGCTATTTTTTTTGTTAAAGGAAAAAATTTGAGTGGGTTGGGTTTGAGTAGACAGAAGAAATTTGATAGTATTGGGTATTGGGTAATCTTTGGTTTGGCAAAAAATGGAGTAGCCATTGCCTACCCTGCTCTTAGGGTAGGACCGCCCCTGGTGGGTTGGGTTTGAATAGGCAGAAGAAATTTGATTGTATTGGGTATTTGGTCATTTTTAGTTTGGCAAAAAATGGAGTAGCCGCTACTTACCCTGCTATTAGGGTAGGACCGCCCCTGATGGGTTGGGTTTGAGTAGGCAGAAAAAATTTGATTGTATTTGGTATTGAATAATTTTTAGTTTGGCAAAAAATGGAGTAGGCGGTTGCCTACCCTGCTTATTATTGATTTGCATGCAGACAAATTTCTTCGTCGTTAAGACCAAACCCAAATGAAAAAGTTATTTGCTATTTCCAGCCACTTTCTTGTTTAAAAAGTTTCCATTTGACAAAAAAAGAAGATCAGCCTCCATTTATACATAGGTGCCAAAAGAACTAATTGCAATGGTCGCAAGTTTTGTGGCATGCCGCATGCTTTGTTTGAAACGCGCGTTCAACTCACCTTATTATAGTAACACAAACCAACTTATTATGAGCAAATGTATTTCATCAATCCACATGATTTGCAATGATTGCTTCAAAACTCTGCTTTGGACCTCTTTGGATCAGCCTACTGGGAGATGATCCTCCTTGTAACTTCTCTTGGAAAGGAAGAAGTTTTACCATGTGGTTTTGTATGATGAATTGGATTAATTAAGCTCTTATTGAATCACCAGGTGGCTACAATTGAATACTAACCCCCTTTATTAGTTTGTGTTAGTATTAATCAGATACTTTCTAAGGGTTAACTGTCAATATAAAGAAAAAAATTATCGGTATAAGAGTTTGTAACTCAAGTAGTTAATAGCAGTTATCATACGCATGAGGTCGTTAGGTCGTATTTTAGTCAAATGGCTTAATTCAATATAATTGTTTGGGCCTAATTTGACACACACACAGCCCACTTCTCAAAGGCCCATGAAACCAAAACCGGGCTTCAAACTATCGGATCGGGATAGAGAAAAAGCTAGGCCTATGTCCTTTTCAAAGGTGGCAAGAATGAAAAAAATGCCAAAGGGATGGCTGTTACGTTTTAGACAAATCAAATAGAAAAATTGGATTGGTCTCAACCTATTACCATCTCTCAAAAAGGCCCAGCAACAATTTCTCAAAAATCCACATGAAACCCACGTGAAACCTTTCTTCGCAGACTTTGAAAAATCAGCAAAATCAACTATCACAGAGTTAATTGGGAATTTAAAAGAAAGGGTCAGTGGCTGGCAAACTGGGAAGGGACATCTCTGAAAATTTTGAAGATCAAATCCCTTTTACATATATATATATATATATATTTTTTCTCTATTCTAGAGAAGGTGATTCTCCCAAGAAATAAGCAAACTTCAATCTTAGAAAGAAATAAGCAGGAAAGCAGGAAGTTGTTCAAACTGAAGAAAATCAAACTAACCATCACAGTTGAAATCTCACAAGGGGCCCATTATACGATTGATGAAAGCCTATTTGACTGATTTCAACTTAGTATTGAGGAAAGGAGGGACTTCTCTATATACGATGCCTTATTCAATTAGTATTGATGTATGCATGCTTAGTCTTTGTTAAGCTACGTGTAGTCATTGCTGTTATGGTTATGCTTAGTCATTGTTAGTGTAGTATGTGTCAAAGAAAAAAAAATGCTTAGTAAGCATAGCTATTTACTAGCTCTGTCAATTCACCAAAAAAGGTTGTATATAGGAAGTAGGAGGTGGTAGTTTTTCCTTGCTTTGAACTTGACGTGTAAGTCAGTTATGCTAAAACTTTTCTATTTGAGATTGATTACTCGACAAGTGTCATTCCACTAGATGACTAATCCTTCTTAGTATGAGCTGGTGGTATTGAGACTTGGAGCAAAGGTTATCAGTTGAAGTGCATCTTCCACCAATTAGAAACCATTAGTTGCCACCTATGTAGTAGTATAAACAGAGAGTTGCATGTGGAAATGGTTTACACATCTAGAGAAGGGCATGCATAGCTTGCTTAAGAAACGAGAATAGCATATTGGTAGAGAGATAAAGAAAGAAAGAGAGAGAGAGAGAGAGAGAGAGTGGTAATAATATTCTTGGAGGAGTTAGAGGTCGGAGCTTGTGTTTTCTTAACTTGGAGTTAGCTTTGGAAATAATAAGGTAGGGGTTTCTTGGGGGGCCTTTTATAGAGATTGATTTAATTAAATTTCGTGAGCATTATATTATGCATGGTACTGATTGATCTACGTTCCTTGTATTGGGTGTTTATGTACTCTTAACTGCTTGAACAATGTGAGCATGATTATATGTACATTTGTGATATTTAAATGAATACATTGTTTTTATGAGATATGTGAATAGAATAACTATATAATGTCATGGAAATTATTTGGAGTTTTTGGGTTGAGAAAATAATGGTGGAAAAGAGGGTAATGGAAATGGTCTTTTGTGTAGTTGAGTCTAACTCTTGGCAGGTACCAGGTCTCAAGGATTCCCACAGTGCACATGGTTTTTATTGGGTGATTCGGGACTGGCGAAAGGGAGTTAGACAAGATGACTAACAAAAGGGGAATTATGGGACAGTTGAAATGGGTGTTAGTTTATATAAATGGGCATTCGGGGCCAAGTGGTAAAAGCATGGTATGGGACGTGCAGGTCTGCTTGTCCAATTATATGAATTAACGGGATTAGATGAAGAGCATTCATGCATTCTTACTAATAATGTGAAATTTGGTTGCTTGATTATTTGTCACTTAATTTAATTATATCAATTTACCATGAAAAGGTTTATGTCCCTACTGAGCTCTGGTTTTGCTCACCCCCTAATAGATTTTGCAGGTACCGAACCTGAAATCTAGAGCTTGTGATGATTTTGGCATGTCTATAGAGTGTATTATAGTTTGTGGATGAATAATGAGCTACTCTTTTAATGAACTCTAGAGTAGTTCTGACTTGTAAAATAATGTAAAATTTTTATGGTTTCAGATGTTATCGTTTCCGCGTTTCTACTGAATATTTTATGTGAAATATTTATTTTATTTATTTAAATGTTTTCTTCACATTTTAGTTATAGTTTTTAAATTCTATAATTAAGGTGTGAATCACGTCTTAACCCAAGGTTTTGGAAATCCGAGGGTTGGAGTGTGACACAAAAGCCTCATAAAGCTTGAAGTAGATTAAAGCTCTGCCAAAATTGAACTTTGGTATCGATTTACAGCTGAAGCTTAGTAGTTAAAGTTGTTGACAGTTCAGTCCAGCCCGAATCATAGCCTTCTATCTAGGCATAAATGGAGTTCCAATTGTCTTTTAATCTTTCTAGCGTTGATATGTATATTTATAGTCTTGTAAAGGGCAGTTCTGCCTAAAATAGTCCAATTTCTATCAACTATTATGGCAGAACAACTGTTTTTATACTGAGATAAATTATGAAAGTCTCACCAGTCTGAGGCAAGAAAAGAACTTACTTGGGATATATTCCTCACCCAAATTCACAATCGTTTGTTTTAAAGATCAGTAACTTGGGGCGCAAGTTATCTATTCTAGAAGAAGTCTGCTAGAATCTTCATTACTAGCAGTGGCACGCTCATGCACCAAAGAAAGCTAACTTGTTGACCAGTCGATGGTTTCCAAGGCAGTGGAGAACTTTGCCCTTCCATCTTAGGAGTAAACACCAAACGAGTGAACAAGAACGAAATAGCTAGTTGGAGGAGAACATATGGAAATGACCATAAACAAACACTCAAACAGTAGCTCTTGTGTAAGTACAGTACATGTAATGAAGACACACATTTATAAGAGCATTCACAGTAAGGAGGTGTATACAGGGGTGTATGTTATACACCCTAGTCACCGGAATCGTCTCCAATGGGGAGATGTAAATGGATGTAAATATACATCACCACCATGGAGATGTAAAATAAAATGTATATTTACATCTATTTTTATATCCCTTGCAGGCGGGACCCACTTGAGAAAATAGAAGAAAAATGAAGAAAAGTCAACATAAAAGAGGACCCACGACTACCCGAATTTACACCCCATTGGAGCAAAAACATATTTACACTCTCCGGAAGTGTAAAGAGGATGTAAAAGTGGCTTTACACCCCGAATTTACATTCCCCCACTATGGATGCTCTAAGGAGGGTGGATGTATAAATAGCAATCTACCTCCATACTTGAAATGGAAAGGACAGATATGACAATAAATTATTCACCAAATCAATGGAATTAACACAGCACAAAACTAAATTAATACGTTCAAATCATCAAAAGTCCAAGCAAGCAACCTAAGATTATGTATGAGCGTAGAACACGCTTTTGTCTTTGATGACAGGACTTAGATTTGCAATAAACCATGTGGTTTTATTTATTCTTTTTTAATTGCACAAACAAACAAAACAAGTTTATTTTTCTTGCTAAGCAAAAGATAAAAGAATAAAATGTGTTGGTCCCACGGCGGCAAGCTGCAGGCTGCAGCTGATCATAGCTCACAAGCATTTGGAAATACTTTAAATACCAAGAAACTGAGAAGTTGGAGTTGAAGTTGGCCTTTTCAGATTTACTTGAAACCATTTGGCATGGAGTTGAGTTCTTCAGCTAATGTCCCAAGATGGACGACAAGTCCAAGCCCAACAAGATCATTGTTGGCATCAGCTGTGGGAGGCCCCAGCTCCAAGGAAAGTCATGTTCTTGACGATGATCATGCTAAGATGAAAAGGCAAAGCAGCACAGCTTCTGCTGAAGATGGGATTTCCTTGTCTCTAGCATGGACAGAATTTTTCCCATTTAGCATTGTGTTTAAAACTGGAGCTGCTCCAAACTTTGGTTTAGATATTCATGAAGCCCCATCTCTGAGATTAGAATCTGCGGTGGAGAAGTCAGTAGGGATTGATCAAACGGTTGCAAAGCTAGGCTATGGAAAGGATTAAAGTTATGTTGTTGGTGATGATATTGAAATTGGGTTGAGAAAGAAAGGTGTTTGCTTGACATGGAAGGACCTGTGGGTTGGTGTATTTGATGGGAAAAATGGGAGGAGAATGATTTTGCAGGAGCTTACAAGGTTTGCTCAACCTGGTGAGATGTTGGCTATCATGGGTCCTTCTGGCTCTGGCAAATCCACCCTTTTGGATGCTTTGGCAGGTATCTCCCAATTTCTAACTTATTTACTTATATTGTAAGTATTTTTTTGGAGTGCTTTTGAAATGGCTAAAAACGCTTTCTGACAACCAAAAACGGATTGCATAAGCATTTTCTGGAGAAGCACATGTTATGTGCTTATTCAAGAAGTAATCCCAAGTGCTTTTCCATGAAGCACCTGTATTTTTTATGAAAATTTCAACGTTTTTATAATAAAAGCAGTTTTGTTAGAAGCGCTTATGACCATAAGTGCTTTCTAGATAAGCAGTCCCAAACAAGCCCGTACAAATCTTCTCTTCGTTGACCTTTTTGTTAATTTGAATTATTTGATAAAGTCAGCTTAGCAGCTGTGAAGTTTTCTTTATTCCATAAAAAAAAAAATTACTGCTGAAAAACATTTGAATATTGCAGGCAGGCTAAGTTCAGACACACAGCAGATAGGGGAGATTTTAATCAATGGCCGTAGAGAAACACTTGCTTTTGGAACTTCAGTAAGAATAGTGAAGGAAGGAACTCATTATATATGCATATCTAATCACATACAATCCACTGTAATGAACCAAACCTTCACACCATAATGTGAAATCCTCTTGATTGCCATCTGAACCTTCCGATTGCCCGAAATCTGGTTTATGTACAATACTTCTCATTTTCATATCAAAGTGTTCTTCTCTTGTAGGAAATAAGAATTTGGATCCTCTCTTATTCCTGGAAAGGTCAATAATAATTGATGTGTTTGATTTATCGATATGCAGGCATACGTGACTCAGGACGACACTCTACTGACTACATTAACAGTCAGGGAAGCTGTATATTACTCAGCACAACTCCAACTGCCTGACTCCATGTCCAAAGTAGAAAAGAAGGAAAGAGCAGAGATGACAATAAGGGAGATGGGCTTGCTAGACTCCATGGACATATGGATTGGCGGTTGGAGCGTAAAAGGCCTCAATGGTGGACAGAAAAGAAGAGTTAGCATTTGCATTTGAAATCTTGACTCGCCCCAAGCTTCTCTTCCTTGATGAGCCTACAAGTGGGCTAGACAGTGCAGCATCTTACCATGTCATGAACCGCATTGTTAAGCTAGCACACCGGGATGGAAGGACGGTTATTGCATCAATTCATCAACCTAGCAGTGAAGTCTTTGAGCTTTTCCAAAACCTTTGCCTTCTCTCCTCTGGTAGAACAGTCTACTTTGGCCCTACTTCAATGGCAGAACAGGTATTAGCTTATTTGAAGAATGAATGTGCAACCATGAATCATTCTGACTTTCATCAGCTTAAATAAGTTTACTTCTTATGACCAATTAAATAATTATGCCAATCTAAATGGTGCAGTTTTTTGCTTCAAATGGCTTCCCTTGTCCTACTCTGAGAAACCCAGCAGATCACTACCTTAGAACCATCAACAAGGATTTCGATATTGTAAGTCTTCTGAGAACAGTAATCCCTTCATTTTAAAAGCAATTAGCTTCATTGGATAAACTTATGATTACTCCAATAACCAAAAATAAAAACAAAAACTTTCCTTGAATATTGACGCTAGGATATCCAACAAGGGTTTGATGGCAAACCAAGCACTGAGGAAGCAATTAATATTCTCATACAATCATACAAGTCTTCAAATCATTTCCAGCAAGTTCAGAAACAAGTAGCTGAAATTTGTCAACAAGTAAATAAGCCTATGGTTTTGAATAGTTCAAATTTAATTTTAAGCATTAGCTAATCAAACACAGAAAAAGAAAAAAAGAAAAAAAACATAGCTTGATTTTCTTATGTTTTGTAGAAAGGTGGGGCTCTAGAGAAGGGAAGCCAGGCCAACTTCATAACCCAATGCCTGGTTCTGACAAGGAGATCTTTCGTGAACATGTATCGTGATCTAGGCTACTACTGGCTTCGCCTTGCAATTTACATTGCCTTGTGCTTATGCGTAGGGACGATCTTTTATGACATTGGCTCCACTTTTGGCTCAATACAGGTAATTAGGTGAATTCTAGTGACATATTTCTCTACTGTTATCATACGCATTAACCTGTTAGTATAATCTAATAGCTTCAAAATAACTGAATTTTCAGGCTAGAGGTGCAATGCTCATGTTTGTTGGAGCATTCTTGACTTTCATGGCAATAGACGGCTTCCATATTCAGTTGCCGCTACGTGTGCCTTCGGCACTCACCTTCGGTACCAAACCTACCGATCGCAACATTAGGGCAACCTCGCCCCTCTGGACGCGTGGCGGTCTCACAATTGACGCCCAGAGTCCCACATCGAAACTCTAAACAAATTGCACACCTCCCAAGGCCTATAAAAGAGGACACCCATCCCAGCTTGAAGGTAATCAATCAGAACTTACGGCATACTGCCTATTGATCTGTAGTTCAAACTTACTTAATCCGTACTTACTTAAGCATCGGAGAGCCTTCGGCCGGTACCACACCGGTGCCCTAGGATTACCGTGTGTTTGCTATCTTACAGATCGCACACCCTACCGAGGACATCAGATACCGAAGAGACCTAATCACTAAGTTACGCGGGAAAGTATTAAACCATTTTTCTGCGTCAACAGTTTGGCGCCGTCTGTGGGAAATCGATAAAATCAACCTACAATTCCTAAAAACAAAACAAATGGGAACCACTTCAGGACCACAGTTCCTTTCAGAGGACGGACTACCGTACGGTATGCCAAGTGGAGCAAGCCCGCTGCACCTAGCACCTTTCGGTAATCCTCCGACGCTTCGACCACGGTCGGCGGAGCTCTTGGCTCAAATGACCTCCCTCCGGAAGGAGATGGCTAAACTTCAAGAACGTAACAATCTCCTTTCGTCCAAAGTGGACGAAACCCAACGGTTGCTTAATCAGCAGGAAACACAAAACATTCGGACCACCGAATCTTCCCAGTCGCAGACCCGGTCGGCGAAGAAGGAAGCGAGGGGCAAAGGCAACGCGCTGCGCCCTCAAGCGGTGGTGGTCCCGCCACCCCATAACCAACCTCACGTACCGAAGAAGGTGTACACCGATTGTCGTCATCGGATCAACGACAAGAAGGATGCCGAAGCGGCATAGATCCCCAATCCGAATAAACGCCCGTTTGGGACTCCGGATGAGGGTCCGGGATAAGTCGCCCATTCGGAGGGTTCGGGGTTTGGATTCAGCACTAGAGTCCGATGATGATACGTCCCGGCAGGGCAACGAATCAAGCTACCTCGGAAGCTCCCGGAGTACTCAAAGCGCGACGCCAAGTCCAAGGAGAGCTTCCAAGACTTGATTCGGCGTCCCGGTAGAGACCCGCCATCCGCCTACTCTTTCAAAGAATCCGAAGATGGAGGATGACCGAACCCGATCCCGAGTCACGATTGGGAAAACTTGGCGGGACCGTTTACGATCGCATCAAGAAGTCAGATCGGACGGGAGGTACAGCCGTTGCGCATTCCTTTCTATACTTGTGTGGAAGATCCCTTGATGCACCTTCACTCCTTCCAATCGGCAGTTGGGTGTAAGGGCCTCGGCGACGAGGGCAATGTCTGCTGTTTCCCTCGTCCCTTACGAGCGCTGGAATTGGTTCTACCGTCTCGAACCAGGGACGGTACACTCATTTGACGAACTAAAGCAAATTTTCCTCAACCACTTCATGATCCAGACGGACCGTTTGTACTCTGCCGACGATCTGTACACGATTCGGCAAAGGGAGGACGAACCCCTACGGAATACGCGGCGCGCCGATCCACAGTACTCGAGGTGTCCCGAAGCAGGACGATAGGGCAGCCTCGGCGCCTTCAAGAGTGGCCTACGGTCCTCTCACTTCCGGTACCTCGTGTGCAAGCAGCGCGACGTATGGCGAATTAATAAGCGGCGGCAGTCCATGCAAAGGCGAATACTTCAACTCCAAACCCGGGCCTTCGGCTCGGAAGGAGGAATCGGCCACCAAAAGTTATCTGGCGAACCGCGACCCATCGGCGAGACACAAGCGGAAGGGCGGCCGGGATAGCCGTCGGAAATTCAAAGAAAGGACGCGGGAAGTATGGGCGTAACGACCACCGGGCACCCTACCGAATCATGATCGCGCTCAGGAAGTCTTCACCTGCTGAACACGACGTCACGAAACCGTTCTAATGAACGAACATGACCAGATCCCGGCCGACCAACCGGAAGCCCAATCGGCGGGATAATCGGGACACGGCAAATTCGCCGATATCACCGTGAGCGACCACAATACCAAGCGCATCGACCGAGGAAAATTATCGGCGCTTGATTCGGGAAGGAAAGTTGGATCGATATCTCGCCAGCCTCCGCAGCCCGACTCCGAATGCGGTGGCGGATCAACATGATCCACATGATCGCGGCGGTCCCACTGGCGGGACCCTCAAACCGTTCGGTAAGCGGTATGTGCGTGCACCACTTGTCCTCGTGTCTTGGCATAGACGGCGATCGGAGCCGTAAGTTGCGAAGGTGGGATGGGAACCCATCACCTTTTGTGAAGAAGAGGAGGAGGATCATCTACCCCACGACGACCCGATGATCATTCGTGCGAAATCGCCGATTACGATGTGGGTCGGTCTTGATTGATCGAAGCTCGGTGAAGCGTAATCTTTGCCGATCGTTCAAGGGGGAATTGCCGGCGGCATGGTCAATCGGCAAATTACACCTCTACTCAACTTTTACGGAGATCTGGTCCAACCCGGTAGCATCACCGCCCATCGCCTTCGGCGTCGCCCCCAGAAAAACAATGACCTACGACCAATTCCTCATTGTCGATTGCCCGACGGCATACAACGTCATTATCGGACGAACGACACTCACCAAGGTCAAAGTCCACTTGTCGCCCCACATGTTGCTGATGAAGTTCCCAACGCGCAACGGTACCGGAGCCATTCGGGTGACGGCTCACGCGACGGACGTGCTATGCCACGACCCTTAAGTCGGTAGCGACAAACCGCCAATGGAAGCCATGACCTTGCGGGGACTACCGAGCGTAACGAACTCATCGGCGACCCGGGAGGAAAACCTAACGCCATTCGCAATCTCCCTTTCGGTGATTACATTGGGCTCCAGATAATCAACGCCGAAGACAAGCTCATTCGGAACCCCCATCGGCACCCTAGGATTGCGGGGTAGACTACGGACACTCTCGGCGGTTGGGCGGTTCGGCGGCCGCCACCACGGCGGAAGTGGAGGCCTCGGCTGGTTACCACCGCTCGCCACCCGGGCGCCAAGCCCCACGTGGCAACCGTCGCTATATATGATAGACAAGCGATGCGGAGCGGTCATAAACCCTTCCCGATACCATGTGTGGGGACTGGCTGGGCCTTTCGCGAGTATCTCGGACGTCGGTATCACTCCTCCTCGGCATCAGCCCGCCGCTTCAACGTCGGAGTCAAAGAGACCGTCCGATGACTCCTCGTCGAACGCATTGGGCTCGCGCTCGGAGAATGACTCGCTATCAGACATCTACAAAAACAGGCAAAAAGGGAAACTAAGGCTCATGCCGGATGCTATCCTACCGACCCCTACATCACCACCTATGGCGACTAGACTACCGAATGAAACCCTATGGCCAGTCTAGTTCAAACCAAGGAAGGACGTAAACTCTTAAGGTATGTAGAGATGGAAAAGTAGGGCTACCGAACGGTACCTTTGTTTAGCTTCTGGAGGTGGACGCAGACTGCAACTACTTGGATCGCTGAACACGGAAGGCCCTTCCTACCGTTGGCAGCACCGGAAATCGCCTGGTTACCGTTAGATCTCGTCGGAAATCGCTGATTGCCGTTAGCACTCGTCGGAAATCGCCTCGGATAGAGCTCTCACTCCTCGCAGGATGCAAAGTGAATTCACCACCGGGGTCATCCCTATTTATAGGAGGGAGTTTGACAACGGTACTCCTCGAAAAACCAAACGGCGCATTAATGCGCGCGCGCCATCATCACTGTGCCACGTGTCGCTCATCCGTGGGCAGCGGACGGCACGCGAGGCCGAAGTCGAAGCGCTCGGGCGTCCCTTCACCGTCGGCACCGGCGACCTTCGACTTCGCGTCGGCCTCTGAACTAATGATGCGGAAGGGACAATGTCGGCCCCTTCCCAAAGATCGAGTTACGAGCGGTAGGGCCGTGGTTCCTTCCGAGGACAAGCGCAAATCCTTCCAAGACTCGCAAGGGGACTTGGGGACTCTGTTTATACCAAAATGAACAGCCAATGAATACCGAACACGTGGACCAAACCAGGGCTACTTGTGCCTTCGGCACTCACCTTCGGTACCAAACCTACCGATCGCAACATTAGGGCAACCTCGCCCCTCTGGACGCGTGGCGGTCTCACAATTGACGCCCAGAGTCCCACATCGAAACTCTAAACAAATTGCACACCTCCCAAGGCCTATAAAAGAGGACACCAATCCCAGCTTGAAGGTAATCAATCAGAACTTACGGCATACTGCATATTGATCTGTAGTTCAAACTTACTTAATCCGTACTTACTTAAGCATCGAAGAGCCTTCGGCCGGTACCACACCGGTGCCCTAGGATTACCGTGTGTTTGCTATCTTACAGATCGCACACCCTACCGAGGACATCGGATACCGAAGAGACCTAATCACTAAGTTACGCGGGAAAGTATTAAACCATTTTTCTGCGTCAACATAACATAAGAGGATAAAAATGATATTGATTGACAAAATGACATGTTTGAACTAATATAGAGACTGCATGTCAGTTAAAGTTGATTTCTTTTCATTGTTGTCAAAGAAAAAAGAGTATCTAATATATTCTCACTTCACTATGTTTTGAAAGGTTGCACGCATCGATAAGACTTTGTTTGAAATATAACGAGCATTTACGCTCTTAAGCGTTTTAGTTCATCACTCTAAAAAATTTATTAAAAATTCACATGATTTCTGTGATTCTTTAAAAGTGATACCTAAAGAAGCGTTTTTTTGGCCATTTTCGGTCAAACGCGGTTAGAATTGCTTTGGATTAGCAGTTCCAAACAAACCCTAAGTTACATAAGCCCTTGATTTAGCCCAAATAGCAATGGGCTAATGAGTTTTAATTAGGTTAGATTCCCTCCAACCTTAAAAGAAAGCATAAAGAATCAAGGCATAGGGCAAGCATACGACATCGTATTACGGGTGTAGCCTCCGAATATAATCCATGGCAAATACGAGTGAGACACGAGCGTAAAACTTCGTAGGAATCAGAGGTCCAAGAGAGACAGAATGGAGGAGGAGGAGCATGAGGTGTACGGAGGAGAGATCCCAGACGAGGGAGAAATGGAGGGGGATATTGAAGCTCATCATGCCGACGTTGACATGTCCACCGCCGACGACGACGCCGTCAAGGTACTCACAAAAACCCTAGCAATTGATTTGTTTTAGAAACCAAAATCATAAAAACCAAATATCGAATGATTTTGGTGTATTTGATTTTATATTATAGGAGTTGGACGAGATGAAGAAGCGCTTGAAGGAGATGGAGGAGGAAGCTGCTGCACTTCGCGAGATGCAGGCTAAGGTTGAGAAGGAAATGGGCGCTGTTCAAGGTTCCCTCTCTCTCTCCTTTTAATAGTAAATTAAAATTTGGTTTTTGACCTTATATATAAATAAAAATGTATTCTTAAACTTTATTTTTTGGCTTCCCATTTGTTTTAAAATTCCATGCTTGGTTACTGAAAGAGTTAGACTCGGGGATCAAAGCTGTTGGTGTCAAGTTGGGGCAAAGGGATGTTATGGGATTGTGCATATTACTATGTTCTGGTGTTTATATGTTTATTGAAAAGCTTTAGTGTATATCAAGAAATCTAGAAAATAGAGCACAAGGGTCTCATTATGCACTCTGTTAATTGTTTCTTTTTATAGTGTGATGTTGTCTGCATTTCGGTAATTACAGAACTTTTATTGTCCTGAGGACCTTAAAATCTTATTTCATTTGCGGTATGAGCTACACAGAGCTTTCTCATATGCGGAAGGAATTTTGTTTCGACTTCTTTCGAATAACATGCTCATTGTAATTTGTTTCTTCTGACAATGAATGCTAATTTATCTTTTCTTATACTTCGACACTATTTCCTTTCTTTGGTTTACACTTTTTCTTCTAATGTTATACCTCACTTACCTATGTGTCTGATTTTTTTGTTTCACACAGATCCTGCAGCTGTGGCTGCTTCTCAAGCAAACAAAGAAGAGGTGGATGCACGATCTGTTTTTGTTGGCAATGTGAGTAATAATGTCCATTATTTATTGCCCCCATCCCTTCCCCCACACCACCTAAAAAAAATGAGAAGAAAATTTCTTTTGACATAAGTGTTTGCATTATGTGTTAAGCTTAGACATGTCTTGTCCTAATGGCCATGCTGCCCTGCTTTTACTTTTCATGCCGTTCTCTTTTGAAGTGGGGTTGGATATTTTTTGTCTTACATAAGTTCTTTTTCTAGTTTGTAAGTTGCCTATGCTTTACCATTTTTGGATTAACAAGAGTTTATTATCAAAGAGGAATAAAGGGTTTTGGTCCTCCTTGTAGTTTGGTTATTCTCTGAAGTTATGTCTATGTTTTACATTTATGTGGCGGATGATATGCAACTTCAGAGTCATGGTTTGACTTTATGTCGTACTATGATCGCAGGGTCATTGTTGTTCCTCAAGTTCTGTGTATACTGGACATGTTACAATGTAGTTTGAGGGTGGGTTAAAGTATTCTGATGTATAATTAGGATGTCATTAAATGGGAGAAAAATGTTGTTTGCATGTTGTAATTTAAAAAAAGAAAAAGAAAAAGGAACAAGAAATGCAAAAGTTGGAAAATGGGAGGAAAAAAATATCTAAGGTCTCCACCCAACAAAAAAAATAATTTGCGAAGGTGAAAAAAAAGCGTGAAAAGAAAAAGAAGAAAGAGTTGAAAAAAAAAAGTAAATGTGGAAACTAGAACAGTGAGTTGTAAGTGATATGATTTATTGAGGAGGAAAGAAGGGGTGTTTTGCTGAAAATATTCTAAGAGAAGGCTGGGACAAGTGGTAGGATGTGAATTAAAAAGCTTCATCTTCAGTACACAAGAGGGCAGCAGCTTAAATTTTGAAGAGCAAAGGAAAGTTGGGTTTGCAGAGCTTCGCTGCTCCTGGAATGGTGTTGGTTGGTGGCTCAGGAATTTGTGCACATGTACAAATGTGGCGAGGGGTACATGATTCTGCTTCCCTATGGCCTTGATTCTCTTATTTGTCAATTACGTTCACCCAAATTTAAATTTAAAAAAACTACCTGATATTACTTGAGTATGATTTTCTTCCACGCATGATGTTTTTGTGATCTCTTTGTCCTCTGCAAGATTTTCAATTGCTCTTTTCACATCTCACTAAAGATTTTCAGTTGTGAGTTCTTTATTATGGACTGATCACTGCAAATCCGCTTTATTTTTATCTGATGAAATACTTATAACTTCACCTTGGGAAAGGTGAATCCAAATATCTGTATGTGTGTGCGCCCTTGCATATTGTCCAATGTGACAATTTTAGTGGAGAGGAATGTTAAACCTTTCCAAGCTGTTATAGGCTAACAGCTTTCTGTATTAAACTGATAAGAATTATTCATGAATTTTTTCATCTCCTGAAAAACAAATCTAGTGGAAATAAGATTAATCAAAATAATGCTAAGAATGTAGCATGCAGTCAGCCCAAACTTCTTGAGTTCCCAGGCATGAAGGGACTAAACAATCATTGGAATGTTGGCAGAGCACTAGACCAAATTGAAACATTCATTCCCGCAAAAAAAGAAAATTGGAACACGGTATTGGAGAGATGAGGAAGATGCAAGTGCTGAACAGCCCAAGTCACATGACTTTAGAGAAGAGAAGTTTGATGTTGCATAAATAGTAGATTGCTAATGGTATGACTTGGTTATTATTACAAGCTGAATTGGCAAAGATGGATGCATTGCCAAGTGGCACTAATTTAGAGAAGAGAAGGTGATGTTGCATCAGTAGTAGATTGCTTATCAAGTGCCATTGCCAACTAATACTAGTTGTGAAGATTTGCTGTTTATCTATATGAAAAATTCTGCAAGTGGGGGTTTGAAAAAATAAGATGTAAAAGGCAGAGATCAGTATTGGGGAACTGCTTAGTGGGAGCCATGCTTGACATACTGCTACAGTAAAGGGTTGTATAAAAAAATTCTAATTTGAGAAAAATTTTCTTTATTTCATAGTAGTAGTCTCTGTGTGTGGCTCTGCACTAAGTTTATAGCACTTAAGGTTTAGGGTCTCCAAACCAAGAGGAAATCAATATATTTTGTCCTTTTCTTTGGTCTAATGGACACAATGTTTTATGTGCTATGGATAAAAATGTTTTACCAGGAAGAGTACCTTCAAATGCTTTCTTAGCACACCTTATTTAGAAGTGCTTTTGAGCTTTACTTGCTTTTCTTTTTTGGACTCAGTGTTGGCTTCAAAAACTGAATAAATCATATTTTGCAGGTTGATTATGCATGCACACCTGAAGAAGTGCAGCAGCATTTCCAATCATGTGGCACAGTTAACAGAGTGACTATACTGACAGATAAATTCGGCCAACCAAAGGGTTTTGCTTATGTGGAATTCCTCGAAACTGAAGCTGTTCAAGAGGCTCTTGTTCTAAATGAATCTGAGCTGCATGGGCGGCAATTGAAGGTAACTCATCAGAAAGCTGGACCTGGATGTTCTTGTTCATTATTTTTGCAATAATGTTTGTTAATTTATTGCTTAATACATGCAGGTTTTGCCTAAAAGGACCAATGTTCCTGGTATGAAGCAATACAGACCTAGACGCTTCAATCCTTATATGGGTTACCGCTTCAGGCGGCCATATGTACCTCCTTACTTTTACTCCCCCTATGGATATGGGTAAAGTTCGTTTCACTGCTCTTACTTTCTTTGTATTAGTCTTTGAATTAGCCTAAGTGAGATGATTGATATGTCCTTAATTTTCCCTTTAAACATCTGCAGGAAGGTTCCCAGGTTCAGAAGGCCAGCTCGATACATGCCGTATTACTAGAAGATTGTTTGCATCTTGGGCTGGCGTATACATCTGGTTGATGGGTGCGTTATCTGATATAGGGCCTGTCATCTTGTGTTAATAGTTGATATTTAATTTTGGCCTGTTAATTCGATACAAGTGTCGGTATTGCTGAAGTACTGCGAACTGTATGAATAGAAACTATAGCGTCCATTGGGTGATGTGGTTGAGGGTTATGCCGTGTGAACTAGATGATACAAGTTTCGTATTGCCAAATAATGCAGTTTATGCTATGCTTTTTGTTTGGTTGATATAATTCCTACCATGCTCAACAGTTTTGCTATGCGTAAAAAATTTTGTTTTGCATTAGTTGTCTGCCTTGTGTTCCATAAGTATGGATGGTGGAGGATGATTGAGGGCCTTAGGGCCAACTATGCTGAATATGTGGGCTCGCATGTCACTTTGAAGACCCTCTGGCAGAACTTTTGCCTCCGCTTTGTGGTCTCTCACTGGTCACTGGTCGTCTATGGTGTTCATTTGTATATTGTCACGTTGCACCTTCAAGCCAATACCACCTACTTTAATCGATTTTTCCCTTTAATGCAAAATTGTTTTGTCTTTGTAATTTAATTTGCCCCGGATTATACTTAAACTTAAGTGCTACGCGTGAGAAAGATTTAAACAAAAATTGAGTCAAATTACGAGTAATTATAGTGTAGTATGGTAATACGGTCACGTGGTATGACTTGTCCATATGTTATAATGTAAGTAGATACTTATTGATACTATTCCCTAAAAGAAAGAAATATTAATCATGTCTTCCGCCTATATTACATGTGGTGATGTTGAACTATGTGAAAGGAGATAAATTTGAGCTTTTTATTATTGATATTTGAGCTTTTTATTAGTGATTGCAAACTAAACCAAACTATATTTGTAGGTTGGAGTAGAACTATGTGGTGAAAGGAGAAGGAGATGAATTTAAGCACTTTATCATTGTATTTAGAAGAAGATAATATATCAATAGATAATCAAATCGTTACAAGATGACCTACCTCTCTGAGGAAAACCCATAGGGACAAAATATCAAAGAAAGAGTACCACATTTGTTAGAGATTGCAAGATAGTCAAACATCAAAACTCTTAGGACAATCCTCAAGCAGATAATCTTTAAACCAAGGTGGTGAGTTAGTAGTAAACCAAGACGATCTGCAACCCCATTAGTTATGCGGGAGCAAAACAAATTGAATAGGATGGCGTAGATACAAGAAGTCGTCGAATTTCCTCAACAAGGACCCATTCGGCCGCATAATAGGTCCCCTCCTTAAGGTCATCTCCAATTATGTTGGGGCTAAACTCAAATTTCCACCCTACAAAATACAATTATTCATGTATTTTCAAGACTCAAATTTTTTTCCCTCCAACCTTGCAGACTCATAATTTGAGTCCGCAACTTTATTAAATTGTTTAAGAATGATTAACCCCTAAAATTTATTTCTTGACATTATTTTTGTTTCAACACTCGTGATTTAATTTTCGAAACATTTTAACCTAAAAAAATTAAAATTCTAAAACATAATAGAATTTCACTTAAATAAAAACAAGTACAACACCAACAAATATAGCTATTGGAATATTTAAAATAAAATTTATATATATATATATATATATAAAAGACAGCAACATCAGATTTTTTGAAAATATGGTCGTTGTCCATCAATAATGAAATGTGCCCCAGCTTTTTCGCACAAAGTTGCTGTCCAAACAGAAACTCCCAGCGGGCCGAGCAAATATTGTTCAGCACGTGGGCTTCAGAGGAAAAAAAAAAGGCAGATTTTGAGCCCACAAAAAATATCAGTTCAAGCAATAATGGGACTGGAATTTCACCCAAGATTTGAGATTTCTCAAATTTTCACACCCCAAAATACATGGATTGGAGAAGTGTTTTGGACTCAAAACTCAAAATTTGAGTTTCCACCCCTTGGGTTGGAGATGGTCTAAGAAGAAGTTGAATTACATTCAAAGAATTATACTCAACTAGTAAGGGCGAAAAGGAAGCATCAACCGCAAAGGAAACTGAACCACATTGTGAATTTTTGAACTTTAAAGGCCTGGTATTATTATTTTTTTCCTTTTTTAAATGGCTAACATTGGTTTGCGTACGATTTGAGGTCTAAACCAAATTTTACGAGACCACATCTACATACTTGGGACTCGTTTGGTGTCTAGAATTATATTGAATTGGATAATCATTATATTTAAGGCATGCTGGCAAGTTGAAGGAAGAAATTGAGAAATGTTGTCCAAGTTGAAAGTAGAATTAGACACACTCGTGAAGAAAACTTATCTCATACAAAATGGTAGGATATCAACACCTATTGAGGCCCAAAAAAGTCCATGGTTGGGCCCAAATAAGTTTTCGGTCCAATATGATACTGTATTAAGAAAGTCACATATCGGAGTACACGAAGGCTCGTCATATACAAGTCATAGTCCACGTGCCATGCTAAATAAATAATTTGTCATGCCAAGGATTGAAATAATATTATAAAATACAAGCCCATGCTAAACTAAGCACCATGTGCCTCTTCAAGGACGATAAAATTGAAGCATGTCAAGCGACATGCCACGCCAAGCAAAGAATTATTACTCCGCAACCGATCAAGCCACAAGTTTAAGTGGGCCCAAGCCACTTAAATACCCAGGGCTTGCTTGAGTGAGTTGTGGTATGGATGGTAATAAATCAACATGAGGCTCATTGATGGGCTGAGAAACGGAAAGTCTCGGGTTGCTTGGGAGCCTTGGGACTTAAGCCCATTTCTTAGGCCCAAACATGTGGGTGAGCACCAAAAAGGAAAAAAATAGCCTAATAGCCCAATCAAAATAGCCTATTGACTCAACCAAAAAGCCCAACGTTTAATAAAAATACCCCACTTACTTAATGAACCACCTTGGCCTATGCAATTACCACAAATGAGCCATAAAGGCCCCATCACCTGGCTGGAAGAATAAAAGCCACGAAGAGGAGGTCTAAAGGTTCATTGAACAAAGCTGCTGGGAGGTTCCAGCACATTGGGAGAGTAAGTTTCAAAGCAAAAAACATTCGAGCAACCAAGGGATATTAGCACGTAAGCTGCCAAGAGGAGGAGCACTCTTCAAACCAGCATGTACACCCATTTGCTTTCCTTCATCAGATCTGGCCAGGGAATGAGGAAGGAAAGAAGAAGAAACATAGCTAAGAATGAAGCCTCCCACTGAACAGCAGCGAGAAAGGGGACCTTGAGCTCCCAAAATTCCTGATTTTGTGCAAATAGATAGAGGAAATTTCACCAAGATAGAAAAAGTCAAGGGAGGAGAGGAGAGAGAAAGGAAAAGCTTGGCCAAGTTGGGAAGAAACCATTAGGGTTTCTTGGGAAGAGATGATTTCCAACGGCTATAAAATGAGGCCTCTTCTACCCAACAGGATCAACCTGCATCCAGAGAGCAAGCTTCCTCTCTTATTTGCAAAACCCAGCAATTTCATGCATTATTCACCATTCTTCCCAATCTTTCCTTTTCTAGCATACCACTTTCACATCTACTGAATTTCTGTTAAGCTGTCGAAAGAACATTGTTCTTTATTTCTCTCTTCTCAGCCAAATCTTCTTGCAAACCTTTTCTTTCTTATCTTAACACTCCCTTTTTTCCCCAAGAAATCATAATTTCCTCTTCAATGCTAAACTCATGTTGATTTTGCTTCCATGCCACAAGCCTCTAATGCCAAGCTAGAAAATTTATCTGTAAGTATTAAAAAATCATCTGTAAGTTGCTGTTGTTTCTTGATGAAGATAACCAAGATGCTTCATAAGGCTCTACTGCCCTTTTGAAGTATTGTTGGGGCTTGATTTTCAAACTCAGACAGAGGGGACAATTTCATTAATCTGCCATTTCTGGCATGACCATTTACCAAATGGAAGAAAAAGTCCCCTACAACACCTTATAAGTTAATTCCATCTAATCCCTCAAATTGAAAAATATTCACATCTACCTTCATTTCCTCCTTCAACATATCTTAAATTTAGTGATTCATCTAATCTAATCCAAGCATAAGCACCAAACGAGCCCCTTGGAGAAAAACTTGGTTGCCCGAGGATAATCTTATTTTCTTTATCCCAACTAATAACGTTATGCCACGTAAAAAAAGTATCATGTATGTCATAACGTAATTGGCTGGAGATAGCACATGCAAGTGTTTCTCCTAGTTGCCACCGTAAGTCAATGAAACATAGCTACATAGCTACATATTACATATAAATGGTGGTTCCTAACCAGTGTACTTAATATCTACACGTATTACATATAAATGGTGGTTCCTAACCAGTGTACTTGATATCTACACGCAGTGTACTTAATATCTACACGTTTTGCAAGTGCTTCAGCTGTTGTATGTATCTACAATAATTAGATGGCAACGTGTGTGTCATAAGGGAATTGGCTGGAGATAGCACGTGCAAGTGTTTCTCCTACTTGCCACCGCTAGTCAATGAAACATAGCTACATAGCTACGTCGTATTACATATAAATGGTGGTCCCTAACTAGTGTACTTAATATCTACACGTTGTGCAAGTGCTTCAGCTGTCGTATCTATCTACAACAATTAGATGGCCACGTGATTGTGTATTGTATGGGTTCACCCTCACCTTAAAAAATAAAGTTTGAATTTGAGCTATATAAGGTGTCATCTACCAGATGATCTGCTCCTCCAACTCTCGTGGCCATCTACTCCCTATAATGGAATTGACGGTCAAGGGTCACATCTGGATGGACCAAGAATATAATAATGTTATAATAATGTTTTCTTTTTTTATTTTTTTTATTTTTAGTATAAGCGATAGTGTAAACTACAAGAGAGAGGATTTCACACACACAACTATATATGATGTCGTGAAGATTCGAACATGAGACCTATGATTTGCAAGTCAAGACTCTTTTTCATTGAACTAGACTATTTTTGCCTTTAATTTTCTTGTTAATTTAGTAATTACATACATAACATATGTTATGCATGCAGCACAGCAAACATGCACTTCTAAAGTGTGTGCAGCTGTCTGTTGTTTGTGCTTCTTGAATAACTCATTTCGATTCTGAACAAAAAAAATACTTGTCGACATGCATGTATTCATTAAAACGTGTAAAGCCATCCATGCCCTCTTGCATGTCTAAAACATGTATCTAAGTTGGTCTAACATATTTTCCAACTTTGAATGCCATGAATATGAGGGTTTTGGTTTCTTCTTTGTTGTAACTTGTAGCCCTTAAATTAATATCTAATCTAGATAAAATCCTACCAAGAAAACCAATCTCCTTGAGACAATAAAAAACAAAACCAATCACCTAAACCAAAAATTTTAATAAAATAAAATAAAAATTGCATAAGCCAAGTTGGTTGCAAATTGGGTTAGAGGCAAAGTTGAAAGTGAATTATTCCTGCAGTTTAGTTTAGCAATCACTCAATTCTTTTTCTTCTCTCTCACTATGAAAATCTTGTGCAACATTTCTCTCGCAAAACCACCACTGATGATTTACATGATTGACATGTGAAAGGTTGAATGTACGATTACAGTTGCACACAACGACTGTATTAAGGCATTCTCTGTTTGTCATCCTAAAAATTGGTATCGCCCAAATGGTGGATTGTTTTCTTTCATACCATCGGCTCTCTTATCATATATTATGTCACGTGATGAGAGAGATATAAACATATATAACTGATTGTAGGGAAGAATTACGAGGATCATTGGATCTGCTAGCAAACATCTTGAAATCGAATAAACTTCATATATTCCTCTTCGTCCACTTTGATTTACCATAATCAAAGGCTTTTGGTTTTATTCTTACAAAAATTTCGAGGGATATCTGATCAAACTACATCCATAAATAAAACAAACTCAAATCCAAATACAAATTAAATTATAAAAATTTTACAAGCTTTTATCTCCAGCATCTTGCCTTTGCAGCCTGCAATCTGAGGCCACCATATTACTAGACTTTCTTCCAGAGCTTCTCTTTCTCAGGAATTTTGTAGTTGCTCTTGATTGTTTGACACTATCACAAGCCTGCAGGTGGAGCAATGTGGTGGCTGCAATATGCAGTTTGCTGGATAACCCATACGAACTTTATTTTCTACCAAGTACAAACAATCATTTGAAATGATGCAGTACTTTCGAAGTTGTTTAGAGGCCTAAAGAGAGCGACCGTTGAGTTCCAATCCTTCTCTTCCTAAGTCGTTCTGCGATGATAAAGGATAGCTCAAGAGCCTGAGAAGCATTGAGCCTCGGGTCGCAGTGTGTGTGGTAACGTGAGCTCAGATCATCGAAAGTCACTGTTCGAGACCCTCCAATGCACTCTGTCACATTCTGGCCCGTCATCTCCAAATGAATTCCTCCAGGATGGCTACCTTCTTGTTCGTGCACATCAAAGAATGCTCGCACCTCAGCCTAAAACAAATACAAAATAACAACCGTGGTTACATGATAATTAGTTAATGATGTTGGTAACAAATAAATAGCTCACAAATTGTTAATGTACTAGGATAATGCAACCCATCCCCATCCTTCCACATAATAACATTTAAGTCGAGTAGAAAACCACATGTTGATTGACTCTCCTAAATTAACCACAAACTAGCAACAATGAATTAGCCACCAGAGGATTATGAGCACTATTCACTCTACAGGACATTTCTTACACATTACTCCACATGACTTGGATTGTTCACCCAACAGCAATCAAGGGGAAAATGATACTGACTATATGTTGAAAAAGAAAAGAAATAGGTAGTGAAATTATACCAGAATTGAATCAAATGGACGTGTTTTAAGTCCACAAGGTGCCTTTATGGTGTTTCCGTGCATTGGATCACAGACCCAGGTCACAATTTGCCCTGCTTGGCGGACAGCCCTAATCAAATGAGGAAGCTTGACTCTCATGTTCTCAGCACCCATTCTTGCAATGATTGTGATCCTTCCTGGCTTGTTACTAGGGTTCAGGATTTCGATGATGTTAACAAGCTCTTTTGGGTCCATTTTGTTGCTCACCTGCATCACAAGTCATCTTAAGTCAATGTAGTTGCAATAGACAAAAGGTACAAAGGAAAAACGTCAATTATGACATTTTAGTCACTCAACTAGGATTAGTATGAGAAAGCCTACCTTGATGCCAAGGGGATTGGCAAGTCCTCTTAGGAACTCTACATGGGCACCATCCAGTTGCCTGGTACGCTCCCCAACCCAAAGCATGTGAGCAGAGCAATCATAGTACAAACCAGAAGTAGAATCCTTCCTTGTGAGTGATTGCTCATAGGGCAGATGCAAACACTCATGGGATGTCCAGAAATCAGTTGTTGTCATGATGGGGTGTTCAATTGTAAGTCCAGCAGCAGTCATGAACCCTAAGGCCTCATCGACCCGGCTAGCCAGTTCCTGGTACCTGTTAAACCATACCAACAGAAAAGACACACAAATTGAAACTCAATTGCGCCTTAGGATAATACATACAGGTTCACTAATTCGGATATTTAAGTTTGATTTATCTCCAGAGCTCCTATGAGTCCACAGTTTTTCCTAATGTTTTCTTTACTTTTGTAAAAGAGAAATCTGCTAATAGACATTTTTTGGTATTCATTTCAGTCCTCTAAACAAATATCACTATGGACGGCTTGAGTGCATACCTATCTCCCTGCTCGCTGTTCTGAGCAAAATCAAGATTCCATTGTGTAACCCTCTGCATAGCCGCATACCCTCCGGTGGCAAAGGACCTAAGAAGATTCAAAGTAGCCGCAGATTGGCAATAAGCCCTTATCAACCTCTGAGGATCTGGATTTCTAGATTTCTCATCAAAAGCATCACCATTTATATTGTCCCCTTTGTAACTTGGCAACTTCACTCCATCCTTCACCTCATATGCCTCCGATCTCGGCTTTGCAAATTGACCCGCCATTCTTCCCACCTAAATCAACCAACCCCACAATTCTCAATTCTCATTCCATATACCATTCAAAATCAATCAACTCAGAAACAAAAAACTCAAAAAGAAAACAACAATCTTTCTATAACCCACATGAAATTATCAAAAACTGTACCTTGATAACAGGCATTTGGCCTCCGAACATGAGAACAACACCCATCTGAAGCATAACTCTGAAGGTGTCCCTGATGTTATTGGCACTGAACTCCTTGAAACTCTCAGCACAATCCCCACCTTGCAAAAGAAAAGCATTGCCCAAGGCAGCCTCAGCCAGCTTCTCCTCCAAGTGCCTGGCCTCTCCAGCAAACACAATCGGAGGAAAAGACTCGATGGTCTGGAGCACAGTCTCGAGCGCATTCTGATCTGGGTACTCCGGGAGCTGCAAGGCCTTCTTGGTTTTCCAGCTCTCCAAGCTCCATTTGCCGGAAACTGGCTTCACCTCAGTCAAGGCCTTGGGAGGCTTTTCGGCGACGACGGGGGCCTTGCCGGAGTCGGCGGCGGCGGCGCAGATTGGGTGGAGGGTCTTTCTCTTGGTGAGGAATGGAGAGAAAATGGGTTGGTGAGATTGGGGGGTAGGAGGGCAGAGAGAGTGAGTATTGCAGAGTGATTTGGAAGACAGGGTTGCTGGGTTTGTCAGAGCCATTGTTGTCTCTCTCTCTTACTCTCCTTCTTTGGCGAAAGCTGAAAGTGAAATTCTTGAGAGAGAAAACAAGAGACAGGAGAGAGAGAGAGAGGGAGGAGGAGTTGGTAAGGAGGCTCTGAGAAAGATGGGGTTGGTTTGGAGGGGTTTATATAAGGTTTTTGAGGGTAGACTTCAAAAATCAGGTGGGTAGTTAGAAATGAGGGAGAAAGGGGTAGTTTGGTAAATATCAGTGGGTCACATGCTAATTTGGAAGGGAAACTTAGGTGGGGTAAGGCTGTGAGGGGCCATATGGTCATTTTAGTGGGGTAGTTATCTCACCAACCGATGCTGGAGATGGTACCTTTATTATATTATTATTTCATTCATTGATCACCTACTACCACAGTACCATCAAGTATATAGCCTATTGGCCTTCGAGCATCCAAAGGGGGGTGTATTTTCCCACTTTTATATCTCTTTCACATTTTGGAGTTGTAAATGTGATTTTTGTTCTAATAAAAAATATATAAATTTAAAGATGTATAATTGATTTTGCTCAGTTTTGTCCATATTTTGTTACTTTTTCTCTTGTAGGCTCTACCTGTAAATGATGTTATAAAAAAGATACACATGTGCATCTAAATTTGTATCTCACCTTCCATTTCAAGAGATTCCGATCATAAATTGTGTATATTTAATGTATACATCATTATACAATCCCCATTAAAGATGCTCTTCCTAGTTATGTTTTTTTTGGGTCGAAAACGCCTTATTAGTTTTACTTTTAAGTATCAATCTCATAATAATTGCTCTTCTATTATTGTTTCTTATTTGGTTTTTTCTTCCCTATATGCCCTGCATCAACCCTACAAAAAAAGGGAGGTAATGAAGAAGGAAGTGCATCTACCACGAGCTAGTGCTTCTTGTAATGGACACACTTCCCTATGTTGTGGACATGGATGTCGGTATTAACTTTATGTCTTTCAAAAGAATAAAAATAAAAATTTACCTTAGGGATACATTTGATTGGTGGGAAAATGACTTGGGAATGGGAAATTATTTTCGTTCTCATATTTAGTAAGTTCGTGTTTGGGAAAAGTTTCATGCTCCGTGGGAAAAAAGAGAGGGAGAATCAAGAGAAACATTAATTGTGTTTTTTGTGACCAATTTGACCCCATTAAAAATATCAGGTATGTTTATTTATCAAGAATGAGAAAATTTAAGAATTTAATAATGGGGAAGTAAGAAATTTGTTATGGGAAAAAGTCATTCCTATTTAGATGTTTACTAACCAAATGAAATCAACACACGAATGAAAATTATAAAATTGTATGGTTATTTTTGGAAGGTAGTAAGGAAGAACATGAATGGAGTCGGATAAACTACCCCCTAGTTGATATGATTCCTTAATTTTCAGGATATGTGTTTACGAATTTTTCGGTGTTTAGTAAGTGTGGGGAAGTTAGTAATTGGAATCATTCATTTTTCTCTCATACCCATTTACGGTAAGTAAACATAAGGAAGTATTAATTACCTTTTTTTAACTTAGGGGTATATTGAAAAACTAAACAAATTTTATTTCCAATTTCTACACAAATCAAACATGAACAATGTATTTCCATTTCTCATTGTCTTGAAAAAGACATGAGAACTAATCTCCCATGAATTTATTTCTAAGAACTAAACATGATTAGGGTCAATACAAAGCATGACGCAATTGTTACCCCCAAAATTATATAAGCAATATTGGGAAGGGGGAATCGAACTTAAAAACATTGACTCCCCCTTTCCAATATTGCTTGCATAATTTTTATTTTTTTTTAACAAAAAAACCCCCAACAACAATTAAATGGTTTCTATATGTACATTTTTTCCGGCCTCAAATTTGTAGTAACCCTTTTTTTTTTCTTTTTTTTTTTCAGTCTTAAGAACTTGGTATAATTTAAAGTTTGTTTCAACTTACTAGAAAATTGATTCCACTTATGGTTTTCCCTTTATTACTTTCACTTTTCACTGTTTTAAACGACACTGACATGCAAAAATTTCAATTTTCATGTAAAGTCATTGGTTCACTTTGAATTAGTTCACTGGTAGTAGGCACTCCAATTAGAAAAGCAAGAAGGCTATTGAATTTATAATTTATCTAGGTACATAAAAGAACCCTCGTCATTACTCGGCCTAACAACATCCTAAACAGAGGTCTTTTGTTTTTTTTATTACAAGTGATAATCTGTAAAGAAGATGAGGATTTTTCACACGTGCACAACTAAGATGTTATGGAGGTTTGAACTTGAGACCTATAATTTGTAAGTCAAGCAGGGACGGTCTCTAGAAGGTTCTAACCTGGGCTATAGCCCAGGTGAGTTGTTGTTTTATCAGCCAAAAATTTAATTTAACCCATCCACGCTTACTAATGACAATTATGTCATCGCTCATTCAACAGTGCACTCAAAGAAAAGAAGATCAAACAAACTAATGAATTGATGAATTCTTTGACTATACCTGGACATTCTTGTGTAGGACATCTCTGTAAAATTCTCTCTAAAATGAAAAGTATTTCTGTCTCTGTAAAGTTCTCTCTAAAATGAAAAGGCATTTAGCACATGGATCAATTTTTTTTATTTTTGTTTTTGTTTTTTTTTTTTTTTTTTTATCATAAACACATGGATCAGTTAAGAGGAGGATATTCATCCGAAAGATGCTTTCTCCTCATTATTATAATCCAGAATCGTACCAAAGTAGGTGACAAAATGCACGTGGATTGAACCACAGTCACAAGTTTTTCCTTTTTAATTTGGGACAATTGCCTATCAAATAACCCAACTTTTTTTTTAATACTCTAAACTATCTAAAATCATCTAATCTACGATGAAGTGAATTCGAACTTAAAGTGTAATGAGATGGGTTTATTGTTTTAGTTAACTTGCTTAACTCACGTTTACAATCAAATTTATTTTAATAAAAAAAGAAACTAATTTATTTATTACATGCATTTGTCATCGTTTGTATTGCGATATACTCAAATTTAGAAACAGGTTTATTTGCTTCCTAACCATGGGTAACTTTTGTGTTTAACTCCCATCCTCTGCTAATTGAACTCAACTTTAGAAACACGTGTGACTAAGCAAAAAATTAATAGAAAAATAACAAGAGCAATTCTTGAATTGAGTTTCAACTTAGATCTAAGTAACTGCCTTTTTCATAATATCTTTTCCTGCATGCCTATTAATCTGTTTTTCATTCATGGTTGATATTTATTTATTTTGCACCAATTTAATTAGTAAAAAAAATTCTGCCACTTCATTAACATGGAGAGGAGGTTTCATATATGGTTAATTTCAATTTCGTACTCTGAATTCTTATCCTTAAGGTACATTTTGTCTCTGTACTCTTAATTTTAACGATTACATATCCTATGCTTTTAAATTTTGCAATTTAGTTCCGACGTTAACTTCGCCATCAAAATTTCCATTAATTGTTTGCATGGCCGACATGGGTCTCACCTATTCACTTATTTTGATGTTAGTTGAAGAGTATTTTTTGATAATTGGTGTCTTCCCACCCATGAAGAAAACATTACATGCATTAATACCAGTGGTGGGGCTAGGCAAAAGGCAGGCTGGGTGCCTGCCCAGCCCAAAATTTTTCAAAAAAATAAATACCTATATGTGTTATAAACCCAATCCAAAAATAAAAAGAATTAAAAACAAACCCTACCCATATGTTGCCCATCCATGTGGTCCCATCTTTTCTCTCATTCTCTTTGGCTATTAGATTTCTTGTTTCTCTCTCTCGCTACCAGGCAGCAGCAAGTTTCTCCCTTTGTTTTTTCTTGGTTCAAATTCTTCCTCTATTGGCTACATGTTCTATTATCTTGGGTGGGCAACTTGACAACAACATCTTCTCCTCTCCTTTTGTCACCAACATGGTATTATTCTCATTCTCTCCTTTGCTATATATCTTTCATTATAGTTTTAATTTAAAATTGAGTATTCTAGGGTTTAATTAGGGATGAATTATAATTTTAAAATTTTGTTGAAATTAATTAGGGCTTTGATTAGGGATGAATTATTCTAAAGCTTTGATTTTAGATTTTGTTAAAATTGAGTATTCTATGGTTTAATTATAGATGAATTATAATTTTTGGTTTGGTTTTGTTGAGCTATTATGAGAATTTGTTTGACTTTTTGTTGGTATGTTTCATGAAAATTCTTTCTAAATATTATTCGTATGCTATCTTTTATTATGTTGGATCACAATCGGAATCCCAAGAGAATAAAGAATTTGTTGTCTTTTTTTTAAGAAAAAGAATGATGGGTCATCATCTAGTATATTGCCTTCTAGCGCTTCTTTATCTACTGCAATATGTGATGAGCAAAATCTTCTTGAGTCTTGTCGAGCCTCCAGTTGAAAGTGTTGAATCTCAAAGAGTCGATGATGATCATGATTTTAATATTAATTATCTTGAGCGTGATCCAAGATTACGTCGTTTAATATGCAAATATCCGGTGAATGAACAAAATAATGTGCAAAGAGCATTATTCTTTTAGGACCATGTCAACCTGAGTTAGAAGATTATCCAAGCCACTTAGATGGGCGGGACTTTCGTCGATTTTATAACAAGTTGTTTGGCCAATTCACTTGGCTTATTGTCTTTTTTTTCCTGGCTTCCTATTTGACATGAATCAGTCACACCCAACCTTTATTGTTGATGAGTATAAAAAATGGAAGAGAATTGGTGGGAATCAATGTGCATTTCAACATCATGTTGGCAAACTAAATTCACCACATCATCTTGCTATGCAAAAGTATATTAGCGTAGAAAACTCATCTCTTCATATTGAAAAAGTGGTAGATAAGCAATTAAAACAACAAGTGGACAATCGGTTGCGACTTACGACCACAAATGAGAGCATTAGGTATCTAGCAAATCAAGCATTGGCTTTTCGAGGCCATGATGAATCCATTAACTTATCTAATCTGGGCAATTTCATTGAAGTGCACATTGATTCCCACCAATTCTCTTCCGGAAGAAGTAACCAACAATTTAAAGAGAACTTATTTGGCAATGCAGAGAGTAACTATATTGCTATAATGTCTTTTGAGTTGTGTTTGCACTGGTTTTGATGGATAAAATTATGGGATTGACTAATTTTCTTAGTCAAGCATTTCATACTAAAACTCAAGACACTGTAAGTGCTTTAAATTTTGTTGAAAACACAAAAATGCAACTTCAAGATATGAGGGAACATGGTTGTGATGATTTATTCATGAGTGTGTTATCATTTTGTGAACTACATGGTATTGATGTTCCTCATATGGGTGCTCATTCTATGACGGGCACACGTCGTTCTTGTCAACAAAAAGATGTTAATACAATTGAGCATGCATATCACGTTGATGTATTTAATGATATTATAGATTGCATATTGATGGAGTTAAAATTTTTACTCTTAGCTCATCATTGGATTCTCGTAATTCCTTCAAGTCATTCAATATTGAGTATATATGTAAACTTGCTGAGAAATTCTATCCAGCTGATTTCCTTCCACATGAGTTGAAAGCTTTAGAAATAGAGCTCAGGTATTTTCAAAATGATATACATCGTCTTCCTTACTTTAAGGAAACCACTACTCTTCCTCAGTTATGTCAACAATTGGTGGAAACTACTTTGGCAGAAAACGACATTTTCCTTGACAGGTTGATTCGGTTGGTGCTGACTCTTCCTGTTTCTACAACAACAACAGAAAGAGCTTTCTCATATATTAGAATTATTAAGAATCGACTTTGAAGCTATTGGCTTATGAGTAAGTTTGCTAATAATATCGATAATGCATCGATAATTGAGAAATTTAAGAGTTCCAAGCTTCGCAAGGTTAAATTTTATATTTAAATAGTATTGTTTTGTTTTGTTTTGTATTGCATTGCATTTACTTTTGGTTTTAGTTTCAGATTTTGTATTTGTTGAACTTTTATTTATGGATAGAAATGCATTTGAGGGTAAGGCTCATTATGTCCCCCCAACTAGGTGTATCTTTTTATGTTTATTAATGAAATTCACTCGTACCGTCGAGTTTAGTATGTGTTGAGGCCCAAAAATCCAAGGGGCTAAGCCCAAATTAATCCTTAGCCCAATATGGGTAATTGGATGCAAAATAAGCTCAATTGGGATAAAAGGAAATTTATAAGAGCCGCCAACACAAGCTACAAGCCACGAATCATGCTAAACAAGCACGTGCAGAAGAAGCCAAGGACATACCGATATTACTAAATCATGCTCACATGCCCATTCGGTGCTACTTGGCCCGACTCTAGCCTATCATGGCATAATGAAACCCCAAGCACGAGCATAGAAATTATGCGCATTCTAATACCAGCTCGTCACGAGCTTAAGTGGGCCCAAGCCACGAAATCAGGGGCTTCTTGAGAAGGTTGTGGTATGGAAGGTGACAAGCAATCACAGGGCCCATTGAGGGTTCAAGGCGTAGGTTTCAAAGCCACAGGGGACTTTGGAACTCAAGCCCGCTCCTAGAACCCAAGCATATGGGTTAGCATGAGAGGAGAAAAATTGACCCATGCTCTAGGAAGACACCAGGACCCACCAAAATATTTAGCCCACATCAATAGAATTAAAGAAAGCCTTTCAGCAGACTTGACAAAAGCACACCAAATGTTAAGCAGCAAAACAGAAGACCCAATACCATATGTACAAGCCCAAACCCAACAACTTACAAAAATCTAGCGTCAAGTCCTATTCCGTTTGAATTCCAAACAATGGAGCCATGGCAAGACCAGAGGAAATCCATGGGGGTGAGGGAAGTGTCCGTCGGACAAAGGCTCCATCTCTCCCCTTTTCCTCATAGCTCTGCCTTGGAAGAACATAAATAAGCGGTGGCGCCTTCCCCTCTATGGGAAAGCCAGCTGCGTCAAACCATTGGAACCATAAAGGGTTCCTTACCCATGCTCCTTGGGTGGGGAAATTCATCAAAATAGAGCTAGGTAGGGCTGCCAAGGGAAAAAGAAGAAGAAAACAGAGAAAGTGGAGCTCCTAAGCGCCTATAAAAGGAGACTTTTGCTATCCAGAAAATCCATCCACAACTCAACGATCAGGACCTTGACCAAGCTTTGTCAAGCAAATGCAGAATTTCCTCAAGCCACCCAAGCCTTTCTTACATTCATCTTTCTTCTTCTTAGGATAGGGCTCGCACTGATATTTCCTCCGTAAGAAACCCACGTTGTCTTCTCTCTCTTAAATTGCTAAACTTGTGAAAGCTTAGCTCCCATGCCACATGCTCCTCAAGCTAAGCCATTAATGAAATCCTCATGCTTATTTGGGTGTTAGTGAAGTGATCCTGAGAGTGTTCTTTTAAAATCTCATTAGATTTTCTAAAAACTCTCTTGGGAGCTTGTTTTTTCGAACTCAGGCATTTGGGGATTTTGCTCGTTGCCTTCTTCCAGCAGCCCAGGCCCATTAGTCATTCTTTGGAACAAACCCCTACATAAATGGCGACTTCAGCTGGGAACAAGCTGCCATTTCTTGATGCCTCCAAGAAAGAAAACCCGAAGCAACACCATGGCCTCCCAAGATGGACCTGACCATGGTGATTCTGAATCAAGGCAAAATGCTTCCTCTAGAGGACAAGAGCGTGCAAGTGAGGAAGCATTCACCCTCACGATCTCATCACGGCTATGCAGAGCCATGGGGGAAACCAGAAGGAGATGATGGACACTATCAAAGAATTAAAAATGCTGCTTCCAAGCCAAGCGAAGAGGATAGGCGTCCTTGAAGAATCGCATTCTTGGAAAAGGTTACGAACAAAGGGACCGTCTTTTGTCACTCAGAAGATGTCGTTGCCATGTTTGGAAAGGAGCTTAGTCGAAGTCGGGAGGATTGGAAGTACATTCCTCAGCCACCGTACCAGCAAGTTTACTCCAGCAGCCCTATCCCAAAGGTTACGAAACACCAACCTTTGTTCTCTTCGATGGGAGGAAAGGAAGCCCGAAGGAACATGTCAGCGATTCCTTGATGCTTTGGGGCCGCAACGCTGGTGATTATAATTTGCGACTCGAGAATTCTCAAAGAGCCTCACCGATCGGGCTTATACATGGTACACCACGTTGGCACCAGGTTCTATGCGTTCCTGGGACGATTTGGCGAGCAGGTTTGTAAAAAATATTTTGGCCACGAGGAGAGGGTCACCACCACGCAGCTCAACAACACTGCCTAAAAAGCAAGGGAGGATCCGTGGACTTCGTGAGAAGATTCGGGACTTGGCTCTCGATTGCTATGGCGAAAAAGATGAGGAGGCACTTGTTGAGATTTGCATCAGCAACATTGTGGCGGACTATAAGTATACTTGGAAAATATAAACATCAGCCAATTTTGCAGGCTGGAAGCGGTAAGAAAACGAGCATGTCTGTCAAACCGACATTGGACAAAGGGTGGAGGAGTGAGAAGAAGAATCACATCAGGTGTTAGCCACGGATGAGAAGCCATCTAACGACTTGCTCACATACGAAAGATAGGGAGCGTACCGCCATTGCCTTGCAAAGATGAAGAGTTTCATGCCATCCTCGACACAATGATTCTTGTGGCGCAATCAAACCTCTCGAGCCTACAAGGTCCCCACCGGTGAAAAAGTGATCCCGAGATCTTGTCGCTATCACGGTTTGTAGGACATCCGACCATCGCTTGTCAGAGTTTAAGAAGGATCTTACATGGCAAAATACACGAGGGAGTTCTTGAGCTTCCCTCTAGGAAGCGAGCTATTGATGAGGACCCTTTGCCAAAGCGAAGGGGGAGAAAAGCGGCTGCTGTTATTACGTGTTCAGATGATTTGCTCGACGATGACGAATTATGCCCCCATGGAGGAATGATCCAAAGCCACCGGAGGCTATTTGGGAGCCTTGTGGAAACATGGATAAAGCTTACTGGTGCAAATACTCGAAACCACCAAGCTATGACACGCCATGGCCACTCGATGGCTGGGATAGTGTGCAGACGATGGGGTGTTCATGTTGGACATGCGGAAGAACAATGCCGGAAAGCCTCCTCCGGACGGCAGGAAACGTCTGCTGTGACATTTCACTCCCTTCTGAGGCGGAGGCTGAGGCCCTGTGTGGAAGCGATATCTGGGTTGAAGCAGGACCCACGGCTTCACGAGCCCTCGAGGAATCCTAGAGTTAAGTCACTCTTTGACCAACTTGGTTTGGGCCTCAGCGAGAAGCAGCATTGCTGTAGCCCTTATGAATATTCTGCGAGAGCCAACCTATTGCTTCTTGCTCAACCTCAAAGGTCATTCTTGGAAAATGACAACTCTATCGTTTTCACAGACGAGGACATGGAAGTTCCATAGCCGGATCATAGGAGGCCGCTTTACCTGGAGGGACAAATCAATGATGTGTTCATACGGAGGGCTCACAGTAGACACGCAGGTTTTACATTAACATCTTGCCTCTGTCTGTACTTACAGCAGCTGGTATTCCACTATCCAAGATCGTGCAGTCTCAAACGAGCATTAGCGGTTTTGGGAATCAAAGTGAGGTTACGGTTGGATATATGCAAGTAAATTTGAAGGTAGGGCCCATCCGGTCACTCACCAAGTTCTATGTGGTGGACGTAGATGTGGCTTATCATGCTTTGTTGGGAAGGCCATGGCTCAACAAACATAAACTTGTGGTCTCTACGTACCATCAATGTGTAAAGGGAAGAATTGGGCTAAGACCACTCCGTATACCAGGGAATCAAGCACCGTTCAATCAAAGCGAAGCTCACTACTCGAGGCAGAATTCTGCTGAGTGCCAGTGCCGGAAGCAACCCATCCAAAGTGGGACTTACCGCCATCGTGGACCGAGATTCGTGATCTGAGCAACGAGGCTCATAACCATCGTTGATCGAGAAAGAAAAAGGCACTCGGAGGCCAACAGCCATGCCTCACGATCACCCTCAATGCTCAAAGGTCACGTTGCCAGGATGGGCGCCATATAAACTTATGGCGGGATTGGGGCTTGGCCGTATCCTCAGGAAAGCCCGAGTATGGTGGAGAAACTATGCAAGCGAGATAGCGCGAGAGTCTAGATGGCAAAGCACCCTTGCCTTGTCCTTTCAGAACCAATAGCGGCGCAAGCACATGCAAGATGGCTCGTAGTAGCTGAGCGGCTGGAAACTAATTGATTTAAGTGATGACCCCTCTGTCCCAAGACCCATCTCTGTCAGTGTTCATTTAATGGGGAAGAAAGGGAAGCTTTGGTGTCGTTATTGAAAGAATTTCGAGATGTGTTTGCTTGGAGTTATGAAGAGATGCCCGGCCTTAATCCAAACTTGGTAAGTCATACGCTGAATATTGAGCTCGGTGCAAGACCTGTTGTACAACCACGGAGGAATTTTCATCCAGAAGTTGAGAAACAAATCAAGGTGGAAGTCGAAAAGCTGCTAGCCGCTGGATTCATCAAGCCAATCAAACACCCGACATGGCTAGCAAATATCATACCCGTAAAGAAGAAAAGGGGTAATCGAGAATATGCACAGACTATCGTGATCTCAATCGGGCCTGCCCAAAAGATGAGTTCCCGCTGCCCAACATGGATATCTTGATTGATTCAACCTCGGGTCAAGGCATGCTATCCTTTATGGACGGATTTAGTGGCTATAATCAAATCAAGATGTCTCCCAAGGATGCCGAGAAAACAGCCTTTCGAACACCTTATGGAAATTTCTACTACACGGTCATGCCATTTGGTCTCAAGAATGCCGGTGCTACCTACCAACGGGCCATGCGGCAGTGTTTCATGATATGATGGGAAAGGAGGTGGAAGACTATGTGGATGACCTCGTAGTAAAATCCAAAACCAGAGAAAGTCATCAGGGAGTTCTGAGGCGGGTCTTTGGAAAGGTGCCGGCTGTATGGGTTAAAAATGAACCCAAAGAAATGCGCATTCGAGTCTCATCCGGCAAGTTCTCGGCTTTGGTACACCAGCGTGGTATAGATGTGGATTCTGAGAAAACCAAAGCCATATGCTCTCTTGCACCACCTAAGAATCAAAGGAATTGAAAAGTTTTATGGGAAGATTGTCATACATTGGCGTTTTATTCCGAGCCTTGCTGCAATGATGAGTGTTTTCACTCCTCTCCTTAAAAAGGGAAGCCATATATATGGAGCCGGGATGCCAAGAAGCTTACAGTGGTACAACAATCGATCACAAAGCTGCCCACGATGAGGCACCTATTCCTGGACTTCCACTCAAGCTTTACTTGGCTGCGGCGAATCTGCGGTTTGAGCTTTGCTTGCGCGGGGACGGCCATAACGGGGAGGAAAGCCCGTTTATTATGTAAGCCGACAACTGAGAGGAGCTGAGGCAAGGTACCCAAAAACGGAACTCTTATGCCTTGCTCTTGTCTATGCTGCACAGCGCTTGCGACACTACTTCCTTGCTCACAAGTTACAACTCATAGTAAAGTCCGATCCCGTAAGATATCTGCTCACAAGGCCAGTATTATCCGGACGTCTCGCACGTTGGTTATTGCAGCTTTCCGAATTTGATATCATATGCACAACTCCTAAGGCCATCAAGGGACAAGCTGTGATTGACATGCTAGCTCTATTCCCCGAAATAAAAGGATCAACCCTTTCCAAGGAAGTCCTCGGAGAGCTGCCGGAAATGGTTGCTACTGTTACAGAGGATGAACCATGGACCCTCTACTTTGATGGGTCTTCCACATCAAAAGGTGGAGGGGCAGGTGTTGTGCTCGTTAATCCCTATGGGCAAGCTACGACTCTCTCATTCAAGCTAGACTTTCCATGCACGAATAACGTGGCAGGATATGAAGCTTTTATTGCGGGATTGTCCACAGCAAGAGAAATGGGCGCAGAAAAGGTGAAGATCATTGGCGATTCAAACCTGGTGCTAAGTCAATTGCAAGGAAGCTTTGCGATGAAGGAAGCAACCTTGGCACCATATCGGACAGCTTGAAAGGCTCATTAATTCCTTCAAGCAAATCATGATGGAGCACATTCCAGGAGCCACCAATAGGTACGCTGATGCTCTGGCCACGTTGGGATCAAAGCTCTCATTTGTGCAAGAGCAGCCCAACATCACCGTGATAAGGAGAAGCACACGTGGTCGAAGCAATGGCTGGGACTGCTGGAAAAGGATGATTGGAAAGCCATGAAGAAAAAGTTAGGTGAAGAGAGCGATTAAAGACTTGAAAGACTATGTGACTATCTTTGGGAACTCTACAGACGTCTTCGGAGGTGTTCGACCCTTGTGTTGGGATGGCGAAGCAAGAAGGAGGTTGCAAGAGGTACACAATGCCACTATGGCTTGGAACCGATGTCGGCTGGGCGCTTAACGCAAAGGTTATTATTGGCCAGAGATGAAGAAGCAAGCGGCTGAACTACAATTCGATTGTCCCACCTATTCTACGATACCCTCTACGGAGGAGTCATTCACTGTTTCATTTGCAGAAGATTGGCGGGCTCCATACTTGGCATTCCTTGTTGGAGGAACTCTGCCGACTAACCCCAAGCTTGCCTATAAGCTCAAAAAGACCGTAAAGAGGTATTTTGTTGATGGGTCAACTCTCTATCGGAAGGGGTTTAATGGTGAGCCATTAAAGTGCTTGGGAGAATCAGAAGCACAGCAAGTCATGCAAGAGATTCATGCTGGAGAATGTGGTGAACACCAAGGAATAAAAAGCTTTACCGGCAGCTGCTGAGTATTGGGTATTATTGGCCCACCATGAAGAAGGATGCACATGACTTTGTTAAGAAATGCCACACCTGCCAAATCCATGCTAACCTAAGCCACAAACCTCCTACATAGATGCAAGACATGCGCACTCCCTGGCCTTTCCATACTTGGGGGCTTGATTTGATCGGGACTATCCATCCACCGTCCGACGGCTACATATGGATCCTCACAGCCACCGAATATTTCACAAAGTGGGTTGAGGCAGTTCCTCTTCGGAAGGCCACGGGAGCTGCCATTGCCAATTTCATCCGTGAGAATATTGTATGTAGGTTTGGGATCCCATACAAGATTGTCACCGACAATGGCACCCCGTTTGTCAATAAGCAAGTAAGCTAGACACTTAGTGGTTATGGTATCAAGCATCGTCGCTCCACGCCTTATTATCCACAAGGAAATGGTCAAGCGGAAGCCACAAACAAGACTTTATTGAGGATCCTAAGCAAAATGGTTTATGAATACGAGGGAGGTTGGAGTGTTCACCTGCCGGATGCTTTATGGGCCTACCGCACCTCTTCAAGAAGTGCCACAGGTTTCTCGCCCTATTCGCTTGTGTATGGGTCCGATGCCATTTCGCCGGTAGAGATCACCATCCCCACTGCCCAGCAGCTGTTAACGACCTTGAATGGGATACAAAGTCATGCTCGAAATGGCGCCTGCTGGATCTTGAAGCTTTGGATGAAAAAAGAGCGGAAGCCGAAAAGAGGACAGCGTTGTACCACAGGCTGTAGCTCAAGCCTATAACAGGACAGTCAAGCCTCGCGCCTTCAAGCAAGGAGACCTCGTGCTAAAAGTTGCGGAGCATGTAAGAAGACAGGTGTCGGGACCTTCCAAGTTTGCGCCGCAATGGGAAGGCCCGTTTGCATCAAGGAGGTTCACAGCAGCGGCTATTATCGCTTGGTCTCTGTCAAGGAAGGCACGCTGACCGACCCCGTCAATGGGAAGTGGCTCAAGCTCTATTACTGCTAAGTTAACTTTATGCCTAGTACTTTTGTATTTTCTCTCTGTCAAAAAAAATAGACTCCTTCTGTCTTATTTTCATGTTTTGAAAAAAAAAGACACTTTTGTATGATGCACCATTATGGTAGCAAGGGGCTTTTGCAATGAAGATGAAGGAATATTTTGAAAAAATATATACTGAGTCTCCAAAACTTTACTATTATTAACCCTTTATCAAATTTTCCATATCTATATATGTATATATAAACATGCTACTTAGCAGTAAAACATGCCGGGCAAAGTCACTTAGATGGGGTCCCCAAGCATCACGCTTAAGCAAAGAAAATAATAATAATGGCATAAGCCATGTTGCAAAGAAACATGCAGAGATGCTGGAACGGATTGGCAATGCAAGGTAAACAAAGTAGTCATTTGACAAGGCTGGCCTTTTAGGTCTCTGTGATCTCTGAGTGTAAATCAGAGCCGATTCGGTGATCTGGAGCCGATTCGCTAATCATGCATTTCTTCGATTCTGGCTGATCATCGCATTTCTTCCGCTCGCTGATCATCGCATTTCTTCCAACCGCTGATCATGCGCATTTCTTCCGATTCGCTGATCTGGAGCCGACTCGCGATCGGGAGCCGATTCGGCTGATCGGAGCGCCCGGTGATCGGGAGCGATTCTGATCGGAGCCGCTCGCTGATCGGAGCCGATTCGGCTGATTCGGGGCGATTCGCGATCTAGAGCGCCTGGTGATCTTCTTCCAAGGCATCAAAAGATTGGATGATCTTTGGAACAACACGATACAACACCTGGAAGCTTTATAAAGCCCGAGTAGAAATCATGCACATATTGGTTCGACCCTTTGGGGAAGGTGGGAAGCTATTTTGTCAAGCCTAGAATCTAGATAAGCCATGCAAAAGAAGCTCTCGAGGATTTGCTAAAAAAAAAAAAATTTCAAGCAGTTCATAAAGACAATTCTGGCCAACAAAGCAGTACATATACATATCTACACAGAAAATATGCAACATGCCTCAAGCATTCGGAAATTCATACAAGCTTTGGTAGTTTAATATCAAAATTACAAAGGCATAACGACGCATCGTGTCGTTAGAGTCTCAAAAAAGGGGGAATATAATGGATGAGTGAGTACCACCAAGGATGGCTAGAAGGGAACGGGAGGCCGTGAGAAGATCTTGTCACCGCCTCCATCACACAACAAGATCGCTTAAGAGATACCTTGAGCGAGAAAGGAGGCCATGCAATTCCCTACTGGTTTTCGGCGTTGCTTGAAGACCAAAGCCTCTGCTGCCCTTATTTCATCGGGCGGATTTGACTTCATGTTAGGAAGCTGCTCGTGCCCCAAATACGACACGTGCAAACCCTTCACGAGTTGAGAAGAGACTCGCTCGAAAGCCTAGAGTCATAGCCTCGCGAATCGCATCCCGCCAGCAGAGGAGCTCATGATCGATAATGTCCAGCCGCACGGTATCCATCCCATGAGCACCAAGCCGAGGGCCCGGAAGCGACATCGCGAGAATGAAGAGGTAATACCAGTCATGTCCATGAAATCCCGTACTTGTCCGAAAAATTCTTCAAAGCCGCAACTGTCTCGGGATAAACAAGAATTCCCCGGAAGTATGCGTAACCATTAAACCGATGGTAGAGCGGCAGGAGTTCATCTGCGGATCGAAGGACCTGAGCACCGCTGTCAAAGAAAGCCATGAAGGTAGTAAATGATTCCCCACTCTAGCCAAGACATGCTGCGAAGGTGTTCTGCAGTAGCATTCCCGCAGATAATGATAGCACAGGCGTTTCAGCGATGCTCGCATTCTCACGTTGAACCTGGAAGAAGTGCTAGAGGACTAGGCTCATCGCCCGGAGAAGTGGTTGAACGTGAGATGGAACGGACAGCGTTGCATGGACGGCAAGGGTGTTGCTCGAATGGCATTTCTTTGGAAGGGTGGCGAAATGGCAGGATCAAGGTCTCTCTGGAGAAAATGTTGGAAGATAGGTGGTAAAGGGCTTGTAACTTGGAGCGTAGGCATTTCATCCCGAGAATCCGTTGGTGTCGTGGTTGGAGAGGATCCTGTGAGGGCTGCCTCGACCAGTTGTATCGAATGTGTTGAAGGAAGAAGGTACTACGGGCACAATTTCCAAATTCGAAGCATGATGCTCAGCCTGCAAAAAAAAAAAAGAAAGGTGTGCATGCAAGGGTTAGTATGTGATAATTGACAGGTAATGGGCATTGGCAAATGAATAGGAGAAGAAAGTAAATAGAATATTATCGGTACGGATACCTCAAGAGGGGTCCAGCGGGATTAGCAATGGCCGCAGCAGGTTTGGGTCTTGAGAATGTTAATAACCCGCAGGATGAGCACGCGTCAGTGTCTGATTATGGTGTGAGGAAGAAGAGGGGACAAAACTTAAAACGCGCTGGCGATTACACCTCGGCGCTAAAGCGGCGTGCACTGCTATCAGTGGACTCAAGAAAACATCCGAACCACCTTGTCCTCCCTGGATAGTCACTGGAATAAGCAAATGCATCCTCACCGCAACCCTCATTGAAGTCCCCGAGAATCTTCACTAGCATCGTCAACGTTCTCTTGCTCTGGAACATTAGCCTCGGATTCGGTGGTGTCACTATCATCACTATCATCGTCAACTGTCACTACAGTTGGGGTTCCGGCGACCTCACAGAGTGCGTGTTCGAAAATCTCGCATGTAGAATGCGCACGCTTCGCCGTTTATGGGTCACTGAGGAGATACCGAGGGTGTGTCACTTCTCTTTCTCTTTGGGGTGGCACCCATTTTCCCTATAAGAAAATATATATGTAAACAAGTATCTACCCACATATCATACACGCAAAGCAAAGGGAGGGACATGAAGAAATCTGGAAGTCAAGAACACTTACGGCGGAGAGGGGTAGTTTCCGGCACCTTGCCGAGCGACCCGCTCCCGGATGCTGTGAGGCTTCGAAGACTGTGGCTGTGCAGGGAGTTGCTCCTTTGGTTCGAGGAGGGCCACTTGGGCTACCTTGGAATGAACCTTTTGGGTTTTGGCACCGCTTCTCACTCACATTTCGCTCCTCCTCTCGCTTCCTTTTGCTCGACTCGGCGTTGCACTTTTCTGGAGCCGCCAGGACTCTGTACCGGCCGGCCGTCTTAGGAAATTCCCCAACAATGTCACGCTCTTGGAAATGAAGGGCAAGTTGCGTTTTTGGTGAGAGGGATGGCTTTCTCTTGAAACCAAACTGCGAGACGGGCCGTTGTAGGAGGCGTCTGTCCCAGGGAAAGGATTAGAACTCACGAAAGGAAGAGAGGCGGTTCCAGTAGGCTTGGTAGCCTCTAGAGAAGCCACCGACCCTCGCCACCTTACTAAAACGATGGGCCTGCAATGGCTGGTATGTGGTAATTACTCCGTAAGATCCTGTGTAAAGCAAAGGGTCATCATGGTTAGGCTGCTGGTACCCCTTGGTCAAGCCCAAAGCCTCCGACTCGGTGTGGAGAATAGGTCACGGAAACCTCTGCACGGTGGTCTCCAAGAATAGGTAAGGGGATGGGAGCGATATTCAACAAGGCATGCTTCCGAAACTGGTCACTATGCAACACAGCTGCTGGAACCTCAACCGTATCATTGACGTCAGCATAGAAGGGCACGAAAGTGAAGGACTCTGCTGAGGTGCCATAAGGACGAAAGACAAAATTCTCGACATTGTCTAGCAGCTTTAAGAAACTCTGGCCTTTCCTCTGCATTCTCTTGAACCACCTGCAAACTAATGGAAGATTGTTTGGCATAAAGGAACCATTGCCCCAGTCAGCCAACTTTAAAGCATGCGAATGAGGGAGTGAATGCACATCCAACCCTTTGAGACGCTCCCACAAGAACACCTGCAAGAAACCAGAATTTAGAAGGTCTCTACGCCCATGGTTCTGATGCACTCTTTTCCAGTGGGTATCGAAGATGGTATAGATGTCCCAGTGAACATGGGGGCTAAGGGGATGGTATCGCCTCGGGCTATGGCCAAAGCCAAGGGAAATTCACGCTCATGAAGGCAGTCATGAGAAAGGTCACAGAGCACGAACCGCCCAAGCCACAGAGCTATAAAGGCAGCCAAACGGCAGGGACTCTGTCTGTTTGCATCCCCAAAATATTGTATCCAGTTGCTAAATCGGAGTGAAGTGCTGGGAGAGGTGGGAGCGCCTCTTCGCAAGACCTGCAAGGTTATCTATTTCTTCAGAGTGAGGGCGATGCCGAAAGGACTACGGCCACAGCAGGAAGGCGAGAGATATTTGCCACATCTTCAAGGGTAGGGGTAAATTCCCCCCATGAGCACACAAAGGTGTGAGTAGCGGTGCTCCACCTCCGGACCACGTGACGAAGCATCTTCGCTTCGATATGGATGTCCCACAATTTGGAAAGGAAGATGGCATCAAGGACTTGTGCTCTGCGCAGGATGTTGCATGTGGATGGATCCCGCAGTTCACGGTCGACCTATTCTGACCAACCTTTACTGATGCCGCAAGGATATTGGAAGAATAGGGAACGGCTGGAAAGAGGCCCTTTTCAATGCAAGCATCTGGATATGGAGGCGGGATTAATTACGAGGAGCGATCTCGGGGATGGCTCATCACCAACAACGGGATTTTTACGGGCATCTTTAAGCAACAGGAGCGGCCCTTCTGTTTTAAGATCGTCATCCATGGAGTAGAGGTGGTCTAGCATGATCGGCGGGAGGTTAGTAGACGCCATGGCAGGCCTACTGAGTCACGGACACCTGCAAGAAAGGAAGAAAGAACAAAATGCATAAGTTCCAGCACCCTCGCGAATTGTTGAATGCACGCACATCTCTGTAATATCATGCCAGGACCATATCAAGGAAGAAAAGAAGACCAATTCAATATCATCATGCAAATCTTTCCTATGAGAGGGGAAAAGATTATCGGGTGCTAAAAGAAAAAGGAGAAAATGAATCACAGGGATAAAATATGCGAAGGAAGCCATGGAGTGGCTGTTCCTGTTCCTTCCACCATGCTTCGACACCATCTAGAGGTTTTGCAGTTAATCAAGGTAAGGTACCGCCTCAAGCACGCTTAAAATCCCAAATCAGTGGTCTATGCCCGAAATTCGAGCCTAGGGTTTGGGAAATTAGATGAAACTCAGACCAAGAAAGGTGCCCTGTTCATGAGGAATTCTCGAAAAATATAAATGGTGCCTCCACATGCACATATATGCGTATGTATGTGTGCATGTGTGTAGATGCATGTGCCCAGAGTAACAAGAAGTAGAAAACAAAAAATGGGGGAACGATGCTTACCACTGCTATCGATGGAATTCTTCCAAAGACTTGCGAAGTCAAGAGAGGAGGGAACGCCTTGCGATTTCACAGAAATTGCTCCACACTTTGCCAAGTGACTCTGCTAAGCTTGGTTTTGGACGGATTAAAGAGCGAATTGAAGAAATTTGAGGATTTTAAAAGAAGAATTGTGGCTTTTTCCCAATCGTTGCGAGCGGTTTCCTGAACGTAACCAACCATGTTGTGGATGGGGCCTCACTGAGATTTCTCGTTTCCCAAGATTCCCTAGACCATGTATGAGAAGAAACCAGCAAAAGCGAAAAGGGGCAACTAGCAGTTTTAGGGCTCGCGTGCAGAAGAGGGAGAAAGAAGAGAAGAAAAGGAAAGAAGAATAAAATAAAATAAAGCAGGATTGATGGAAGCGTACCTGGAGAATGCAAGGGACTACTGGAAAATAATCATGGCGGCGCACACGCGGGAAACGGGAAGGTCACGTCAGCAGCCTGGATTTGACTTTTCTTTTGGGCCAGGTTTGATTATTTGACCCATCTCAAAGTTACTCATGGCCCCAATAATCAAGGGGGCTAATGTTGAGGCCCAAAAATCCAAGGGGCTAAGCCCAAATTAATCCTTAGCCCAATATGGGTAATTGGATGCAAAATAAGCTCAATTGGGATAAAAGGAAATTTATAAGAGCCGCCAACACAAGCTACAAGCCACGAATCATGCTAAACAAGCACATGCAGAAGAAGCCAAGGACATACCGATATTACTAAATCATGCTCACATGCCCATTCGGTGCTACTTGGCCCGACTCTAGCCTATCATGGCATAATGAAACCCCAAGCACGAGCATAGAAATTATGCGCATTCTAATACCAAGCTACGTCACGAGCTTAAGTGGGCCCAAGCCACGAAATCAACCGGGGCTTACTGAGAAGGTTGTGGTATGGAAGGTGACAAGCAATCACGGGGCCCATTGAGGGTTCAAGGAACGTAGGTTTCAAAGCCACTTGGGGACTTTGGAACTCAAGCCCGTTCCTAGAACCCAAGCATATGGGTTAGCATGAGAGAGAGGAGAAAAATTGACCCATGCTCTAGGAAGACACCAAAGAACCCACCAAAATATTTAGCCCAGCCCACATCAATAGAATTAAAGGGAAAGCCTTTCCAGCAGCTTGACAAAAGCCTGCCAAACGTTAGAAGCAGCAAAACCAGAGGACCCAATACCATATGTACAAGCCCAAACCCAACAACTTACAAAAATCTGGCGTCAAGTCCTATTCCCGTTTGAATTCCAAACAATGGAGCCATGGCAAGACCAGAGAAATCCATGGGGGTGAGGGAAGTGTCCGTCGGACAAAAGGCTCCATCTCTCCCCTTTTCCTCTGTAAGCTCTGCCTTGGAGAGAACATAAGTAAAGCAGGTGGCGCCTTCCCCTCTATGGGAAAGCCCAGCTGCGTCAAACCATTGGAACCATAAAGGGTTCCTTACCCATGCTCCTTGGGTGGGGAAATTCATCAAAATAGAGCTAGGTAGGAGCTGCCAAGGGAAAAAGAAGAAGAAAACCAGACGAAATTGGAGCTCCTAACGCCTATAAAAGGAGACTTTTTGCTATCCAGAAAATCCATCCACAACTCAACGATCCAGACCTTGACCAAGCTTTGTCAAGCAAATCTGGAATTTCCTCAAGCCACCCAAGCCTTTCTTCTGTTCATCTTTCTTCTTCTTAGGATAGGGCTCGCACTGATATTTCCTCCGTAAGAAACCCACGCTGTCTTCTCTCTCTCAAATTGCTAAACTTGTGAAAGCTTAGCTCCCATGCCACATGCTCCTCAAGCTAAGCCATTAATGAAATCCTCATGCTTATTTGGGTGTTAGTGAAGTGATCCTGAGAGTGTTCTTTTAAAATCTCATTAGATTTTCTAAAACTCTCTTGGGAGCTTGTTTTTCGAACTCAGGCATTTGGGGATTTTGCTCGTTGCCTTCTTCCAGCCCAGGCCCATTCACAGTCATTCTTTGGAACAAACCACCTACAGTATGCAAGTTTTGCCCAATCGGCTTTTTAATCCTAGAATCGTCACTGATTAATTCCAAACCATTTTTGAACAAAATACCCAAAAATACCTTTCAACTGACTTTGAAAGGAGTCAATAGGTGGGACCCAGGCTTGCTACGCAAGCAATTAACTAAAATTTTGATGGTGAAGTTAACGTTGGATCTAGATTACAAAAAAAGAAAAACTTAGGGTATGTAATTGTTAAAATTGAGAGTACATGAGTAAACGTGCCTTTAGGGTAAGAGTTCAAGGTACTAAATTGAAATTAACCTTTTCATATATTCCACTTATATGGATGCGAGGTTAATATGTATTTGTGTTGAGTAAGATAGCTCAAGTCAAATATGTAGACAACATATATCGGGTGATGTGGGAGTCGTGGAAGCACATGGGCCATAAGGCCAAATATGTGGATAACTTTTTTTGATACTATATTAGAATGTGAATATCCAACTCAAAATCAATTGACAATTAAGAGAGATATCTAGGATCATTTAAACTATTAGACAACATATCTTGTTCACTATATTTTTATAGAGCATAGATCATGTGTTAACGTTTTTCTAATACTAATAATTATGGTTGTTCGACCCAAACAAGATAATTATGTTTGTTGTACCCAAAATGTCAATGAGGCCCACTCCCAAAAGCCCAAGTGGAATTCAGACCCATATTGCATGGGGAAGTGACTGGACCCTTCCAAGGCGCCTACAATCGACCTCCCCAAAGGCTGCCGAGGCCTAATCAGGAAGGAGAAAGGCCACCCAGGCCTAAAATTACACACAAAGGCCACCTAGGACCACATGACAATCACAACCATGCTTTACGCCTTTAAAAGGGCCTAGATATTAGGAATGAGGCCCGTAAATGTGCATTTCGAATGTGTACACTAATCCCAAAAGGAAATTACCATACACTAGGATAACATTAACTACCCTATCCTAAGATGCCACATCATCAGAGGTCTAACAATCCCACATTGACAAAAAAGAAAAGACAGAAAAAGGGCATTCACTCCCAATATAAAAAGGAGTACTCTTGACCTAAAATGCTAACTCAAGCTAGAGAAAATTGAGGGCTTGTTTGGTAGGGCTCACTAGATAAGATTGTGCTAAATAGAACATGAAGCCCATGTTTGGTTAGATAGAGGACTAACTCAAATGGGATTGTAGAATCCAATAGTAAAAAAAAACCCTCACTCGTTCTCCTTATACAGAGAAGCTGAAAATCGGTTCGCAAAATAAGCCCTTCACTAAATTGAACAAGCGAATTCCACCTCTCTCTCTTTCAACATCGACTCCTCTTCTTCGAATCTGGACCTAGACAAGTTTTTTTGGTCTCTCCTTTTGAATACCTAACTTCTTCCTTCTTCTACCGCTTTGTTTTTTACAAAGTACATTGATTGTCCTCAACAATTTTGACTGTGTGCTCTGAATCTTTCCTTCCTTTTCTCTGTTTTTTTCTTCTTGTCTTCTCTAATTTTCGTAGAATTCATATCTACTATAGCGACATATATATATATATATATATATATACACACTCAATGTTAATTGGCAATCAATTTGCAATTGGGTATTTAAGAAAGCCTAGAAATTCATAAGTCAACTTCAAAGTAGACTTTTGGATGAGGCCTTGGGTTGTTACACCTTTTGAAAGGAAGAAGTTAGGAGAGCTGTTTGATTGTTTGATTCCAATTAATCAAATAAAGTTCTTCTAAAAGATTACACAAAGAAAGATTAGTGTTTGTGTAATTGTAAACCTGGATGGATCAATATTAAAACGCAATATGCAGGATTGATATGTGATTTAATGATATGTGATTTAATCCTTGTACTACACAGCAAAAATCAAACACACAACAAACTTAGAATATAAACGAAGCACAACGTATTTGTACGAAATCTCATACGAGGAAAAAACCCTCAACACAGGAGAGAAAAACCTCAAGGCACACAGCCAATTTCACTAAAAACGTAAGGACATATACAAGACTCAATTGATACTTTCTTACACCACAAAAGAAGATTGATCAAATACACTTGTCTTGTACAAACACGTCCTCTTCACTTTTTGTTGGATGAACACCAATTCACGCAAGTTGATCTTCCTCACAAGCAAAGCTTCCGCAACGTTCCATGATGAATGAATAATATGTTATGCTCTCAGACTATCACCTAGATAAATCTAAGACTTAACAGCCTTTTATCTCTCTCCCTTGATCTTATAAAACAATCTCATGATTTTGATTAGAGTGCAAAAAAGGAGGTGTTCAAGAAAAACTTTCAGCCCAACCCTTTATATACTAGGTTAACTCTTTTTCCTAATAAACAAAGAGATTGGCCTTATTTAAACCACTTCCTTATTTAAGACTCTATGAAGATTTGCATAGACTTTACACCAACTCAATCTTTAATTGGGAAACCAAATCCAATATGAATGCAAATTATTCTTACCAGAAAAGAGCTTTGCCGTGTAACACTAGTCAATCATGCTCCTCGTTTACCGCAAGCTCCAACCGTTGCAAGTTACAATTAATTCTAAGACTAGGAATGACCAACTTACAAACTCTTTACATTTGCTAGGAAATAGCCAACTAAAAGTACAATTTCAGTTTGTTTTATGCTTGCTGTGGAGTTTCTTTTGTAGGACGGATAAGTTGGGATTGTAGGCTCTTTAGAGAAAATTCTTTAGTTCCTTGTACTTTCTGACTTGTTTAAGAAAGTCTTTATTTCCTACTTGGTGTGTTTTGTCCTATAAGTTATTTCTTTTTAGTAGAGAATTATTTGGATGCCAACAAAAAGGCGATTACCAAGTTTGGCTTCTTTGCAGATTATTTGGAAGTAAATAATGGGTTTTATTTGTGATAAAGAGGGTGTGGGTTTACTGTGGATATATTTAAATTCTAGCCTTTCTATGGGCATCTCTATCCAACATAGTGTAATTCATCTTGATTGGGGGGGAATATGAGTTGATGTAATGTGAGCTCTGTTTATTGAAACTTGAAAGTAAGATTGATTATTTTGTAGACCTTGTCCATCTTTCTTGTAGTTTTCTTCTTTTCATTAAGAATTTTGTTTCTTATATTAAAACAACAATAACGCTACGGGCACCAACTTGTTTACCAACTTTTGGATACCAACACATGTGATACATGACATGGCAACCCATGTCATCTGCCATGTCATCTATTTTAATGACATAATTATATAAATAAAAGAATTTCACACCGAAAATATAAAAAAGAAAAAGAAAAAAGAAACCCATTTAATATTTAGGTCCCTTCCGTCTTCCTCCTTGGCTCCCCCACCCTCTCCTCTCTTGAAAAAACCCTAGAAATTCAACAATTCTCCATGATAGCCAATATATATCTCAGTATGGGAATCGAAGCCAGGATGCCAGTCAAGGTGGATATCAGTATGGGAATCAAAGTCAGAATTCAAGCCAAAATATATGTTTGCAAGATAATCTAGGTGCAAGTGTCGTGGATGTGGATTTTTCATATTGTAACCATAATTGGATGGACAATTCCAATCAAAGCATTCAGCTCTTTCCTTTCAACAGCCACCAGTTGAAAATTCTCAAATTCAAAGCACCAAGCCTATATATGGGCCATCTCTCGTGAATGAGCAGTCTAATGAAATTGCTAATGTCAGTTTGGATAGTCAATTTGAAGCCTGGGTACTGGATTGGCATCCTGGCTTTGATTCCCATACTAAGAGATACATTGGATGTCATGGAGGACTGTTGAATTTCTAGAGGAGATGGTGGGGGAGCCAAGGAGGAAGACGGAAGCGACCTAAATATTAAATGGGTTTCTTTCTTTTTCTTTTTTTCTTTTTTCGGTGTGAAATTGTTTTATTTATATAACAAATTATGTAATTAAAATAGATGAGATGGCAGATGACATGGGTTGCCATGTCATGTGCCACATGTGTTGGTATCCAAAAGTTGGTAAACAAGTTGGTGCCCATAGCATTATTGTTAAAACAATAACAAATTCACATGTGCGAGATAGAGAGGGAAAGCAAAAGAAAGTAGAACTAGCTATGCGGCATTCTTAAAGAATTTGTTGTTTGTTTTTTGAATTTATGAGTACCGGCCATTTGATTTTGTTTTTTTTCCTTTTTTTTTAGGTGTAAGAGGAGGGGAACTTAAGTATTAAGGCTTTACTCTTTCCCATTTAATTTGTGGTTCTTGTGAGATTTGTAGAAAGATCATCAGGCAATTGATATTCTTCTTGAAGAGATTGATATATATGAGCTTTTGGCTTTTTCCTTTTTGGCCAAACGATGGAAAGGATTTATTAAAGTAGAATTGGAATGTGTACATCAGCAGCAAGAGTGTCAAACAACCACTCAGGCCAAAGTTGATCTCATTTGAATTCCCCACCCAAACGAGATACATGCGCTGCTACTATATGAGCAGCTGCATTGCATCTACGGTTCACAAAATTAAAAGATATCTGACCCACCTGAGAGACCATTAACTTAATATCATGAATAATACCATCAATAGTAGTATCCGTCTTCATGTCCCCATGTAACATTGCAACAAGTTGTTTCGAGTCTGTCTCCACCACCATCTTGGTAAACCTCGCCCCCGACCTGCTGCCACCGCCTCTTGCACAGCTTCCGCTTCAGCAGCCAAAGCCGATTGACACGAGAAGCCCCCTACACCCTTTGCCATTTCCATCCAGCCATTACTATCTCGAGCCACCCATCCTGCTCCACCTCTCATGGGTGCTTGCTCCTAAGCACCGTCATAATTAAGTTTCATCCAACCGTCAGCCGGTTTCTACCAAGTCTGGACGCCGCTACGATCCCACTCCTGAGGTCTCGGTTGGTCATGAATAAGCGGTATACTTACTGGACCAGCTGCCACAAATTCCATTATTTGCCTTTGACAAGTGAGAGCAACATCTTGTGGGTGTGCATGATGCCCCCGGAAAATTGCAGCATTTCTGTTCTTCCATAGCCGCCATAGCCCAATAGCCAACCATTGCAGAATATCCTGGCGGTTACCCTCATTCTCATATTTCTTGAGAAGGAACTGCCAGCATGATAGAAAATCTCCTTCGTGATCACCTCGTGTCGAATCGCACAGCAAGTGAACCAGAATGCTCTTGCAAACTCACAATGGAAAAAAAGATGTACCTGAGATTCCTTTTCACATCCACAGAGTGCACAAACATCCTCCAAATCCACATGCCTTCGTTTAAGATTTTGGCGAACCGCTAGTGCATTCAAACAAGCTCTCCAGAGGAAGCTCCGAATTTTTGGCTGTACCTCTAGCTTCCAAATACTTGTCCATAGCGGTCGGTGGTTATTCCTAACGCTGGGTTCCCCCTGCCCTTGTCTCCCCAACTCCCCATTTCTTTGTAAAAATTGGGCTACCTCATAAGCCGACTTAACAGTAAAACCACCATGTTTCGTGAACTGCCATATGAGTTTGTTTGGGCAACCCCATCTGCTGATCGCCAGTCCCTTAATCAGCTCGGCTTTCGGCTCCAGAAAGAAACGGTCCACCTCCGGGCTTCTCCATTGTTTAGTAGCCGGGTCAATTAGGTCCCGCACATATATTGGCATCTCCACATGATTAGAGAGAGCTTTGAAGGTATATGGGACTGGTAACCATGGGTCCTCCTTCACTCTAATGGTGTCACCCGTGCCCACCCTCCATTGTAAACCCGCAACTAGAACACGTCGGCCTTGCAGAATACCCTTCCAGCCCAAGAGGAATCTGAATGAACCAGCGGAAAGAAAGCTTCCTCCAGGGTAATACTTATCGTGAAGAAGCTGTGCCAAAAATGAGTCGGAGTGAAGAACCAAACACCACCCAATCTTAGCTAACATAGCTAGATTAAAACAGATTATATCGCGAAAACCCAACCCTCCATTTGTTTTCCGTTGCGTCATTTTTTGCCATGCCACCCAATGAATTCCTTTAGTATCCTTTTGTCCTTTCCACCAAAATTGTGTGATCTCCCGCTCAAGCTCCTTGCATAGACCAATGGGTAGTTTGAAACATGACATACTGTATGTAGGCATAGCCATTGCAACAGCCTTAATAAGCACTTCCTTCCCGGCTGTAAATAAAAATTGTTCTGCCCACCCTTGCAATCGTTGAGAAATCTTAACCCGCACGTTCTCAAAAACTTTCTTCTTTGACTGTCCAAAGTCAGCAATTATACCCAGATATTTCCCAAACTCCTCTTTCTGACGTATCCGAATAAGTGCCTCTAACTTTTGTCGGATTGGACAGTTGTTACTAAAGAATAAGGAACTTTTTTCATAATTAATGCATTGTCCCGACCCTTCCTCGTAGCACTTCAACGCCCGCTGCACATTTAAAACCTAATGTTCCTCAGCTCTACAAAAAATAACCGAATCATCGCAAATAATAGATGAGAAATCTGCACCCCTTCTGGTTTGAAAGCCATGAATGAACATGTCCTCCTCATATTTACGAAGCAAAGTTGTCAACCCTCCGCACAAATAAGAAAAAGGAAAGGGGGGAGAGGATCTCCTTGACGGAGCCCTCTCGACGGCACAATGTGACCCGTAGCCTCTCCATTGATCATTACACTATACGTGACTGTGGAGATACATTCCATTATCCATTGACAAAGAGTCTCTCCAAAACTCAGGGTACGTAGCATGTCACCTACAAAACACCACTCCACCCTATCATAGGCTTTTGCCATGTCAAGCTTGATCGCCATCTAGCAGGGCTCACCCCCTTTTTCTGTTTCAAAAAGTGTAAAATCTCATGTACTACCAAAATATTATCTGTGATCTGTCTCTCTGCCACAAAGTCCGATTGGTGTTGGCTTATAATCTTTGGTAAGACCTTTTTGAGACGATTTGTGATCACCTTAGAGATCATTTTGTATATCACATTACACAGAGAAATCGGTCGGAGCTGCATCATAGTTCTATGGCTAGACACCTTTGGAATAAGAACTAGGTGTGTATGATTCCACTTCTTAGTCATCTTCCTAGAGTGAAAAAAACTTTGAACAACTCCTATAACATCAGTCCCAACCATACCCCAAAATTGATGATAAAAGCTTCTTGTAAACCCATCAGGCCCTGGTGATTTTAATGGGTGTATGTCCTTCATCGCAGAATAAATTTCCTTCGTCTTCACTGCCTTCAAGAGCTCTCTTTTATCTTGGTCTATAACCCGTTGCTCAATGCATGCAAAAATTTCGTGGCTTCGGGAAGGGTGGGTCGTCGCAAACATATCCGTGAAATAGGACCTGCAATATCGTTAATAGAGGCCTCATCTGTATGCCACTGACCAGCAGCATCCGCTAAGCCCATAATTCGATTTCATCTTCACCGAGTAGTGACCTTGGAATGAAAAAACTTAATGTTTTTATCCCCTTCATTTAACCATTGTATTCTGGACTTAAGTTTCCTGTACCCTTCTTCCTCTCTCAAGGCTTTCTTAAGTTCCTGCTCCTTCCATCTCACTTGTTCCCCATTAAAACAATTGGCCTGATAGTCTTGGGATGATTCTCGTTTTAGTAGTTGTACCCGCTGCATGTTATTACAACCTTCCCGCTTGCGCTATCTCAAAATCCCCATCCGCACATATTTCAATTTTTCAAATACCTGGCAACCCTTGGAACCTTGAAATTGCTTTTGCCAACAACCATGAACTACTTCCTTACAGCTCTCCTCGTTTCCCCATCGAGGGTCAAAAATAAATCGTTTCCTCCATTTCCTTACCATGGGAGTCGTATCCAAAATTAGCATAGAAAGATCGGAACCTGGTAATAACTGGTGTAAAACTTGGGCATTAGGATATAAATTAATCCATGATTCCGTAGCAAGGCCTCAATCGAGTCGTTCTTGAATAAAACCACCTTCCCGTCTGTTCCTCCAAGTAAAAGGATGGCCAATATATCCCAAATCTAGCAAATGACTATCAGCCACAAAGCTACAAAAATCATGCATACTATTAAGTGTACGATAGTTCCCTCCCTCCTTTTCAGAGCTATCTAAAATATCATTAAAGTCACCCATTACTAAACACGGTTCAACCCCTCCATGTATTCGGTCCTTTAAGATATTCCATTGACCTCGTCGGACGCGATCATCTGTACTTGCATAGATAACATTAAAACGCCATGCCCTGCCTGTTTCTGAATCTGTAACCAATACTTCAATGACAAAAACAACTTGATTCGCATCCTTCCAAAAACATGCTAGACCTCCACTGAGCCCTCGTGGCTCTACTGCATGTAAAAAATCCATATTCAGTTGCCGCTTAAGATGTTCATAGCGATGACTCCGGGTCTTTGTTTCTAGAAGCACCACTATGTCAGGGGTGTGGAGCCGTACTTGCTCCTTCAAACTAGAAATTGTCAGGTTACCCCAATACCCACAGTTCCATACTATTGTCCTCATGACGACCGTGGAGACCCGTTATGGCAGTCTCCAATGCCTCTTTAGCAGAGTATCCAAAAGAAAGGGGTCGTCTAGCTCCGACAAGTTCCACGTAAGTTCCCGAGCTTTGTTTAGGAGAGGGTTTTCTCAGTCGTTTATCTCTCCGTCCGTCAGTTTCCTCCCCACCGTATTCCTCTGCCTCTTTTTACCGTGTTGTCCTTCCTGTACTTGTATCCTATGTATTAAAGGGCCCAGCTCAAAAGGATCAAAGTTGGTATGATGGATATCTTACTTCACCCTCTCCATGACTCGTTCTGATTGTTCCTCTACTGTCTCCATTATTTCCATTGTGATGTTGAGGTCAAAAGGTCTCCCCCCTCCTTCAGCCAACGAGGTAGGGGACCCCGAACTTCTTGGATCACTTGCTTCACTCCCACCCCTTCCACAGAGCCATCTGGGGTTATTGCCTCTTCTCTACCCCCACTTAGGCCCACACCCCTGGGTCTATCATTCCAGCTTCCCATGCCTGCTCCATAAGATCCCGCCGCCTTTGTTCTTCTTCATGTTGCCGTCTAATACGCTCTGCTAGGCTGTTACTTGTCGTAGCAGATTTGCATGGAGAAGAGGCTGTGTCGTCCAAATCGGCTCCCTGAGGTCTCCTCCAAAGTGTATTAGAAGATCTATTGCTAGTGGACTGCAGTGAGGCGCTGTCCCTATCACCATAATTGTGCTCTCTGCGTCACCGTACGCTATCACTGCATTTTCTCATAAGTTGACTATTCATATTACTCCTTTTGGATCGCCTCTCCATCGACTTCAGTTTCCTCCCCTTTAAGTCTATCTCACTTCTAATCCCTAAAAGCCAGTTTTCTTTCCTCTCTCACTGTCAAAGTGTTCGGTAGTTTCGCAAGTTCTGCACATACGACTTGGATGACTTAAGCAACCACATAGCAAACAGTACTCGGTAGGAACTCATATCGAAATCAATCCACCTCGACCCTTCCTCAGGAAAATCCACAAAGGCTCCATGCATAAGAGCTTGCGACACATCGATGAGTATACGTACCCTTAGAAAATGCCCGGTGCAGTTTTCATCCCCGTCTGCTCAACTCGATAACTCGCTCGATCAAAGACCCAATTTTCCAAGCAACCGCAGCTGTCATGGTCAGTGATGGTAATCCATGGAGTTGCACCCAAAGGTGCCCAACGTAAGGTTGACAGATCTCGGCGTCGAGGCTGGTCGCACCTCACCGAAGGACGAATGATTCTCGAAAGTCAACGGTTCCATGTCCAAGACCCTATGCATGTCACGTTGGTTGGTGAAGCGAACCAAGAACCAGCTATCATCGATCTCCCTGATTGAAACCTCATCGATGCCTTTCCACATCCTCTTGAAAGCCCCCACAAAGCTATCCGGTGTACAGCTCTGGCCGTGAGAACGCGTGCGACAAGGGTAAAACGAGAGCCCCGCATCACCGTAGCAATCTCATCTTCGCCGATCGCCACGCCTTGTAGCTCCTTGTCCGAAAGTTGCAGGTTCGCACCAAACCTGTTTTCCAGTTCCTCCATAACCCCACTTCGTAGTTATCGGTACCTCTAGATCCCGCTAGGATGTGGTTTCCTTCCTGCCCACAGTATGTGGCTTACACTGCTATTACGTCTCTTTCAACCCTAGGTGGACAACACTCGCAACCAAGCCTCGCAGAAACGTGCTGTAGACGCTAGTCCAAAGCAGCCCCAACCCTATTATCCTGATGCCCAATGATTACTAACGTTACTCCCAAGCAACGAAAACCCTAAGATTGCATAGGGCAGCCGCCACAGCCCGGCTTTGCAAACCCTAAGCAAAACCCTCCTCTCCTTGCGAGAGACCTCCTCACCACAAGGAGCTAAAAAATAGATAACTTTATGAGCTTTTGGCTTTCAAACATTGGAAAGGAAGGAAAGTAAAGCTTGCCCTTTACGAAGGTAGCCCCATTTTTCTAGAAGATCGCTTCTTTGGACTGTAACTGTATTTCTTCATTAATTTATTTATTGAGAGATAGTTGGAACTTATTTAGTTCACTTACAACCTGAAGTTTTTTTCTTTATATTATTTGTGAATGTCTAATTCATTTTCATATTTCTCATAAGTAATAAGGCATTTATCATTTATTGTTTTGAGTAACATTATTATGAATATTTTTCTTATGTTTCTTTTTCTTGCCAATCATGCTTGGCTTTACTCCCATATATACCATACCTAATGGTGTTTGCATTGAATATATTATGAGAGATGTTTTGTTGCACGATTTTTATTTCACTCAAAAGTAAAGAGTTCATGTTCCTTTTAATCTGGGTGATTTCAGAACTTGATGAGAGAATGAGGGATTTGAAAAAAGAGCTCCAATAATTTGAAGGTGAAGAATATGATGAAAGTCTATATATATCATATTTATTTATAGGCACACTTTGGGAGGGTGCGATGTGGTATTAAGCACACATTGGTTGATAATTTTTGGTCCATTTGGGGTGAATTTTCCATACTTTGCACATGGTATTAATTATGGCTTTGCATTAATTGTTCTGTTTCTATTTTCATATGAAACTGTTTGTTTTCAATTTGGTGTTATTTCACTTTCAGTAGCCAGAGGATTGATTAAGTGCAATAATTCTTTTCTTTTTTGATTAATAGATAAGGATCAAAGACAAATGTTGTTGATATTATTATTGGAGATGTGGCATTTAGAGACCATGTGTGCTTGCACAATTCTTGTGCTTATGATGCTAAAAAATATGAGAATAAATTGAAGACTTTTAGAAAGATGTTCCCTCAATAACCGTTCGTTTGTTAGACATGAGAATCGATTACGTTATTTGAACAGTATATTAGGCAATGACAGAGAATGTGTGAGTGAACTAAGAATGGATTTAAAGACATTTGGTTTATTATGCGATTTGCTTTGCACGGATGGAAGGTTAAAGAATGATGGTTTGATGACTGTATGTATGTTCTTGCATGTGGTTGCTCATCATGTTAAGAATCGTACTATTATAAATAGATTTATTCAATTAGGAGAGACTATTAGTAGGAACTTCAGTTCTGTGTTACAAGGCATTTTAAAATTACAAGGTAGCCTATTGAGAGTACCGGAACCTATAGGTGATAACTGCAGAAATCATAGATGGAAATGGTTTAAGGTATGTTTATTATGTTTTGGCTTTCTCTCCTATGATCTGTGCAACATATAAACTTAATGAAAGTTTACAATTTTTTTATTTATTTATAGAATTTCTTGGGAGCACTAGATGGAACATACATTAAAGTGTGAGTAGCTACAACCAAAAAATCGAGATATCAGACTAGAAAGGGAGAAATTGCAACAAATGTGTTGGCCGTTTACTCACGTGGCATGCAATTTATATTTGTGTTGCTAGGTTGGGAGGGACCACATCCAACTCTAGGGTCCTTTGAGATGCTATAACTAGGCCTAATGGATTAAGAGTTCCTACCGGTAAGGCCATTAGTTAGTTCACTTTATAAATAATTGTAAGTTTATATAATAACCACATAATCATAGGAATTGATTTTTTATTATTTTTTATTTGGTTATTATTACCTTGTAGATGGTGAGTACTCAAATGGTGAGAGATTTCTTATACTATATAGAGGAACAAGGTATCATCTATCATAATGGAGAGAAGGAAATACACTTGTAAATCATCAATAATATCTTAATATGAACCATGCTAAAACAAGAAACGTAATAGAACATTATTTTGGGTTGCTAAATGCTAGGTGAGGTATACTAAGGAGTCCATCATTTTATCCAATATAGACAAATAATTACGGCTTGTTGTCTTTTACATAATCTCATTAGGAGGGGGATGTCTAGAGATCCACTAGAGCATGAAATAAATGAGATTGAAGAGACGGAAAATGTGATAGAAGGTGATATGGTTATGTTTGAGTTCTAAGGGTGTTTAATTTTTTATGTGATAGTAATTTGTATTTGAGGCATGATAATTCATCCTTAACAATGTATTAATTATGGTATTGTAGTCAATTTATCAATTTGTTTGCAGATTTTATTTTTCCTTTTGTTTTTAAGGTTATGTGATGTACTAGAGAAGAGTCATGCTTTGAAACAAAGTTATGCTTTCTTTGCAGATTCCAATTATTGATTGTGGTATTATTTTATTTGTACTGATTATTCTTAGGAATGGAAAGTGAAGGTAACAATCAAAACTCTGAACAAGGAAAGAAAGGAACTAGGCAGCCATGGTCCAAGTTTGAGGAAGATGCATTTTTGACCGTGTTAGATGAGTTTGTGGTTGTAGGCCAACGTTGTGAGACTGGTAGTTTCAAATATGGTATTATGGTCCAAATGGAGAAGCCTTTGAATATTAAATGTCCTAATTTGGGGCTAAAAGCATGTCCTCATATTGAATCAAAATTGAAGAAGCAAAAAAAACAATATAGTATAGTCTATGACATGATAAACACAAATGGATTTGCTTGGAATGATATAAAAAAGGGAGTTTCACTAAAACACCCAAATTGGGGGCTGAAATTATAAAAAAACCCAACACCCAAAACCCATCATTACACACACTCAAAACCCATTTATAAACACACCTAAAAAATATACAATTGTTGATTTTGGGGTTGATTTTGGGTGTGTTTCTATGTTTAAATAGTGTTTGGGTTTTTTTATAAATACATGTCTAGGATTGGGTTTATTTATAAATTTGTATATTAAAAAGTGTATTGAGGTTGACAGTAATGATACATGGGAGACTTATGTGCAGGTACATACTTATTTTTGCTATTTTTCTTAAATGAAGATGTCAAGTGGGTTTAATGAGTGTAGATTTTAAACTTGCTTTTATTACTTTTTATTTTTATTTTTTTTATAACATATTGACAATAAGCTAAGTGGTGTCTTGTTTTATCATAGCACCACAAGGAAGCAGCTGAATGGAGGAGCAAACCATTTCCTTTGTTTAATAGACTTTCTAATATCTTTGGAAAGGATTGTGCTAACGGACAAAGAGCTAAAGTCCTCGCTGACATGATAGAATAGCAAAGCAATAACGAAGTTAATGCTAGTGATAATTGTGTCCAGGAAGATGCATCTCCTATGTCTTTAAACAAAGAAAGAAGCCAATCCATGAACAGTCAAAATAAGAGGAAAAGAGTTGCAAGCTCAAGTGATGAAGCGAAGATTGTCACTGTATTGGAGAAATTGTTTGAAGCATCTGGGAAAAGGATGCAAATGGTGACTGAGGCTATAATAAAAGGTAATGAAGATCGATCTGATATTGCCAAAGAACTCAAGAAAATGGGATTTTATCCTTTATATCAAATTGCAGCACTAAAACTCATTTTGGAGAAGCCACAAAATATATCTATGTTCATGTCTTTGGATGATGATATTAAGAAAGTGTTTGTTGAGTAGTTGCTTAGTGGCAATGCTTGAGGACATGGCCTAGCTAAATTTGATGCATCTGTCTTTTTGGAAACACCACAAATGATGTATTGATAAGATTGGCTTCATTTTAGAAACACCACAAATTGTATAACATATTGCTAGCATTAAAGCCAGATGATTCATGGTTATTTTCATTTTAAAATTGTGGATGTTTATTTGTATGTATAAGTGGTAGAATGTGTGTGAATTGAACCTCTAATTTCTGAGTCATGTAGATGACTTTGGCATATATGAAGAATTTCTAACTTTTGCATATATGAAATGTACATGTTAATTTGGTTTGGAGGAAAAGAAATGTACATGTTAATTTGGTAATTCTAATAACAAAAAAACTTACATTTAATTATTTAAAAATTATTATTTTTTAGTCCGACATAGCACCAAACATAGGTCTTCAATATTTTTACAATCCAGCCTCGTAATTCGACGCAGCACCAAATGTAGGTTAGTACTTAATTCAGTTTAGGCCAATTTGATCTAATCCGAGACAATCCTAAGATTTAGTCTAGTTCACGACAGTCCACCATACCAAACGACCCTTGAATGGCCATGCTTGTTCTCTTAGTGGTACTATCTCCCTCTCAAGCTGGAGGTGCCTTGTCTGATTGATGGGTTCTGCTTTGGCACTGATAATTCTTATTTAAATTACTATGCATTTCTCCTTGTTTGGGCTTCTAGTAAGCTGCATCTATTGTGTTTCTTTGGCTCACTGTTTTTTTAACTTTGTGCTTCTTGTGTGTGTTGAGTTTGGCTGGAACCCTCATGTTTTAAGGAGTTTATTGTACTGCAAATCTTTGTAATTAAACGGCTATCGATGAAACTCCTTCCCATATATAGCAAAAAAAAAAAAAAAAAAAAAAGAGGTTCGATTATGTTATTATACTAATTTGAGGACTCAACCAAACCGACTGTAATGTTACTTTAAATTGATATGCAATTCAAGATCTAACTCAAACCCAATTAGATCGCATCCTCCACAAATGCTGTTGATTGAGTTGATGTTTTACGTGTAATCACTTTTACTTCCTGTAGTTGGTTATATCACTTTGGTCATCGTAGTATTAATTTTGTCAATTTGATTCTTGTAGTTTTAATTTTGTCAATTTTATCCATGTTCTTTTAAAAATCGAGCAATTCAATGATATATTACAATTTGATTCATGTTATATTTTGAGCACGAAATTTGACAGAATTTGTAACCAAATTGGAAGAAATTTGACAAAATTTATAACGTATTGTTGAATTACTCAAATTTAAAACTAAAAAAATAAAATTAACAAAATTAAAACTAGGATCAAAATAGTAAATCCGACATACTATAACTTCTTGCCGATATTTTGTTACAAATAGAAAATAAGCGTAGAGTCCAAAACCATTTTCGTGTTGCTTCCTTCGTGTTTGCTAATCACACACTCCCCGCGCGCCAATTATCGAATCCATCGCCAATCCTTTGTCCCCATCTCTCTCCTCTCTCTTCTCTGAAACCATCAAATGGACCAAAACCAAAACCCTAACTGAACCCAACCAAACACAGAGACCCACACACGCTTCATCCTTCAAACAATGTCATTCACTTGTCATCAGCTATTCATAAATTCACCTCCTCGTTTCACCCTTTACATCACCACCTCTCTTCCCAAAACCCCCGCCCTTCTCTCTCTCCCAATCACCTCTCGCCCACATTTCCCAATCTCAAACCACAGCCTTCCAAACCCTCACAATTCAACCTCCCTCAGCTCCCATCACTCTCGTCTCAGAGTATACGAATCCGATGGCACTCTACAGTCAAACGACGTCGTCAACGGTGCTTTCAATTTGGACTATTTTCTTTCGGTTGCCGAGTTCTTGTGCCTTGCATCGTCGGCACTCGTTTCGGTTGGTTTTGCATTGAATTGCGCTGTTTTGAGCTTAAAGAAGACGGCTTTAGTGGCAATGGGGAACAACGTTTTGGCGTCTGGGGCTGTGGCTTTGGTAATGGCGGTCGGAATTGGGGCGTGGATTCGGATGCGGCAGTGGAGGCGGATATGTAGGGAGTCAGTGAAGGGTGGGCTGGAGGTGAATTTGTTTGAGAGAATTGAGAAGCTGGAGGAAGATTTGAGGAGCTCGGCCACAATCATTCGGGTTTTGTCGAGGCAGCTTGAGAAGTTGGGGATAAGGTTTCGGGTTACCCGCAAGGCTTTGAAGGAGCCCATTGCTGAGGTAACATTCTTTTTCCGGTAATTGATAAGTTTGCTATGGTGGTTTTCTGTTTGTTGTAGTGCACATTTGCTATGGTGGTTTTCTGTTTGTTGTAGTGCACATGATTTTTCAAAGAACTACCTTATGATATGAAGAGGCAAATACTTGGACTGGTTTTTGAGCATTGGCCTTTTTAATTGGAAAGTAAAGAACATTAGGCAACGGAAATGCAGTATTGGAATAAAATTAACATCTTTTGGAAATTGAAAATAGTGTTTGAGCACAACACGATGTGAACCCAACACGAAATCAGTGGGTTAGGATTATTGCTCAGTACGAAGACAATAATGATGCGAGCTAAGTATGAATAGCCTTAGTTTGACACGATAACTGTGTTTAACTAGTCTTGTATGTAGAAAATGCATTTCACCCTTTTCTTCACTTCATTATCTTGTATTTTTTGAAATAATTGTAGAATTATACAGTTATACTTCTTTTGTCCTTCCTTTGTTAGCATCTAGATTGAGTAGGTTTTTATTTATGGATGTTTACAAGTGATGAGTTTGGTTTAAAATTAGAGCTTATATTTTGAGTTTCTAGTTCAATAGATATGTGTATTAACACAAACATGACACAATTAATATACAGATTGGGTTAGTGTCAAGTGATTTTACATGATGAATTAAACATAAATAAGTTTCATTGGACTAGCACAACTTAACTGCCACCCCTAATAGTTTATCGTTTGAGGACATCCATTCCTTTTTAAGTTCCACTGGCAGCGTGACCTCTGAAGGGATGTATCATATGACAGTGTGTATCACACATCATATGATTAGGGTGGTGACTATTTGATTGATGGTTTGTTGGTGGTTTCTGAATAACTCAATTCGTTGTTTTGCCAGTTTGTGGAAATTTCATGCTGTGTTTTTTAAATTTGGGATATCTCATCTATCTATTCCCAATTTGGATTAAGTTCCCCATCCAAAAATGTTCGATACACCGGTCAGCAATGGAGCTGCTTAAACATTTTCAGAAGAATATTAGTTCATCATTTGAAATGGGATACTGAATAGGAAAAACGAGAAGCATTTGCACATGGAACTACATAGTTACAACCTTGTGCTAGTGTAACTTAGTTGGATTGATTGTTTGACTGGTATTCAAATTCTGTCTTTTGCATAACCATGCATAGTTGGATTTGTTTAGTCCAACAATTTTCAACATGTTAATTGATTAAGTGGTTAAGAGTTAAGTTAAAATTTTAAAGTCGCTTGTGGTAACTCATCATCCACCTGTTTGCTTAGGCTAGAGCCTGAGTGACATCAGTAGTATGCTAAAGATAAGTGTGCAGTCTTTAATTCTAACTTGCATCAGTCCAAAATTGCCATGTTGCAATAAGTATACATTGAGTGATAATATTGGCCATATGCATGGCTATGATTTCAATCACACTATATATATTTCTTGGTGCAGTTTAAAGCTTTTAAATTCTAGTTCCCTCTTAATATGATACTTTTCCAGATGGAAATAGAGATTGAGTAAAACCTAATGCTGAATGATATAAGTGGGTGAAATCGAGAATAGAGTGTTGAAGAAGGGGAGAATCTCATGTGCTAACTTGTAAACATGTCAAGCTATCTCATGAAGCACCTCTCTACTAAAAAGAGCTCCTACGTTCAAATTCCCTCTCCTAATGGTCCACCAAAGAAATAAGAAAAGCAAGCAGCTAAATATCTATTTGAACATATGGCATTTGTTATATCTCTCAGTCATGGTTGATTGGCTGGCTCAAATGTTGAATATGCTGGGATCCTTTTCAATGTTGCACTCCATAAAGAATAATTGAAGAGGTCTAATGGATGCTTGACATGTGCATTCAATTAAGGTACTTGAACAGGATTTGAATGGAAATGAGCAGAAAGTGTGATAAAAGAGCAGTACTGGCAGAGAATTGCCTTTGGGTGGTTTTCATTTTATAGGCTAATCTGCTTTTTGGTTCCAGTTAGTGAATACCATCTATTCAGAGTCTGGTTCTGTGTTGAGTAGTACAGGCTCAAAGGTAACCTACTTAGTAATCATCATTATCTTTGCCTGGTGACCAAAGCCCATTTCAGGCAATCAACCATGCTTTCTCTCCAGCCGAAAAAGGAAAGATGCATTTTCTTCTTTCCCTACACAATCACTAATCATTGTGAAATGTCAAAGTTCATATCCATGCAAACAAAGAGTCACTCAGAGTGTAGAACCCAGTGATCTTCTTGGAAATTGGTATTGTAGAATCTCCAGTAGCTCCTTAAATAAGTTGTCTAATAGCAGACCCTTGCAGATGATTAAGATATGCTTAAAGAGGACATCACCTACTGGCAGATGCAATTTAGTGTGGGTGATGGTGTGCATGTTAAGCAATGTGGGTAAAGTTGGTGAAAGGAATCTCAATGCTCTTACACTATGACAGGTTGAAATGGTTAGGACCCTAGGATTTTTATTTCTGAGAAATGGGTTAATTTACTATGTTGAATGCAGAAAGACTGGAATGTTTTGGGCTTAAAGAATCAATAAAATAAACTTATATCGGCTGATATTGCAAGATGATTATCTGGTACAACTTCTAACTAGTTGTTTGTTTCTGAAGACTGCAGCTTTGGCTCAAAAAAATTCTGAGGCCACTCGAGCATTAGCAGTGCAAGAAGACAATCTGGAAAAGGAGCTTGGAGAAATTCAAAAGGTTTTGTTGGCTATGCAGGTAAGGGTTCTCCACTCCCGGGTGACAGCTAAACAGAATGAAGAATTGCTAGGTTTCTCAGTATGTAAATTTGAGAATTAATTGTTTCTTTTTTAGAATAATATTGCCTTCTACAGAATGAAGAATTGCTAGGTTTCTCAATATGTAAATTTGAGAATTAATTGTTTCTTTTTTAGAATAATATTGCCTTCCATGGAGTTCTTCCATTTTGTTGATTAATGCGGTCATTATCCCCGTATACAAGCTACGATGCCAAGGCTAATGGATTCCCATAATATTTTATATCTATATCCGTTTGTGACTGTATTCTTGTGAATTATTCTTAATTAGTTTGCTTATTATCCTTTCTATGAGCTACAATGCCAAGATTAATGGACTTTCAGAATATTTGATATCTCTATCTGCTTGTGATTGTTCTCTATTTGCTTTTCAAATCTTTATGTCATCTCGATTTTCACAAATTATTGTTAACTTGAGATCCATTTCTTGTGTCATAATTTTGATTAGAATATGTTGCACCTGTTGTCATGTGCAGGAGCAGCAGCAAAAACAACTTGAGCTGATTCTTGCGATTGCAACTTCTGGGAAGCTTCGGGAAAGTAGACAGGTACGTGATCAAGAACAAACTACCACTATAATACGTGATTCAAGTGAGGAGGATTCAAAACAGAAGGAAGCCCACCAAATATAGTATTTGGACGGAAGCAATGCAGACAACCAAGTATTTGGGAGCTACTAATCCTAATGAAACCATTTTTCCAACGTTGTTGTTGGCCACGAGTCAAATATGTGGATTTCCTCTCAGACGGGTTCTGCTGCTGATTATCAACGCAGCTGAATCGTGGGGGCATCACGGGCCTTCAGCCAAGGGAAAAGTTTCATATGCTTTTTGGATATATGCAGTGCTGGGTGGTAAAGGATAAACAACAAAGAAAGAATAATTGTAAAACAGAAATGCAACCATTTGAGCAGTACAATTGTACTAGTAAGGTAGGAGTGGAATTTCTGCTCATTCGTGTTTTGTAATTCTTAGTTATGTGCGCATCTGATTTCTTGTCGCTATTTATATATTGATGATTTCCAGTATCATCTTGGTCTTCTGTAACTGACCTTGAAACTGGTATTAAGAACAGATAAGTGATTCCCGCAAACTTTGCCTCTTGTGGGTGTAAGTTTACCTAACTCCCGCGAACGGTTTTGGATCGAAACTAAGTCAGTTTTAACGAATCTAATTTTGATTTGAATTATTTTGATCCTCAAATAATCATCAGCCCTCTCTTATAAGGGTAGGTGAAGTTTACAGAATCTAGTAGGAGAATAGTTGAAGAAATCTTAAAACTTTTCTATTTATAACTTTACAGCTACAGAAAACGCTATTATTCCTAATTTCCTATAAGCCATATCACTTTGCAATAACCCATAATATTTATATGTTTTGTATCTCTCATCTGTAAGTTATTTCATGTCTTTATTCAATAATACTACCTTGGTCAGACATGGCTTTAGTAAGTAAGATAGAAATCTTCTTCTTCTATGCACTAAAGAAGCATCAATCATGGTTGCCCACTATCAAAAGGGGCCTCTTTCGGCTACAGTGGCTCTACATCCGCATATATAGATAGTCTCATTCTATTGAGGGACACCCTTTAGGGTCCTTTACGGTTTTTTTTTTAATGATCCAAATCATCTATTTTTTAAGTCTACATTCATAGATCATTTTTGCAAAAAATTAGACAAATTGGAAACCGTTTCAATATCTAATTGTGTCCTACAAAATCAATGAATACAATGCTTCAAGAAAGTACTAAAATTTCAATAATTTAATTGAGTGGTTAAATGATATCGGATTGAAGTGATTTTTTGTAGCAATGATCTTTGAATGAATATCTACAAAATTGATTATTTGGATTAGTGAAATACAATACGGAGTTGCCCCTACAAGGGTATCCCTTAAATAAGCTAATTTGAGGGATCCCTCAATGGAGCTCTCTGTATATATATAAATGAATTTTAATACATTTCGGGGTCGTTTGGCACGGCGGACTGTCATGGATTGGACTAAATTCTGGGACTGTCTTGGATTAGCTCAGATTGTGCTAAGCTAGATTAAGTATTAACCTACCTTTGGTGTTGGGTCGGACTAAGAAGCTGAATTGTAAAAATAGTGAAGACCTATGTTTGGTAACTGTGTCGAACTAAAAAATAATTCTTATAATATTTAAATTTAATTGGGATTTTTGACCTAAAAGATAAATAAATGCTACAAAGAAACCCAATTCAAAGATTTACAACAATATTTGGCAAAAAAAAAAAGAAAAAAAAATTTAAACAATAATAAAAAGAAAACAAATAATTTTTTTTATTTATATGAAGAATAAAATTATGATATTTGTTTTTTGGCTTCTCAAAATTAATCTTAGTTGGTCGAAACATTGATAAGGAGCTAAGCTCACTCTATATAATTCTAGGTTTTTCAAAGACCAAGTAAAACAATAATTAAATATATATATATGTATAATTTTTGTATATTTGACTTTTAACTTTAAACTGAAAAATATAATTTGACAAGGTAAAAATTGATTGAGATAAGGAAAGCATCACATCATGAATTATTAAACTTGTTTCGATATCAAAAAAATATCAGACATTTGTAAATTACTATAGTTTGATTTTCCAAATGCAATATCAAAATAATTATTGTAGTATTTAAATTTAATTGAGGATTTTTATCTATAAAAAATAAATGCTGCCCAAAAAAAAAAACTCATTCAAAGATCTAAAACAATAATTAAAAGAAAATAAATAAAATTCTGATATTTTTTAAAGAGAGGCGTTAGACTCATGTGTTCTATTTAGCGAGTGTGCTATTTAGCGAACAACTTTTCAGACTCACTGTATTAGACGAGCGAGTGAGACATTTTTTCCACTATTAGACTATACAATCTCATTTAAGTTAGTCCCATTTCTTACCAAACAGGGGTTTTGAGTGCTATTTAATCTAGTCCAGTCTAGTGAGACGTACCAAACATGACCTTCAAAGTTAAAAAAGGGAAAGAAAAAAAAAAAGTAACAGCTAACTATCGTTAATGTGCCTTTAATACTAGCCCTTGGATCTCAATGGACAAATGAATGCGCCTGTCAGTTTCCAGTTGCACAAACTAATCCCTTGATCACACCCACACGTGATTCTTCCTCTAGTTAGGTAGCACATGCTCTGGGCTCACAAAAAAATTGACTTGGGCTAAAGCTAGGGGGTACATGTAGCCTAGGAAAAGGGTCCAGGCTAAATGTGCCCTCAAAATTTGGCCTGAGTTATTTTTTTGTCCGTGACTAGAGATGGATTTTACACATTTTTGGGGCTACATTTAGTAGTCCATGATTGAAGATGCCTAAGTTTCAAAATTGTCCGCATACTCTCAAAATTTCGAGCTCTCTAAATCAGAATAGATGTTGAAATTTTTATAACGGAATTTGAACATAATTTTTATGTTAAATTTTCATTTCATTGTAATTGGAATACTGATTTCGGATCTGTCCGAAAATCAAGTATAGTCACCTCCAATTTTTCAAAGCATTCTTATAAGTTTTTTTTGTTATTTTTAAAATTTTAAAATCTAGTAATGCCAATTTTATCCTCCATTAAAAAATAAAATAAAATATAAAAACAAACCGATGGTCCGCTGCCGAGAGTGGAGTGTAGAGCGCAGAGTGAGAAAGAGATGGAAGAGTTGAGGAAGCTGGAAGAGGTACAGAGAATGCTGACGTTCGTACAATCTCGAGGCATTCCAACGACGTCGTCCCCTGACGACTGTAGTTGCTTTCTTACTAAGCTCATCCTCCTCTTGGTAATCTACAACTAAACATTATAATTGCAGTCTTACTGTCAAGAAAGTAATTTTCTTCCAAAAATTTGGTTCTAGATTTTCTTCTAATTTTAATTTGTAGAAACGACCATAATTTTTTTGATGCAAACTGCTTTGTTTATTATGTTTTGTTTTTTTGTTTTTTGTTTTTGTTTTTTTGTTTTGTTTTGTTTTTTTCTTCTAAACTTTGGAAATGCTATGCCAAAGGTACAACCATGTGGAGAACTTGACTTGGGCAAAAAGTGCAGTTTGGTTTCTGAATATATGCCAAAGGTGAGCATTATATCATTAGCTGATTATCTGATTTTGTTCAATTCAATGTCAATAGAAATGGGTGTGTGCTTATGTCACTTGTTTCACAGATTTCTGCTGCATTTCTTGATGAAGCATCCAAATGGCTTAATGGAGAAGGTAAACCAAAATAGAAAATAAAAATATGTTTTTTGTACTTCTCGCAGACGTGCATTTGAGACTTAACAGATTTCCATTTGCGCGCCATATGCACATACAGAGAGTAAAATCTACATTTAAAGATATTTTGTAGGCTATATTAACAGGATTTATTTAGTTTTTAATCTATGATGCTGCACATATTACAACTGATATCATACCCACCCCGTGAATATGTTGATGTGATGCCACACTTCCTGGCTTGATTCGTCATGGAATAAAGCAGTTGTGTTGAACATTATACACAGATGCAAATAGATTCCTTCCTTTTTCCATTTTCTTGATAGATACAAGTGCTATACTTTGAATGGTTGCCTTTAGCTTCCTCAAATTCAAAGGATCGTATTAGTTATTGAAGCAGTTTATTTGGTTGGGTTCAGTAGGTGTGCATACTACTTGGTGCTGGTGTTTACACTTCCTACTATATTTATGTTTCTGGGGAAGGTGTAGTTGGGAACGGAAAGCATTGAATTGCATGCAGAGGATAACCTTTGTGCTTGTGTTGCATTCTTATGAGGGTTGAGTGCTAGCAGTTTAGCATAAGAATTGCGATCTTATGTGAGATCTTTATATTCTTGATTTTCACTCCTCCTAGGTTATGTCTTCTTACTATGTTTCTGTTTTCTTCTTGATGCTCATTGTTCATTCTCTACGAGCTGATTTGTCTCACTTTGTTTGGGCTTCTGTATATATCCTGTTAACGAGGACATCACCCCTTTTACTTGATTTTGGTGTAGATTTTCTTTAAATAAACAGATACAAATAGTTTTACATATTTTTATAGCTTTGACTTTTGCTTTTTTTACAGGCTATGAAGAAAAGTCTGTTGAAAATGCTTTGCAGCTTGCCTGTAGCCATAAGCCTGAGTGTAGCTCATTGGACAATAATTCTGAAGAAATGGCTATGGTTGGACTGGACGCAATGCAACGAGCAAATTCTACCCTTGAAGATTTTGTAAGCAGGCTTTGTTCCTGAAGATTGATTCTATATATAATAATGTGCATTATTTAATAGTTGAATATTCATCAGTGCATAGTACACGTAAGTGAATGACTAGTTGCAGATTTAGTAGTAAAGCTAACATGGAAAGCTTACGGATTTGAATTATATTAAAATTTCACTTTTCTTATCAAATTTACTTGGGCATTTCGGTTGCCGATGGGGAATGCTACATATGATAGTATTGAAACAATTCTCTTATTATAGTTTTCAGTTTCTGAAAGTGAAGTAATCTAACAACCTCAGGTAACCCTTTTTTATAAGAACTGTATAGTATTCTCTGAGTAGGACCTTTTGTATGAAGTTCTGTGGGAAATAGTTGATTGATACAATCCTCAAGGATGTCAACTGCCTCAATCTTAATATATTTTACTTATGTTGTCCTTTGCATTCAATGCCTCAAGAACCGTATGACGAAATTTCTTACGTTCATCCAGTAGTTGATGAGCGTATTTTACTATAACAATGTTGTTATATTGATGTTCAAAATGCTTGCAGTGGTTGTTACACTGGTTGAAAGAAACTTCAGTTCTTCCAATTAAATAGTTTTTACATGTGCAGGTCACAAAATTTAGCTAAACCACTTAACCCTCAATTCAACATTATTTCTTGCTAATTTTTGTGTTTCAAAATTTGCATGCTATGGCTGAAACAAATACAGTTGTATGCCCACTGGCAAAAATGCATTGTGAATGTGTTTCAACTATAAAGTAGTATAATCAGGTTATGGAATAATTGTGAACTCATTTTTTCAGTGCAGATCTTATTTTATGTTTCATGGGATGGATATAAACAAACCACAATCAGTATTCCAATATCTACCTGTGCTTTCATTCACAGAAAGCTACATTTATCAGGTAATAATCTACACAAATGATATCAAGTTCAGTTCTCTCTTTTTTGCGAAAGGAGAAAATGCAGCTCCTAGAACAGTTATTGAACTTGTGGGACGCCCTTGGGAAACTATTTCTATGCAGTTCCACAAGGAATCAGACACTACCTTTTTATTTTTTTGGAAAAAAGAACAAAGCTTTGTGAGCCTGCATTTCTTCCTGCTCGTACTTGTTAGTAAAATTTTGAAACAAAAAAGAGGGACTATGCAGTAAGCAGTGAAATTATCTTTTAATGAATCGCAAATTTGGTTGATTAAGAGTGCAATGGTATGATGAGCAGAGTTGTCACCAATTGATATCTGATTGGTGAGCATCTATGTTATTTCTTCCCTTTTGTCTCATTCTCTTAGAAATCATGGTTCTCGTTGTTACAGCTTGATCGTTTGAATGAGAAGACATTGCATGCACCAAGCGACGAAATGAACATGTTAGAAAGAGGAAGCCAGGCGGTACTGCTAAGAACTTGGGAGCAATAAACACAAAATTATTTGAACTCGGGTATTAACTTTTACATGACCAATATCTTTTGGGCTGCAGGAAGGTCAGTGGCTAATTTCTAGGTGTACAAACGTGTTTAAAAGTGACCCATTCAGACCACTGTCATGTCTACTTGAGTGTCATGGCCTTTTGACAAAAAGGTACTATCGCTTTCTGATTATATTAATTCTTGGGGGAAAATAAAGGAAATCCGAAGTTTTTGTGTTTATTTCACTTCTGTTTATGGGTTTAGGATACAAGATGAGTTTAAGTCTGGAGAAGGATATTGGGCGCTGGAAAGAAAGCTTTGTTATGCACTGATAAATAAAACGGAGGTATGGTTATCATCTTAGGTTGTTACTTTTCAAATATAGCTAGTTTCAACATGTTTGTAGAAATGTTTATCAGAAATTGATTCAGAAATTATCAACATGTAGAAAAAAAATCTGTCACCTTGCCATACCGACTCTACCCGTCCCATCTGAAGATTCCAGACAATATCACAAAACCTTCATGAAAACCCAGTCGCCAAACAGAAGGTTCACTGCCTGTTCAAGCACAACCTCTATGATAAAACTCTACCCGCTTTCTTTGACTCCAGGATGACCATCAAATCCACTGCAACCTAAGCTCCACTTGCGTTCCTCAGTGTCCATCACATGACTCACAAGCCTTTCCAAGTCCCAACCTCTTTCATATTGTTGTCATTTTTTCCTTTCTACTGCGAAAGCCACTTAATTGATATAACTACAGATTTAAATTTTCTGCTTAATTTTTACTTTCTAATTTTAAGGTATTGAAGGTATGCTAGTTATGAATTTTCTACTTCCAGAAACTCTTTTGTAGAGTTCTTCATTCCATTCTGATGAATTATATAGCAGTGAGGCATAGGCATGCTCAAGCCTTCTCTAATAAGAAAATGATAATATTTGGTTTCACAGATCCCTGTTGAAGATGTTATAAAGGCAATTAATCAGAAGTCCTTCGATTATCGAGTGCTGAATCTTTTACTGTACCAGTTGAGAGGAGAAGAGGTGTAGTAGTAGCTTGTTTATCTGTATCCATGTTTCTTAATGAACTGAATCTATGCTGATTTATAAATATTTTTCCTTTGTACATATCTGTTGTTTGGGTGTGTGCATATGTATTTTATGCATGCGTCTGATTACATCTAAATTGTTAGTGAGATTTAATTAGTCTATTAAAATAATAGTAATTTTCGGCAAAAAGTATTATTAAAAAGATAGTAATAAATAATAGTGAGATTTAATCTCAGCCATTTATAACGTGTTAATCTAATGGTCAAGAACTTGTGTAAAAAATAGAGTGCAAGGATCCACCCCTATATATATAAATTGTTGCATGGATGCTTCTCTCCATGTCGAGGTGTAAGATCATAGAACTTGGTTTGTCTTCTGATAAATAGAAGAACGGATGTTGTCAATATGATATGATGGTGTTAGATGTTCCATTTTGAACATTATAGCTATTCTCATAGTATTAATATAAAATCTGTCACCTAAAAAAAGAAAAAAGGATTATAAAATCCCCTTACAGCACTCCTTGTGCCTTACTGAAATGTTGCAAAAGTATTTAATTGATGTTTTCTTTGTCTATTTGAAATGAAGTGTGATGTAGCTCATCTTTTGCTTCACATGTCTTTAACAAGTATATTTCATTTGGCTAATTGTGTTCACCTTTGAAGCTGTAATAAAGGTTAATGAGTTGCATATGGAGTTTCTATCAATCTCAGAATTCCTAGTTGAGGTAGCTGATGATCTGTGAGTACTCTTCTTTCTTTCTATTTTTATTTTTATTTTTCAGTCAAATGCTCTAATTACATGATAGAGATTTTAGCGTTTCACCTTATAGTTGTAAGTGTTTGACATCCTTTCAATATGTTACTGCCATGTTGGTAGACTGGAATATTTTCTTGTACTAGACCGTATGTTATCTTGCATTTACTATATGCCTGTGGGAGAGGCGTCTTGAAATTTGTACATGACAACATGCCTACATGTGCTTCTATGTGCTCTCCATCTCTCAAGGGATACTAAGTGCTCTACTATTTTGCATCTACCTTTATCTATTATTAGGGAAACTAATGTTATTATTTCACTTAATTTTTTTTGCAAGCACATCATCTGTATCATTTGCCATTGAGTTGACAAAATGATGTTTTAGGTTTGACTATGAGGTGAGCTCTTTAATTTGCAGAGTTTATGACTGTTGAATCCCGTCCCATTTTAATTTTTCCGATTCTTTATTCCAAAATATCTGCTCATCATGCAGGAAGATGTTATAGAAAATAACTTCAATATATTGCGCATGTTTGTCAGAACATATGGAGCGTGTGCCCCAACTGTGCTGGTGAGTATGCCAAGCATGTCATTTAAGCACCGTTTTAGAAAGAAAAAAAACCTTTTCTTTCTTTTTTGCTTCTGTTTTCTTTAGATGGGGGACGAAGGGACAAGGCCCAGGCTTGCTCGCTGATATTCGCGATTGAATTATAGTACCTCTTGTGACACTAGTCGCTTCTTGGTTTTCCATTAAATGCAATTCACTTTATCTTAATTTGAAGTATGAAGTTCAGGATAAATTGGTGTCCTTAGTTGCCCACGGCGTACAAATTACTTAGTACAAGTATGCACTAAAAAGAAATGCAGTTTCTTTTGTTTTTGAACGGACGTTTTGCATGTTTTACACATTCTACTCAGAGACATCCAATGTAGCAGGTAGTAACTAACGGAATTTGTGATTTGGAGCAAACAGAAATAAACCATATGCTAAGGAACAGCAGCCTTAAATCTATAAGCTTCAACTCTGGTAGACTGAGATAACGATACATCGGTTTGATACAGTGGTTCCTTGAGACAATATTATTGCTGTGTTGTCAATGAAATACAAGCTTTATGTGTAGTTAGATATAAGAAATATGATAGCTTCCACTTATATATATTGTTGGTATTATCTGTCATGATGTTAAATTCCTAGAACAGTGGAATTTCATCAATTCGAAAAAGAAAAAAAAAACCTTTGCAGTCCTTTTTTTTTTTTTTTCATCAGGTTGATTTTGGATAAATATGTATGAACTCTAATAATACCCACCAACATTTACCGCTTCAGGCAAAATACATAGCTGAGGCTGAAGAGAAGTATAACAATTTACTGAAAATGCTGGATCCTCAGCTGTCCTTGAATTACCAGAGAAGATGCGTAGAAGCAACTAAGGAAGGTAAGTTTGCCACCCTCAAATTTTGCAGCATGTGAAACTGGGTCCTCTTTTCTTTCGCCCCAGGTTCTGCTGATGTTTATGGAATTTGAAATTTTTAGGAGGGAATATGTCTGCGCATCCTCTTGGAACATGGAGTATACCACCTCTAATACTAGATGAGGAATTTTATCGATCCAGTCTGTTAGATTCGAAGACGCAGTTGTAACCTTGGATTTAAACAGATGGGGTTTGGTTCAGTGTCAATGGAACAGGATTTTCTCTGTTTTGTTATAAAAATTTTGCTTCCTCGTTTCATTGTTTTTCTGTTTCCTCCCCTACTTTGATTATGCTACCAGCAATCTCCCGCACAAACTAAATTTCCTTCTGCTCACATGGTTTTCTGAGTTGAAGATATTTGAAAAAAAAAAATGCTTGAGGCTTATAGGGTAGACCACTAATTTTGGAAAGAAAAGGCCGACGAATAGTATTTTATCCAAAAATAAGGACAAAAAAAATGGAGATGTTTTTCTGGTAGCATAACCATTTCAGCTTAAACAGTCATCCCAGCTTATTCATGGTAGTATTTGAACTTCAATCAGGTAATCAGTGTGATTTTCAGTGCCCTTTAGATCAATGGGGTGACTGCATCTTATTGTGAAATCCTAAACTCCCAACTACTCTCAATCAACTGTTATTCTTTTAAAACGCCTTGAACAAAGCCTTTTTATTTATATGAGAAATACATACAAAGCCTCACAAGTTTCACTTGGATTGATATACAAACAACAGAGTACAACATGGTTATACTTATGCAGAAACACACATGCCGAAATATTAGTGGCTGCTAATTACTAGGAAAAACAACATTTCTTACACAGGGTTCAAGTATTTTTTTTCACCTCTAACCTCCACTGGAAACTCCACCACACTCCAGCAGGAGAATTCAAGGAGATAGGGGCCAGTCGAACCCACCATTGTCAAGATAAAAACCATCATAGAACCTCATTTCTACATCCTCCATACTTTGGTCGTCTTCCCAAGCTTCATCTAACATCTCTTCGTCAAAATCGTCATCCATTACACTGGCGACGAAGTCCCAAGCTAAGTAGCCAGAAGAAACTGAGTAGTTTGAACATTCATCCCAGCCCTCATTGTCTGAACCTGGTCCAATCACCTTCAGTCCTGAGAATTTCTTGACAAACCTTTCATCAAGCTTTACACTATAGCACCCTCGCACATCTAATAACTGGAGCTCAGGGCACTTCAAGAGTATCTGGCACACAGCTTCTGTACTAATACGGAGGTAGAGTATCTCAAGGTGATTGAGTTTTGGCATTGTGGCTGCTATTGCGAGGGCCTCATCATCTTGAGAGACCTTGTCAAGTACCTCCCATCCATACATACATCTCTGCAACTTTCTGAGATGTTTGCAGTGCTTTCCAATTGCCTCAAGTGCAGGACCTCCAATACTTTTGCAGTAGCTTACATCCAAGTAAGTTAGGGTAGAGAGCCTTGCAGCAACCTGTTCCACTATCAAATCACTTATTTCACTTCTTGGCAGCCGCAACGTCCGAAGAGAATTGGCACTAGCAAACAGAATTTTTTGTCTTAGAGAAAAAAAAATTGTATCCGAATAATAAAATATAACCAGCATGACCAAATCAACAGTTAATCTGTTTTAATCATAAGAATAAGATAGTTAGCTGCACACACTTTCTAGTTCTCACCAAAATTTGAGACCTTATCTTTGTTTAAACAAACTTGTTATCCATCTAGAAGCTTGTAGCTCTTGAGCTTTTCAAGGTTGGCTACTAACTAACCTCATTTATAAAAGCTAGTGCTCCAATGTTTCATGTATGTGCTAGTAGTGTGTCATATAAAAGAAGTGACGTTCTTGAGGCTTGGTGTGGTTGTGAGGTGTTCCGCGTTATGCATGCTTGGTCTTTTTGTATTTATATAGTGCATAGCATTTTGGAATAGTTAATGTTGTGGTTCAACCCACAGATAACTATCTTCCTATTGTAGCTGCATGATCATATTCCATGGTTTCACAAAAACAAGATTTACATTAGAACATTGAATTATCGTCAGATCTTGCTTTTCAATGTACATGAGCACATTTTCTAATAACTGCAGCTTCCAGACATTTCTGTTTCAAAAGATTTTTTGCCATTAAATTTCTGAATTTGATTTTGCAGCTAATAAATCTCAATCTAGGGCAAGATGGGTACTTACCCATGGGCCAAGTCAACTACAACTTTGAATATAACAAAGTGCAAACAATACATAATACAAATGCATACAAACAAGGATTGATATTACCACTAAAAACACACTAGCACACATACATGGGGACACCTCAACGTTACATCAAAATTCAAGCACTTTTAGAAAGCCTTCTCACACAGTTGGACACTCACAACATTATACCTCACTTCTTACACATCACACACTACCTCTCTCGCACAGTACATGAATGGTGCATCAGCTCCTATATATAAATGAGGAGATTGATTATGTGTCCACCTTAGAAGCTGTGCAATCATCTAAGTTGTGGACTATTCAATATTATTCAAACATAGTTAAGGAAAATGCTAAATATACCCCAAATCTTGCAAAACCTTCTGCTCCATCACAAGCCTATATATGTGGCACATTGTGCAAGTCACTCACACTCAACCCATGCATGTATGCATACCGTGAAACTGGATGGGAAAACAAAGGTATGCCACATCACGGAATAGATAAATCTATAAGGGTCCATTTGGATTGAATGGCTTAAAAGAAAGGAAATTGATTTGACAGGAAGACTAGATTAGTTTGCGAAGCTATAATCACAGTAAAATGTAACATATATTTGAAATGTATTTGAAATTTGAAATAACAGATGCAATAAAGTTGAAATGAACTCAAATTATATACAACCAATGATTTAAAAACCATATGTTCTTTTCTTTTTCTTCTCCTACAAATATAAACATTTATGATCACTGCCACATTAAATAAAGGTGGCTAATCACAAAATGGTAACCGAAAGCAGGTAATGATAATGTGATGTTGCACTTACTGGTCAGCAATAAAGGAAAAACTCTGGTCACTGGGAAGGCCAGCAACGCAGAGTTTGCGGAGTGAACCCGAGCTTCTTAAAACCAGCATTTGAAGCATTCGTGCAATGGTCTCCGGCGTCCGAAATTTACTCCATTCCATAATGTCTACCTCCTGCCAGCAGTAAGGCCCGGCCACTGTTCTTCCCCATGACTTGCAGACCCTTGGGATTACAGTGAGCTTCTCTTGGAGTGGTAGTTTCCTAAATATGAGCCCAAGAGCATCAGGTATAAGCTCGTCCCAACTCCGGAACTCATTCTCCTCCTCCATTTAATTTCCTTCTTGCAAGAAAGAAAGCTACTTTGAAAAACTCACAAAAAAACCAAATCTCTATATGCATAAAAAAGAACAAATTCGCACACACTGATGAAAGATCTGCTAAGATTAGACATACCCAGCATCAAAAGACTCAGAAAAAATGTGTTTTTCACAACCCATCACCACATGACATATAGAATAGACCAAATAAGAAACCAAGAAAATCCCAAAAGGCAAGTACCAATTGCATGAATGCGTCAGGATCAATTAAAAAGATACAATTCATTAAACAATTAGGCCTAAAATTGAAAAAAAATAAATTCAATCAGTCAATCAGGCGAAATAGAAATGGGACAAAAAATAAATAGAATAGAAGATTACCTGTTATGGGATTTCTTGGATCTGCAAAGGCGCCAGTTTATCTTTCTGTGAGGACTGAGATTAAGGTTTTGTGTATGAGTGCCAGCGATAGAGAGAGAGAGAGAGGGTGGGGGGGTGGATTTAGGGCCAGATTGAATGATGAAGCAGAGGTGGAGCTTTATCGAGTGTTTGATAAAAACAAAAAGAAAGAAGAAAAAGGAGGAGAAGGACGCTTACCAGAAAAAGGAGTGAGGGTGAGACGAAACGAGAAGAAAGAAGACGTGAAACAGAAGTTAATAATTGATACCCCACCTTTTTCTTTTCTTGTTTAAATACCCCTTAATTTTTTCAGACTAAAAAAATAGGGAGTTTCACTAAAACACCCAAAATAGGAGTTGAAATTATAAAAACCTAAATACTATTTAAACATATAAACACACCCAAAACCCATCATTACACACATTCAAAACCCATTTATAAACACACCCAAAAAGTTGACTTTGGAGTTGATTTTGGGTGTGTTTCTATGTTCAAATAGTGCTTGAGTTTTTTATAAATACATGTCTAGGATTGAGTTTTTTTATAAATTTGTAAAAAATACCCTTAATTTCGATTTGAACCCAGTAGAAAAGGGCACCTCTCTCCTTAATTTCGATTTGCCATTTGCCATAGCTAGGGCTACTATTCACGTGAATAGTTCTTGTAAAAAGTTGTAGTGTTTCCACCAATTGTCATGACAATAACTATTCACATGAGATATGAGGAGAGAAATTTGTATAGAGTTTTGGTGTGGGAAGTGAAAACTACAACTAAGTATTTATTTTTAAAAAATCTGAAATTTTTGTAGATTTTTTATAAATTTTTTGTTGTCGACACAAGAAACTCGTGGAACTAAGGCAAATCTTGCACGAGGGCTAGCCTGGGTTCGTGGGCTTCATCTCGCTGGGTTAGCCCTTGCTGCTGGAAATAGTTTTAGGCCTAACCACCCCCAACCCTTGTTGTTGGAAACTGCTCTTATATTTCAGACTATCACTTATACTAAAATATATATATATATATATATATATATATTAGATGTGTTTCTTAAATCTACTGTTTTATCCTTTTGGCATTGCCAAAGATATTGCATAATTTATCAACCCCTATGTTAGTGTGGTGTGGTTGAGTTTACTTACAAAATTTAATAGTTAGCTCAATTTGAGTTTTAAAAACAATAATTTTGGAATGTAGTTGGATGTACTTACAAATAAAAAAACAGTTATCGATTAGAGTTTTAAAGGGTTGATTTTTTTAATATAAAAAAAATTCGTATGCAATAACAAGGGACTTGTAGTTCAAGTTGTTAATAATATTTACTTGAGTATCCGATAATTTTTTGTTCCATTTTTCCTCTCTTCAATATCACTTGTATATTTTTAAAAAAATTCATATGCAATAAAGTGATCTCGGAGTAGTTTCCTCTTGGCCAAGCAAACCATTATAAGTGACGTTGTTTTACCCAACATAATTGGTACACCCAGCCCCAAGGTCTCCTCACATGGCTTGCTCTAGGCCTTAAACTACCACCCTCTCTCTTCATGACACTTGTCCTTGTACCAAAACTTCGTCAATTTTCACCATTCATATTAGGTCAAATTGGACAAATGGTCTCTCTACTTTTAGAATTGTTTGTCCTTGTAATTTTGTTCCGTTTTCACTTAGTCCAATCCGTCAACTAAGGTAATTTTTTTCCATATAGTTTTAGGCAAAAAGTCAGTTTTGTTCTCTGTAATTTGTCAATTTTTCCACCTTGGTCTGTGTCGTTTTAATTATGGCAATTTGACCTTTATAATTTGATATCTTTGCAATTCAAGGACACATCCCAAATTATATCAAATTTCTTCAAATTTGTCCAAAATGCCCCAACACATTGACACTTACTTATTCTGTCACAAAATTGGACAGAAATTTGGTAGTGTCCTTGAATTACAGGGATATCAAACTACAAGGGTGAAATTGCTAGAATTGAAACTATATGGACTGAAGTGGAAAATCAGGCAAACTACAAGAAAAAAAAATCCTTTCCAAGGACCAAAATTGATGTTTCCCCCTAGTTTTATGCACATCTTCTCATTTGAAAACCTTAAGTTTGATTTGTTTGTTTTTGCTTAACATTAGCTTTGGCGTTTTTGAAAAATATTATTTTGGAATTCTAAATCGATTTATAATTTTGATTTTCATGCTCATATGATGTAGTGTTGACCTTCTAGAATTTCTTAGGGTTTGATATTAAAAATTTGAGAATTGTTTGATTCAAGGTTTTAAAATTAAATTTAAAGTTATCATGAATGTTGCTTTCGCCATTTGTAAGTAAAACCCATGAATATAAACAAGTTATTTAGAAAGATTTGAAGAGTTCTAGAGAAAGGGAAAGAAAAAAAACCATTCTTGACTGCTTCCTATGTTGAAATAGAAACTTTTGAAATTTGATTTCTCTGACTATATTTATCCATCCTTAAAAATATTTTATTATTTGAAAGTTATTGTTACAAGTTGTGAGTATCCTCCAGATATGGGCATAGCCAAGTTGGTTAGAGGGAATGTACTTCTCAGTTTGCATCCAAGTTCAAATCTCTCTCTCCGTAGTTTAGATTAGATTCAAGTAGAATATCACTTCTATAAAAAGTAAAATAAAATTGTGAAGTACCCCCACTAGGGCAATTAAACAAAAGTCTTTCAACAAAAGTCAAACTAAAACCAAGAAGCCTGGTTTAGTTTCTTCACTGTGCACGTTTCCTTTTTCTTTCTTTTTTTGCCTAGTCCAAAACGCTCGTTTTGGCCAGGAAATTTTAAAAACGAATAGGCACAACTTGCTGCACAGTGTTGCACAACAAACATAAAGCCTCTTTGAGGCAATACATCAAGCACATGGTGGGCACACTAGCGGAGCTGCGGAGGGCATATTTCTTCATCTATAATGAATTTTCTGACAATGAAAGGTGTAGCTGTACCTCCTTGCACCTCTGTAGATCCGCTAGTGAGTACTCCTATAATTTTGTATGCTGAAATATAGTTTTTCGGACTCAAAGGTAAACTTGGCCATCATGTGTTTAACATGGAAAGTCTAAATTATGTTCAACTTGAAAGCCATCGCCTCATTTGTAAGATTGGACTAGTTAGTGGTAACAAAATGAAACTATAATGATGAAAATGCAAAAAATAAAACTACATGGATGAAAGTGAAAATTTGAAACTATAAGGCCAATTACTGCAATTTGGCCTTCATATCGTGCTTATGCCATGTTACCAAGTGTCTACACTTTTGTGTTGCAGTACTCATATCTTCCTTATAGACACAATGGTATATACACCTGGATGTAGGTAAGATGTACTTTCATTAAAAGATTTTTGGCTAACACTACACCACTATACCTTTCTTTCACATAATCCTTCTTTTGTATAGAATTTTTTGACATAAAAGTCATGTTTGGTCACTTCAAAGTAAAGAGAAACTTATATTAATACTATAGTTTAAAGTATAAACTCATTGTCCATTTATATTATAACTCTGTTTAAATTTAGTTTTTTTGTACATGGGCCTAAAAGAACGGGCGCCATTCAAAGATGGCGGCAATTGAAGAAAGGAGCAATTTGAGCCTGAAAAATACTTCCAGGATCACACTCAGGGACGGACCCAGGAATATGAACTTGTAGGGTCATAGTGTAAAAATTCAATTTTTTTTTTTAAAGATTAAAATAACATTGAAAATGAAACAATAGTACATGCATTCATAATTCATGTTAAAAACAACATTACAAATTACAATTGGCCACGACGAGGTTTCATATTTTGAAAACGTAGCATTATAGCTTCATTTTCAATACAATAAAAAACATCATTCTCAATGTAAACAAGTAAGCTATCACTCAACCATTGATTTCCCATTTTGTTCTGAAGTGGACCTTTGATAATATTCATGAAGGAAAATGCCATCTCGACTGAAGCAGTAGCAACCGGTAAAACTAGAACCAATGTAATAAGCAACTACACATAATTGAATGCCCGATGCATCCTTGTCTCCACCATTTTTTTTGCAAGATCACAAATCCCTTGCAAGTTAGAGAAATCACTACTCGAACACACATAATGAATATAAAGCTCAAGTTGATCTTCAAGTGCCAAAAGATCCCTATCCGAAAAGTCTTGAGGATAAAATTGAGCAAGACGAAGTAGCTTTTGTTTATCAAAAGCTACAAATGAATCATTCGAACTCGAACATGCCAAACAAATAAGCAACTCAGTGTTTACCTCATTAATTCATCATCTAACTCCATAAGTTGCTCATCAATGACATATATAAAGAGTCCACACGATAATGATGACGATTTGTCTTTATTGGAGCATTATGCATTGACCTCCCTGAAATTACGAATGCCTCATCCATGTTAGGAACATCAATATGATGTTTGTCACAAAATGAAGACACCTCTTCAACTAATGCATCAAACCCATTATTCCTCATCCAATGTAGTTTTTCCTTGCATGATTTCACCAAAGCTATTGCATTCATAATTTCTTGATCTTTCTTTTGCAATGCTTGTGACACATCATTTGTGAGTCCCAATATAGCTTTCATTAAGAATAAGTGAAACACAAACTGAAAAGTAAGCATTTCCCTTTGAATCTTATTTGCTTCACCGGCACTATTATTGGGATTATCATCAATAATTATTTGAAACACATGAATCACAGATGAAAACATAGAAATGATGCTAATAATGGTACCGTAATGTGAGCTCCATCGTGTGTCATCAGCACGTTTGAGACTTGTTTCTTGATGCAAACCTTGCCCCGTTATAAGACAATCATTTTCAAAAGCTATCACAAGTTCTTCTTGGAGTTGTGCTCTAAGTGCATCACGCCGCTTACAAGATGCTTCAACATGGTTAACCACATTATTAGTGGTTGTGAAGAAAGAGGCAATATTAATATTCTTCTTTGCTACGGCAACAAGTGCTAATTGAAGTTGATGAGCAAAGCAATGAACATAGTATGTACAAGGTTGTTCTCTCAAAATCTTTGTTTTAAGGTCATTCAACTCACCTCTCATATTGCTAGCTCCGTCATAACATTGTCCTCGTAACTTGGAAAAACTCAAACCATTGGAAGAAAAGAATATGTCAATGGCATCCTTCAGTGAAGTTGAAGCGATGTCGGTAACATGTTGAACCCCCACAAACCTTTCAATTACATGCCCTTTGTCGTCCACATAACGCAACACCATAGCCATTTGCTCTTTCACAGAAATATCACGTGCTTTATCCACCAATATAGAAAAGAATCTATCTTTTAAACCACTCATGATAACATCAAGTGTTTCCCCCGCACATGCATTGACAATATCTTTTTGAATCTTTGGAGCTACTAACTTGAGATTCCCCAGAGCATTTTCCAACACAACTTCTTTAACTTTCTCATCATTGTCTGCAAGGAATTGCAATAGCTCCAAGTAATTTCTCCTATTGCTTGAAGTGACACTTTCATCATTTCCACGAAAAGAAAGACCTTGTCTCAATTGAAAATTAGTGCACTTGATTGATGCAATTAAGCATCTTCGATATGTCACACGAGCTTGTTCGGAGTGTTTGCTCACAACCATTTCAATATGTGTATTTTGATTCATCAAATTTGTAGCAGTTTCTCTAGCTTTATTATGAACACTACCAACCGGTCCAACATGCACCTTCATTCTTTCTCTCCCTTTCTTCCAATTCTTAAACCCTGCTCCAGTGAAGGCTTCACTATCCACTTGTTCAAAATTGGATTTAAAGAGATAGCAATAAAGACAAAATGCAGCATCTTTAGATACACTATACTCCAACCAATCAAATTCATCAAACTATTGGGGAATGAAGCGTCGTTTAATTCCTGAGATATTACTTTGTGGGAAAGAATGACCTCTAGGTTGACAAGGTCCTTTTTGTAGATATGCTCTTCGAACCTCATCTTTAATATTAGTATCATACTCAATCATACGAATTCTTAGTCCCGGGTCTGCTTGAAGATTAGCCAAAACCTCATCTAACTCACTTTGTCTTGAACTTGAAGTTCTTGAACTACCCACACTATCCGAACTACCCAATGATGACTTTCTCTTAAAAAATATTTCCATAATTCTACATAAGTTAATCAAAATAATAACTAAAATCAATTAAAGAGAACACCAAATTTATACCAATTAACCATAACAAATTCATAAATGAAACATCCAATAAATCAAAACAATATAATACGATCATAAATTCAATTTCAATTCAAGTAATTTAGGTTTAGAGTTAGAATTTACCTTGAATTGTGAGGTGGTGAAAGCGGAGGCAAGCTTTTGGAAGCGGCAGTGCTACTGGCAGTGGCGGCAATAGAGGAGTTAGGACTTAAAGCTTGGTGGGAAGAGGTTTAAAGGTTCGTGGGTGGGTGGAGATTGGGGATTTAGGTTTAGGAAATTGGGGTTTTGGAATTTTGAGAAGGGTCTGTTTTGTTTGGTCGAAGAGAAGGGTCTGTTTCAACAACAATCTGTTATTATTATTTTTTTTTTCAAAGACTGCCAAAATGACGCTGCTTTGGCCAGGTTTTTCTATAAAAATTACTGGGTTCAAAACGACTCCGCTTTGGTGCCAACGCATTTAAAAAAATTTCTTTGGGTTCAAATCGACGCCATTTTGGATCCAGCGCTTTTAAAATTACTGGCTGGTCCAAAACGACGCCGCTTCGCCAGCCTGGTTTTAAAAAATTAGAAGTCGACCCAAAACAACGCCGTTTTGGTCAGTTTCTTCTTCCTAAGATTTGCAGCTCCTCCTTCAGCCATTCATGAAGTCACACACAAGTTGAAAGAGACCTTCTACCTTACGTTCATGGAGTCCACAGTGTCCATCCCTGATCACACTAGGGGCTTAGGAAAATTGCAGAGCTTGAACTCTTCAAGTAAAGAGAGGATTAATTTGCCCCACCGAAGGAGCAAAATCGAGGGAAGCTGCTTACTTAGTGCTTGCATTTCATAAGGGAAGAGCTTGACCACAAGAACGGACCAAAGAATTATTTGCCCCATCGAGGGAGCAAACAACAAGGGTCAAAGGCTTACTTGCCTCATTGAGAGAGCAAGATTTAGAGGCCGACCGAGGATCACATTTTCCACCACCCATTTTGACCAATCACAAGTGAAAGCATATGGAGGAAGCCACAAAGCTAATTGGACGCGTGTCAAAGCACATCCAAGATTGTTGTCTCAGCCAGAGAAATACAAAGTCTATAAATAGAAGCAAAGTTGAAGAAACAAGAGTCCAACACCAATTAGGGGTGGGCATTTAAACCGGGAAACCGGAAAACCGAGCGAATCGGACCGAAAAAATCGGAAAAATTGAGTTGACCAAAAACTGGGTTGAGTTGACCTAAAATCGAACCGACGGTTCGACGGTTCCAGTTCCGATTTGACATCTCTAAAAACTGGACCGGGCCAAACCGGACCGGAATTAGATATAAAAATAAAAAAATGAATATATTTTGGTGGCCCAACTACTAATCCATGATTTTTCTCACTTCCCAATCCCAACTACCAACATCTAACCTTACCCAAGCCCAACCACCAAAGCCTATCAACGAACACCTAACCCTAAAGCCACTTTTTCTTTTCTTTCCTTCCTCTCTCCCTCATCTTTACTTCTCGCCGCCGCTTCTCTCTTTTATTTTGTCTCTTTCTTCTTCCATTTCTCTCTTTCTTCTCTCTCTCCTCTCTCTCTTTATTCTTCCTCTTTCTGCGGGTTGTCTTTCAGTTAATCTCTATCTCATGGTTTCAGTTGGATCAGATTAGATCTATACCCATTCATGGAGACTGCCGTGGTAAACAAGGAAGAGATCGGGTAAAATCTTTTTAAAATTTATTTTTTATTTTCTGGGGTATGTCTCTGTGTAAGTAACAGTTGTAGGCCTAAAAATGTTTCTCTCAAGTTGTTGTGGGTTTTAATCCCTCTCTTGCCATTAATTAATTTCTTAGAGGTCTATTGAATATATGATTTCAAAAGAATTTATGTTTGACTTGCATAAATTTTCTAAACAAATATTATGAACAGCAAGGTGAATTCTCCTCCTAATTTTCCTTGTGTAATATTGTTATTGATAATCACGATCTCATACTTATGATACACTGTTGATCCTAATGGACTTCTTGCCATCTTGTTATGTTCTTTGCATTATTGCTCTTGAATTTGAGACTGAGGTGGTTTTTCACCAAGAATTCATCAAAGGTCAAATCTGATGTTATAAAATCGAATGTTGTAATTTTAAATTTTCACCAAGAATTCTCTTTTTCTGCATGCAGGGGCTGGAAGAGGATCTTAATAGAGAAGGTTTGAAGAAGATGCCTCTTCGTGTTGCCAAGGGGAAGGGACAAGGGCAAGATGGAGCATTTTTTGGCTCTTGTTTTCACTGGAAGATGGAATAGTTTGACAGCATGTTTACGTTAATGGGTATGAGAAGGAATCAGAGAATTCAGAAATCGGAGAACTACTGAATCGATATGGGAAGAATCATTCCCATTACGCTGTTTACTAAACATACGGAATTAGTTAAGGAATGGGGTTGATTCCCATTGTTATTGTTTACTAATTTTCATGAATCAGAATCCAAATTAATTTGATTACTAAAATGCCCTACACATTTTCACTACAACACATATATAATTCTCAATAATGCGGTGTAAACATGATTTGCACAAGTGAAGTAAGCAGAGCCTTAAAGACCAGCCAAGCTTTGAGGATTCGAGACATTGGAGAGGAGATGAACGTAAAGAAGAAGGAAAAGAACGACAACATATGTAGTATAAATAAAGAGTGCCTAAGTCAAAGTGATGGATATATTTCTACATGTGAGTTCGTGTCATTGTGTTGCTGTCTGTGAGTGTCAAGTGTCATCCATGTTCATTTTTAATTTAATCAATGGATCGTAATTTTGCTAATTTGTGTTTTGGTTTTTTGATGCTTTGCCTAGTTCTTGTTTTGAATTGCATTTGCATGTGTTGCTTTTCTGTTTTCTGTTTTCAGTTCTCTCATTTATCTCAGTTCTCTATTCACAATAAATATGCAAAGAATGTACCAAACTATTGGAAAGGGGGTTTTGAATTTATCAGTAAGAGGGAATCCGTTATCAAAGAAATCTTCATACGAAAAAATAAATTCCAATAAACAAATATCTTTCACTTACATAACTAGTAAACAATCAAATAATAATAACTTGCATAATCTTCATACGATTAAATACATATGTGAAAAGATTCTGATCAACACAATACATCAAAACCTGTAAAAGGATATTGGGAAAAACCAAAAACTAAAACAAAAGAGAAACAATTGATCTATGGCATGAAGGCTTTTTCTCTTTTCCTTTTCTGATCAACACAATGCGAATATTGGTTACCTAAGCCTAATCCTTGTTCTGTATGACAACAATAGTAAAGTGGTAAGAGTAGTAATTATCACATATCCCGTATGTAGAATTATAAAGTGGAAGGGAGACTCGTAATTATCACGTATGTAGTAATTATCACATATCCATTGATTGAAACTCCAAACAGCAGCAATCACTATGGGTTGAGTTGTGAAGACAGAAGATAGAAGAAGAAGAAAAAGGTAGATAGATAGATAGATAGATGGAGTGACTTACAAGTTTCTGGCTTCAGGGAGCAACGTTAAGGGTTTGAGTTGTTTGAACTCCTTATGTGTATTCTCCTTCTAGCGTGTAATTTTTATTTTTTTTATTTTAGGGTTTGAGTTGTTTTGGAATAGTAAAGTAGTAAGGGTATTTTTGGAAGTTAATAAGAGCAGGAATGAGAATCGATTGACTACTCCCTAGTTGATCGATTTTGAGGAATGTGATTACGATTTTGAGGTGGGGCCCACTTATTTTTCATTCCTGATTGAGAATGAATGGAAATCATTCCTTCCTCCCATACTCATTTTGAATGTTCTGTAATTTTATTTGTAATTATATTTGATATATGTGGTTTTGTTTTGTTATTGGGTTGTAATTTTAAATTTAATGTTTGCTAGATTTTGTTTGGGATGATTGGATGGGAATTGGGCTAATTGTGAATTTGTAAGCCCAAAAGTTTTTAAAAATTCAGTTGGGCTTAAATTTCTGAAAATTCAAGAAAAAAAAAATTGGGCTCAAGATCCGGTCTAAACTAGAAAATCGGAAACCGAACCGGATATAAACCGGTCCGGGTTGGTCTGATTTTCTAAGGTATTTTAATGAAAATCGGATCGAACCAACCAGATGAACAGTGGATTTTCGATTTCGAGTTTAAGGAGAGCGGGCGAACCGACCATGCCCACCCCTAACACCAATCAAACAAATCAAGCCCAACGACTGCTCAAATGCACCCTTTTATCATGTTGTTAATAGTTTTTAATGTTTTTCCCTAGAAATTAATGTAACTTTTGTTAAAAGGGACTCAGAAAGGTTTTGAGTTCTTGGGCATTCATCATTTCAATAATTCATTTCTCATATCAACAAGATTTTCTTTGTTTGTCGTTTACAAAGTCATGAGAGCACCATCCAATTCATCCAAATTCCAAAAGATACCCGTATTTTTAAGTTGTCTGAAACCATTGAGCTACCGAGCCCACTGCCACCACTAAGCTACCGAGCTCGGTGAGGCTATTCAACCACACGCTCATTCCAAAGGTCTTGTAGTCAAGGCCTAAAACCTTACAGTCGAGAATCTATTCCTATCTCAGTGCATCCACCACTCACTCGGTTGTGGTGGTCCTGACACGTTGTGCACATCCACACCAAGAAGGATGTTTTTTTTTTTATTACTTAGCCTGATTGGCCCACTAGATTATTTTATTCTAAGATAATAAACACATGGCTGAATAGATTCGAAGGTCAACAAACACGAGAATTTAATATATCGTTCAACAACATTGTAGGTAAACAGTTTGTGAGCATGAAGGTGGTGGATACATATTATGGTTATATTACTAATAATACCGAGAACTTTTGTGATAAAACATCATATCTAATGAGCTTTGTAGGTGGTTAAGTTAGGGACAATATCGTTGTTGTTAGTGGTGCAAGCCCGTCTTTCTGAAATTTAACATGGTATCAGAGCGGGTTGATTGGCTGGGCTTGAATTGGGCCTATACCCTTACCCAATATTTCACATGTTGGGCTTGATGTTTACCCTTACCATTTACCCAATACGTGGTGCTCACATGTTGAGGTTGAATAATTGACTCCAATGTGGACTTGGCTGCACGTATGGCCCACTATATGGTGGTCCCACGTGAGGGGGTGTGTTGAAAGTTATGAGTCCCACATCGAAAACTTGACTAAATAAAATACAAAATATAATGAATGTTCTACTACTAATAATACCGATGCCTTTTGTGATAAAATCTCACACTTAATGGGCTTTGTAGGTGGTTAAGTTGAGGACAATATGGGTGTTATTAGTAGTTCGCCGCAAACCTGTAACAACCTAATCCTTTATTAATAATTAATTATTAATTTATTATGAGAAAAGACAATTTTGCCCCTATAATAAATTATTAGAGAGCATGTTGACTTTTTGACCGGGAAAAAGTTTGGAAATTCCGATTGTACCGTTGCGTAAAGCACATCGAGATGAGTCCGTAGACACGTAGTGAGCTCAAATTTGAGTTGGAAGAGCAAGTCCAGCAACTCAGGCTGGACTCGGGCTAAGGGGTTTGGGTGAAAAGGCGCTTCCAAAGCAACAAAAGGTAGCCTGGGGAGGTGGGGCCACTGACTAGGTTGGCCCGAGGTAGAGTTTGACCCGAGCGCGAGCCCGAGGGCAAGGCGACGCCACGCCCACTTCACCCAAGGCCCAAATTTTTTAAATCGCCCACGTGGCGTGCAATCGGCTCTCCGATCATATTTTTTTCCAAAGAATCCAATGGTAGCTAATTTTTGTACAATAAAAAAATTGAAATTTAAAAAAAAAAATACCAAAAAAATTACTTATTATTATTTTTTTCTCTATAACTTATTTCCATTTTCAACATTTAAGTAAATGTCTTTGTTCTTTTACTTTCATTTATTTTTATATTACTCCATTTACTTAAATTTACAATATAAATAAGGAAGTACTCCTACTTGGATTCAAATAAAAATACTAGAAAATCAAATTCCCACCAAATCAAAATATGAAAAATTAGTTTTAGTGCAAAATACAATTTAGGCTAAAAATGATGGCTCATTAAGTTAATATATACTTCATATTAAAATCCCATAAAATCAAGTTTTCTTATTTGATGTGTAAAAAATAAAAGCCGCCAAAAAATTATATTGAGAAAATTATTATTCCGAAAAACCATTTCCATCTTTTGAGTTCGCCAGTATCTATAAATACCAACCAATACTCTTCACTTTTAACACCAAATCCTCATACCTTTTTTTTTCTTTCTATAAATTCCAACCAATACAACTAATAAAATAAAATCTTATCCGAAAATATTATCCGATATGAATAGTATTGACACGTAGGAACCCAAAAATCTTATCCAAATTAATTTTTTAAGTAAAAAAATATGTAAAAAAAACAAAAAAATGAATAGTATTTGCCACGGCAAAGGGCAACTCACTGGAAACACACTTTGTTAGGCTAGGGCAGCCACTATTCATGTGAACAGTAGTTGCCCGCAAACTGCTAGAAATGCTCTAACGAGAGAGATACGATCAAAATTCAAGTAGGGGAAAAATCGTAATTTTATCAAAACTGGTTTTTAAAAACACCAGAATTTCTCTTTCTTTCCCCCGCATGCAAACAGCCCTTCTTTGTCACTATTCATCCGTTTGGTTTTTACTCCACCATCTTCTCCACTGGCCACCAAACTACGTGATATTGGTACCAAAACGCCAAGCTCACTTTCCTCTTTCCATCCCGACCAATCTCAATTGCTGGAACCACCTGTGCTCGCGAAAAATACCAAAAACCGACCGGTTTTAACCCAAAATTCACAGAGCTCATTCGGAAGCCTCCGACCACAATTTTCGTCGGTCCAAGTATGCTTTCTCAACCTCTCGAGATGTTATAGCTTTTGGTTGGGTAGGATTTGAGAAATTTCTAGCGTTAATGGTTCGATTTTGGGTTCAAAGTTTTGCCAGTTTTGGGATCGCAATTTCGGCCACTTACGGCCATTTTTCGGGGTAGGTTCAAGAAGAAAAGTGGTTCCAAATATGTGTTTTACCTAAGTTAGGAGTTTGGGCCAGCTGTTTGGAGTATTTCCTGCTGCCGAAAATTGATCAAGCCACCCACGCGATGCTAGCGCATTTGGCAGCGTGGGCAGCATAACGGTTACTTTCAGGAAGTTACTTTCAGATCCTAAAATGATCTCTTGGTCCTCACGAGTGTGTAGGAATTCACGGATATTAATTTGAACATAGTTTGAACCCCGAACAGATCTCGCATATTGTGCGATTTTCGGGTTCAATACATTTGAACCGTTAGATTGTAGTCAATTTCATATATGTTGGTCTAGACAATTCCAAGATCAGGTAAGATTCGGTAGATCGTAAATCGGAGCCCTAGATACTCCAGAAATACCAACCCTAGGGCTAGGTTTATAGTAACCATACGATTGTGCGATCGTGATTAATCCAACCATCCGATCGAGGCCAAACTTTCAGGACATATGTCCTAGGCATGTTAGAACCTCTAGGAACTCTCGGATCGGAATTTTGAGGTTGTGGACCCCATGTGTCCCGGGTTGACTTTTTGGGAAATTTATCGCTTATGGGGTCTTTGGTCTTCTTAGACCGTTCCAATTATCCGAAAGGTTTAAATGGGCATAGGATTGGTCCTGAGACTCATTCATGTACTCTATTACGGATTTATATGATTTGGAATACAATATTTTATGGAATTGATATGAAAACATGTGTGAGTGTTCATTGGTTAGTAATGACATTAATTTCATGGATTAGATTACTATATCACTTATTATGAAATTATATAACTATGGAGTGAGTATATGATTGTATACATATGGATGGCTAAATTATATATATATATATATTTATGTTATTTTGTATTTAGAGGTGTATTATTGTATGTGATGGTAAACCTAAAGGATATTTTCGATGATTGGAGATTATGTAATATTGAGAATTGATTTGTAGAAAGTTGAGTAGAGAATATAAGCAAGGTTTGTAAAACAAGAGGAACTTCGAAATAAGTTTCAGAATATGGTTTTCAAACCCACCTCAGGAGTACCCCCTAGTTGCCTTTGGAAACGGATTTGTCATTTATGACAATGCCCCATGAGTTTCGGGGACGCCTGAACCGTGTGGTGCGAGGACTGTGGCTCGGATGACTAATGGTCATTTGAGGCCTGCGAAGACGCGGCTTGGTTAACTTTATGTTTCTGAGACCTGCTAGGATGGAATTGACGGACTAACATTGGAATTGACGGATTATTATTGGACTTGATGGTATTAACGGAATTGACGGTATTAATGGAATTGACGGATCAAGAATGGGGTATGCCTAGGTGGAGAGGATTTAGATTTGAAGATGCTTTTAAATTAAATTGAGGATTTTATACGGTTACCATTATTTTCTTAAGCGTCACATTTGTTTTACAAGTGATAGATGGAAACATACATATAGATTCTAATTAAGTTGTTGATATATATATATATATATATATTTTATGAACCGTACATAAGTTTCGATACAAGGATATAAGGGTCTTTGGAGCTTATAAATCTTTAACTTATTTTGTTTTATTTTATTTTATTTTAGTATGTTAATTTATCTTTATCTTTTATTATTTTATATAGTATTAAATAGCTTAAGGTTTTCTAGCATATTTTGCCCCACGGGTCATAGAGATGTCCGAACCGTGTGGAGCAAGGATTACAGGGCAGGACATGTCACCAATGGTGTCACGAGGAATTAATAGTTATGGCTTTCCAAGAGTGATTTCTTGAATCTAAATGCTTCATTCCTTCAATTTAATTATATATATTGTCTTATGAGTAATGCCAGAAAGCTTGGAACAAGAAGCTGAGATGGAAGATGAGAACTACATGTGGCTTGATCCCTTACTAAGGGTACGTAGGCAACCTAGGGTTCTAGGTGCAGCCACGAGGTCAAGTAATAAAAGGTAGTACAGTTAAGTTACTATGAAATCTAACACTGTTCTGGAGAGGTTATAAGAAATTGAATTGAATGTGGCTAATAGAATGATTTATTCGATTTATTGAGGCATGACGCCAAAATAATATGATGCTTGATTTTTGGATATAATTCGGTACATGCTGGCAGTTGGGTTATATATAAATATATATGCTTGTTTTACAGGTGGGAATTTTTGGGAAATGTTCAATTTACAGGGGAGACTCTATCAAATTTTCGGCAGAAGTCATACTTGAATTTCATTGTATTTTGAGTGGAAGGGCAAATAGGTCATTCGTGCCTGACACTCGCTAAGTGTCTGACGCGCAGGGTTCGGCTCGGATTCCAAAGTGGAATTTGGGTCAGGTCCTGTCAAAACCTATCTCTATGAAATCTTAACAATTTCTTATGCCTGTAGGTCTCTCATACATGTTACAAAGCTAGGAACAATTCGACGGTAGATAGATGGTACCACATTTGAATTCCCCTGCTGAGGAACATGCATGCCAACTGACATTTACATGCATGCAGCTTTCTTCAAACAAATCTAACCAATTACTCAGAAATCTGGAGAAAGGTTTGTGGGGTCCCACTTACTGTATGATTTCAAACTGAGAAGGCAATCATCCATCTCATCACCATCGTTAATAGATGAGTGTGTATTATGTACCGATGAAGGTCGAAGGCTCAGACACTGGTGTGGTGCCGAACGAAGGCTCTCCGATGCTTAAGTCAGCAATGAGTGGTAAATTTACGAGAGTAACAGTAAATGTGAGAAAATAGTTACCATTTTTACTTGGGTATTGTTCCCTATTTATAGGGAAGTGAAAATGGAAGCATTGCACAAAGTTTCGATGTGGGACTTTGTGCGAGTTGCTGTGATGGTGACACGTGTCTTGGAGATTAGGTTCGCAAGATCGCTTTTGTTACGCAGCTTTTGGGAGTTTTGCCGAACGCAGTGTTTGACCTGAGTTTTGCTGAAGATTTCGCGAGGCAAAGGTATGCATGTTCGGTGTGGGATGTTCGCGAGGCTACAGTCGTCCTGGGAGCTAAGCCTTCGGCAGGTGTTGAGGTAAGTACTATTTCAAGGCCTCCTTCCTTCCGCACATTGCTTGTCATTCAGCAAAGTTAGTCTAAGGTTAAATTTGGTTGATTTCGGTTCTTTGATTTTGCAATAAGGCGGATCTGGGAACTTGTCATTTTTAGGGGCCTCTTTTTTGTACGCACGGTCCTTGCCGTTCGGCAAGATTGCCCTAAACCTTCATCCCCATATTGCGAACCCATTTGTATGTGTGTAATCATCAACAAGTGGGCTAAGCCCACATTTGTTTTCATGGCTAAGATCTTCGGCAAGATTCTATCGTCCGTGATCAGTAGGTGTTCTTAAATCTGACTTTGTAAAAATTTTAGCATGAGTAGACTCGGGCATGACCCTTGCCGTTCGGCAAGGGTGGCTGGGTAGGTTGTCTTGTTCGCCCCATTGGCTCCTCAGCTCAAATTGTCCGCACTTTGGTTTCTTTCGCGAAGTTGACGTCAAAGTTGTTATGTTTGCAGGTTTGAGCTTCCGACTTGGCAAGGGTGGATTTGTTGGGTTTATTGTGAGCACCTCCATAGTCTCTGCACAACCGTTGCCATTCAACAAGGGTGTGTTGATCAAATTTTTAGGCAAGGGGTAGTCGGGGTTGCTTGTGATCTTGAGCCGGGCATCGCTAGCTGGCCTCAGAAGATATCGGCAAGTTGATCTCTTAGAGGAAGGGAGTGAATGTTTGGACCCTTGAATCTTCGGCAGAGGTGACTTGTAATTGGGACTTTGTGAGCCTGCTCTCAATTTCTTCACGCCCTTGCCATTCGGCAAGGGTAAAAATTTGTGACTGGGTCGTTCTTCATCTCAGGGATTGGAGCTGGGTCGTCCACCTTTGGCAAGTGGATTTGAGCAAGGTGAGAACTTTGTGTCCCCCATTTCTTTTGGTTGGGCCTTGCCGTTCAGCAAGGTCTTCCCAATTCCTTGCTCCATTTTTTTTTTTTTTTTGGAATTTGATTTTGAAATTCAAATTGTAGAGCAGGTACAAGGAATTTGAGAGGGAAGATGGAAGGGTGCTAGGGTTTTCTCGTGAACTGAGGCGTTAGTACCCTTGAGGCTTTATAAATAGAAACTTGGGGTGGCGAAGGTAAACATACTTGAGTCTTGAGAAAAATTTCTAGAAAGTGAGAAGGAGATTTCCGACAAGGTACCTCGTGGTGATGCTATGGCTATGGTGATTTCTGGCGTCTTATTCGTGGTGGTGCAAACAAGGTTAGACCTCATTTTCTTTGAACTTTTGAATTGAAATGTCCTTTTTGGTATGAACATGTTGAAGACTAGGATGAACACCTTGAATATGAGTATGAACATGATAAACACCTTGAACATTGGTATGAACTTGTTGAATGTATGCTTCTAGATCAAAGAGCATGTAGGGGTGCCATCCTTTTTGTGTTCTTGTGTTTTCAATATTTCTTGCATGTGCATTAGTTCATTTTCCTTGTTTTTGCATATTGTAGATGTTTGAAAGTTCTGATAGAGAAAGTCATGACCCCCTTGCCTTTGGTGGGGAAGATACTAGAAGTAAGGAGGCCAGCCAATATGTGTGTTCCGAAAGTAAGAGTTCTGAGATAGAGGGTATGGTAGAAGGTGTTATAGAGAGTAGGATGGTAGTGCATGAGGGTGAGGGGGTGAGCCATCAGTAGACTCTGGGTCAACTGAGGAGATGCAAAGGAATTACAAAGTGTTAGAGGCTATAGATGATCGAGTTTTGGCTTTGCCTCATACACCAGAGGTGGGCTTGAGCAATCAGGCATCACCGTTAGGGTCTGTGGGTAAAGCCATGGCTTCAGCTTTAAAGGGAGTGGATATACGGGTTGGTGTCCCTTTGTCGAGGCGTAATATACTTATAGAGATAAAGCTGACAGAGCTTCGGACAGATTTTAGTGTCCCACTCTCGGTGGGCTTGAGATTACTCACTGCTGCTGATGTGGTTAAATATCCTCCGGAGAAATGTGTGCTGATATTTATCGATATGTACCAGCATGGCTTTAGACTACTGTTTCATCCTTGAGTACAGATGATGTTGGCCAAGCTGGAATATGCGCTAGGGCAATATAATCCAAACTTCTAGATTCTTCTGCATGGGGTGTACATTGCTTGGTGGTTGGCTAGATTGGGGGAGCCAACATTTGAGCAATTCATGTACTTGTACTCAATTTCGAAGCAACAAAGAAGTTTTGGCTGAGTACAAGCCAATTGCCGAAAGGCAAAAGAGATGGGTTACTTTATTGGTCACAAGCCTTCTACTCAAAAGTCCTTGAGAAACATATGGTGTTTGGTCTACGGGGATTGGGAGTGTCCACCTGGGACGACCGTCACCGAACACATTCCTACCCACTTCCAGTTTATAAGTTTTTGGCCTCATCTCTTAAGACTGATTGTTGTTGTATTATGTTTGAACTACCTTCATTATTGGTTCTCTTTTTATTGCTTTTGCAAGTATAAATGCTAAGTAGTATCTAACCTTTGGTGCAAGTTCGGTAAAGTGGGGCCCTATTTCCAAGGAAAATGAGGACGAGGTGAAAAGGGTGAGGTCACTACTGTTAGAGACCGAGCTTGAGTACCGAAACCTAGTCACCCAGAAGAATCTGTTCGAGTCCGGACTCCTGCAAGGGAGTAAGTGCCTGGGTTACCTTTGTTGTTTGTCCTCTACCTTTTTGTAGTTGTGACTAACTTGGCTTTTGATGTGCAGTGGCAAGTGTTATAAAGGGAACAAAGGTGGCTGTGGATCTTAATGAGGCCGAGATGCAGAGGCGACTTAAGGATTCTCAGGCGAAAAAGGCGGAGAAGGGGGGTGTCAGGCAGACGACTGGTAAGTGCCCTAGAGACGACAATGAATGGATGGTTGCCGACGTGATGGGGAAGAAGAAGACGCTGGAGGAAGCTCACTAGAGTATGACAGGGATAGATCCGAGGCTTCCTCTCTTTGCCTCAGCGCCATCGAAGCTCCCTTTGATATGGAGGATGTTTTTGCTGAATGGGTGAAGAAGGTGGACTTCTCCGTGCTACGTCAGCAGAAGAATGAGGTAAACCTGGTCATGAGGCCGAGATGCAGAGGCGACTTAAGGATTCTCAAAGGCGAAAAGGCGGAGAAGGGGTGTCAGGCAGGCGACTGGTAAGTGCCCTAGAGATGACGATGAATGGTTGGTTGCCGACGTGATGGGGAAGAAGAAGACGCTGGAGGAAGCTCACTAGAGTATGACAAGGATAGAGCCAAGGCTTCCTCTCTTTGCCCTGCAGGCGTCGTCGAAGCTCCCCTTCGATATGGAGGATGTTTTTGCTGAAGGGGTGAAGAAGGTGGACTTCTCCGTGCTACGTCAGCAGAAGAATGAGGTAAACCTGGTCATGCATCAGCAGGAGGTTCCCTTGGTGAACATCTTCCTGGAAGGAGTGAAGAGTGACCCCAAGGCTTTGGTGAGGACACATGCCTCTTACTTTGCAGATCGAGCCTAGAAGATGATTCTTACCCATGCCTATATAAGTTATATCTTTGTGATTTGTTCTTATTATTTTGGTTTACTTTGACTGATGATGCTTTGTTTTGTAGGCCTTTGGCGAGATGTATGTCAATATGGCCAAGGCAGATAAGGAGATCCAAAGGTTAAAGAGGCGCAATGAGATGGCCAAGGACAAGATATCGGAGGCGCATGAGGTCATCCAAGAGAAAAACGCCCTGTTGTTGCGTGCTTGGCCGAGAGGTGGAGGAGCTAAAGCGGTCAAAGACCGAGGAGATAGCTTCCGTCCGAGCCATAGCGAAGCAAAAGAAGGCCAAAGAGGTAGCTGTTGCACGAGCCAAAGCGGGTCGAGTCGTTTCGGAGTTCAAAAGAGCTGCGGAGTTACATCATGGACTAGTTGGTGGATGAGCAACTGTGTTGGGAGGAGAGACTGGTGAGGTTCAACCCTTCGATTGAGATCAACTTTGATACGAGTGGCGAGCCTCCTTCACCTAGTCCTACTACTGAGACCACTCCAGAGATAGAGCCAGCTACCACAGATGCCCCTTGTACCGATGCCTGAAGGTGTTGCCTTCGTGATGTATTCTAGTTATTTTGTTGGAATACTTGGTGTTTATTTTTTCTTTGTATAAACATTTTGCCTTGCTTGGGGCAAGATTATTTCGATTTGTTATGATATTAGACTTATTGTCCTTTAATATCAGTTATGCTAGCAAAATGATAATCATGTGATTGATAAGAATTAGCTAGAGTCGAGCTTTTGATTGAGCAGGTGCCGAAAGGCAGAAGGTATAAGAGATGGTTGAGTTAAAGCTCAAGACCAAAGTCTAAGAAAACATAATTTCCTAAGGTCTAGTGTGTTTACTTATAGTAGTTCTTGAGGTGATCAGCGTTCCAAGGATGAGGCAAAGTCTTGCCCTTGGGATCACGAAGTTGATAAGTGCCGAGGCGACAGACTTTGGTAATCTCATAAGGACCCTCCTATGTAAGTCCCAAGGTACCTCTAGTAGGGTTTTTGGTGGCTAAGGAAACTTTGCGCATGACCCAGTCCCCAATTTTGAAAGCAATGGGTTTGACTCGGGAGTCGTAATATTTGACTATGCGTTGTTTGTACGCGATGTTGCGCATGTTGGATTGGTCACGAAGCTCGTCAATGAAGTCGAGGTTCAGGGCTAACTACTCGTCATTGGCTTTGGCATCATAAGTGGAGGTTCGGTGCCACGGTTTGTACGCGATGTTGCGCATATGGGCTGGCCAATATCCACTGGTGCCATGGTTTCGGTACCAAATGAAAAAGAGAACGGTGTTTCTCTTGTTGAGGTACGGAATGTGGTGTGGTAGGACCAGAGAACCTCTAGGAGAAGCTCTGGCCAACAACCCTTGGCTTTGTCAAGCTTGGCCTTCAGGGTCTTCTTGATGATCTTATTCACAGCTTCGACCTGGCCATTGGTGAGGATGGGTTGGGGAGGCGAAGCAAAGACGTATCTTGAGGTTGGAATAAAATTGTTTAAATTTGGCATTGTCAAATTGTTGGCCGTTGTCTATGACAATGGTGTTGGGGGATGTCGAAGCGACATACGATATTATGCCAAATGAACGTTTCAATGCAAGATGCAGTAATGGTGGCTAAGGCTTTAACTTCAGTCCACTTGGTGAAGTAGTTGCCCTCGGGCAAGGCATACTTGACTTGTCACTTGCCCTCGGGCATAGGTCCAATGAGGTCAAGTCCCCATTGGGCCATTGACCGTATGATACAATAATTTACAAACAAGGCCTGCCTTACAAAATTTAAACCTTCCTTATACAGGTCAAAGGAAAAGGTACTAAGAGTCTCTGTCGAGTTGTGAGTGGACAAAAACCAAGTTTAGTTCAAGTGAAAACAAAATAGTGTAACCCCCACCTTTATTAAAACATGCAGGATACCATAAGCACAACAAAACAACATAAACAGTACATGCATACATACTAACACATTTATACCGGATCTCAAATCCGTAATCCGTGAATAATACTTCACGAAGCCCACCACTCAATTTAAGAGTTCCGAGAGGTTAGACTCTCATAAACATTCTCAAAAATGAAGTGTCCTTGAGAAATAGAACCAAAGAACATTCATACATACATATAATTATATATATATTCAATCTATGATGTAACATAATAATAATAATATTAATATTAATAGTATATGAATATAACCAATATTTAATTGTAGCTGTTTGACTAGTCCACATGGCGAGAATACGACTACCTCAAATGGTCCACAGCAACATCCCTCAAGGATGTTCTGAGTTCTCATAATTTCAAAAGTACTCAGTATCCGTAACCAAAATCAGATCAAGGGAGGTACATGAAATAGTGTTTAACGCACTCCAACTAGCAAATCAAATATCATAATAAGTTTTATAAAAACCTCGAACTTTCATTCGAGCATATATAAATTCTTGATAAACAGAATAAAACTATATGCCATATTTCCATGAATGAAATCATACTGAGTTTCAAAAGAAAAGTCCACTCACAAGTAATCCCACACAGCTTGACCCACTGATCTACGAAAATACGATGCGTCAAGCGCTTCAAAACAGAACTTTAAAATAAAACCCTAGCTTCCCGGGAGTTCCTATAGGTTTTACGAGGTCTAGGATACACGTCCTATACATTTGGTCCGAAACGGACGGTTAGATCGCTCACGATCGCACAAATGGACTAGAAACCCTCACCCTAGGTTAGCATTTCCGGAGTATCCGGGACTCCGTTTTATGATCCGTCGAATCCTACACGATCCTAAGGGTATCTAGAGGAACATATTTCAGTTTGAAAACGATCCAACGGTCGGGACATATCGAACCCGAATAACGCCCAATATGCGATAATTTGTTCGATTGTCAAACAACCTCGGAATCGAGATCCGCGAAATCCTACGCGCTCGTGACAACCTAAGGATCACACTGGAATGATTTACAGCTCCACCACACTTGCCCACGCGCCGCCACACGCGCTGGCAGCAAGCGGGTGTTCAAAGCGATTAAGCTTGGCCGGAAAATCTCAAAATCTCAGCCCAAGACTCCTATCCTAGATGTAACACCCTATTTGGAGTCACTTTTGTTCTTGGGCCCACCAAAAATTGACCGGAAGTGGCCGGAATTTCATCCCGAAATCCGGCCAAAACCTAAGTCGAAAATCAGACCTCCTACGCTCAAAATCAATGCAATCCTATCCAACCATCAGCTAGAGCATGGAAAATAGGTAGAAATCCATACCTTATACGTCCAATTTGGTGAAGAAATGAGAGAGAACGAGCGATTTGAAAATTCCTGGGTGGGGCACTGTCAGTTTGGTACCGGTGTCACGGTCTGTGGTGGTCGGAATCGGTGGTTGCACCGATCGGGAGATGCACTCGCGGGAGAGAGAAAAACCGCACGGGAGAGAGAGAGAGAGAGAGAGAGAAATAAAAATGAAAATCTGATTTTTGATTTTACAAATACCCTTTTCTAGTTATTTACGGTTTTGCCACCGAAGGAAATTTCATCGCCAAAACCTCGTTATAACTCCGATTCAAGCCTACCGCCTGTCCACGAATTCATCTCAGAACCACCTACGCAACCAAACCACTTGTGGTCCCAAAATCCTTCCGGACAAGAAAATGACCGAAATACCCTACCTCGAGGGTAGTTTCGTAATTTCATATTTTAATTTAGTTTTTCCATTCGCATTGGAAATTAAACAGAGTCGGGGTGTTACACAGATGCCCTCATGAATCTCCTGAATGACATAATTACCTTCCTTTGGAGTCAGGCATTAAAGGTAGGGGAGACTGAAGCCACCCTTGGATAGAGCATCATTGATGATCAAGTATCGAGCGGAACGATAGCGATAGAAGACGCCATGCTTCTGCAGGCCATTAGCAGGATTAGGTAGTATCGGTTCTGCAGAAACGGAAGGATAGGGTCCATCCATGTGGGGCTGTGATCTATGATGCAGATGAGTAGTGTTTGTGTGCTGGGCTGATCCATGAACTCCATATAGATATTGCAACCGATGTCTTGCTCTATGTGAGGCTAGCTCGCCAAAGCATCTATGCATGACTAGAGCGTGGCACCTGATTTATGAAATAAGCGTCAAAAGTTGCAAGCGGTGTGACGGTATCTGAAGATATGCCGTCATAAAGATGTTCTTGGCGGTGAAGTCTCTGATAGACTTGATGAACAATGAATCGAGTCTGAATATCTGGATTTGCTTAGCGCCAATCTCTTTGGCTAGTTGAAGGCCAGCTAAGAGTGCCTCGTATCAGTGACATTGTTGGAGGCGTTGAATTTGAAGCGGAGGGCGTACTCAAGAACAACCTTGTTTGAGGAGATAAGGACGAGGCCGACCCCACGTCCCTGGGCATTGGAGGAGCCATCCACATATAAGGTCCACAAGGGCTAGGTTAGGTCAAAGGTTCCGTTGCTAGCTATGTGGACTCTGGTTCAAGAAAAGAGTGGGTTCGGTTATGATCTGGGAACGACCAAAACTTGGAGTTCTGTGAATTCTAAGATAAAATCGACTGCTTGGCCTTTTGTAGCCGGGCAAGAGGTTTATAGTGAATATCAAATCAGCCAACTCAATAGCCCACTTAACTAACTGCCAAGTCTCGCTTCGCAATACCGCCTTAATGGTTGATTGGTTAGGACATGAATGATGTGTACTTGAAGTATGGTCTTAGGCGTCTGGTCGACACCACTGAGGAAAGGCCAGCTTCTTGATATCTGGGTACCGAATCTCGACATCTTGCAATCCCTTGTTAACATAGTGCACTCAATATTCAGCACCTTCATGTGGTCGGATGAGCACCGAAAGGTGATGGTCGTGGCGAGACGGAGAGGTAAATCGTGAGGATGTCTCCGGGCTTGGGTGTTGACAATAAAGGGGCCCTACCATAAACTCCTTGAGCTCGGTAAAACCTTGTCACATCCGGCAGTCCAGGTGATATTTCGCTTATTGCCCTTAAGGGCCTTGAAGAAGGGGGTGCATCGATAAGTGGCCTTAGAGACAAACCTTGTCGGTCGTGACGCGTCTAGTAAGGCTATAGATGTCCTTAACCGTCTTAGGTATCTTCATGCTTAAGATGGCCTGGATTTTTTCTGGATTGGCTTCAATATCTCACGGCAGATAGGAATTTTTCCGGCTTACTCCAAAGACACACTTTGTGGGGTTGAGCCTCATTTTATACTACTTCAGGATGGTGAATATGGCGGACATGTTAGAGATGTCTGGTCAGCAGTGCGACTTTTGACTAGCATGTCATCAAGATAAACCTCCATGGTGTTGCCAATCAGTGAGGCAAAGATGCCGCTCACAAGACGATAAGTAGCTCTGGCGTTCTTCAGCCCGAAGGGCATAACTTTTTAGTAGCAGAGGTCGCGGTTGGTAATGAAGGATGTATGGGCTTGGTCATCATGGTGCATGAAGATATGGTTGTACCCCGAGTAAGCATCCATGAAGCTAAGAAGGGCGTGGCAAGTTGTGGCGTCAACAAGCTGGTCGATTTGTGGTAAAGGGAAGCTATCATTCGGACAAACCCGATTAAGGTTGGTGTAGTCTACATACATGCGCCAGCCTTTCTTTGGTTTACGTACCATTACCACATTGGCTAGCCAGGTAGGATAGTCCACCTCGTTGATGAATCAAATGCTGCTCAGCTTATCCACATCCGCTTTCATGGCATCATACCTCTCTGGGTCATAAGCACGACGCTTCTGCCGAATGGGTCGAATTGTAGGATTAATGCCGAATGGGTTGAAGTTGAGGCAAAGAAAGGCCACGAGGTCGAGCGAAACTCCTAGGAGAGGCGGTACCGATCTGGACCTGCCGATCCGGGATGTCATCATAGAGGCTAACAAGCTCAAGGTCTTCCACAGATTAGGCTTGCTGGGTGAAAGATTCCTCCTTAGGGTCTTCAGTCATTCTGCCACCAAGGAGGCTGGAGCCTTGGTTATCGCAAGGGCCTCACTCTATGCTAGTGATTGGTGGACTTGACCGCTAAAGCATAGCAGCTTGGCGCTAAGTTGGTCGCCACGCACCGTGTCCGTGCTCATGCCATGGAGGGTAGGGAACTTCAGCAGTAGCATATGTGTGGAAATAAAAACATTCATTTGTGCCAAGGCAAGGCGCCCAAGGATGACATTGTAGTGTGTGGCAATCAACGATAAGGAAGGGAGTGGTGATCGGGTCTGAACCGATAGAGATAGGAAGGTGGATGCTGCCAAGGGGCCGAACAACATCGCCGGAGAAGCTCACAAGGGTGTCATGCTTCGTATAGCAAATGAGTAGGGACCTAGAACTCGTTGAAAGCATCAGCAAACATCACACTAACCGAGCTGCCGGTGTCACCGTAATACACCCAACATCGGTTAGAAATGTCTGCGCGGATAATGAGTGGGTCATCATGTGGGAGATGACGCCACGTTCTTCCTCTTCACAGAAGGTGATGGGGCTCAACCTGATTTTTGAGTCTTAGGCAGGCAACCCTACTCAAGTGCTAAAGACTTGGTACGCATAAGAAGAACATACATAATGTTTGATGGAGTTGTTAGAGGTTCCGGCCAACGTGGGACCACAACTGATGGTGGAGATCATGTTGATCTGCCTTTGGTGAGGGTTAGGTGGGGGTGGGAGGTTGTGCTCATATTTATCCAGCTTCCCCTCACGAGTAAGTCCTTTAATGATGTTGCGCAAGACAACCCAAGATTCGGTATCATGGCCATTGAACTGATGAAAATGGTAGAAGACACCTGTGTTTGGCATAGGCTTGTTGGTCGGTCTCCTAGGGGGAGGCTTGGGTATCATGGGTGCCTCGTGCACCAAGAGATTCTCATAGGTGGTGTTGAGGGTGGTGAAGACCTCAAACCTAAGCTTGGGTGTGAAGGGAAGTGTGGCCCGATCACTTGTACTGGGAGGGTTGCTTCCACTAGGCTGGTGGTGGTTGTCATGTCCGCCACACTTGTTATTTGAAGGTATCGTAGCTATCCTTCCTTTGGGGTGCTGGACACTTGGTGTTGGGACAGAATGTTGATGTGGGGCTGGGGTGGGTGCTGAAGCAAGTGGAGGATCACCGAAAGTGTTACGTAGAGGTGTCAATTGGGACGGGCCAACCCAGACGGCACGAGCCCAACCCGTTTAAATGAGGCATAGCACGACACGAGCACGAATATTAATGGGCCGTGCTCGGCGCAACACGAAAACTTGGGCCGGGCCGGGATCAAAAATAGGTATAGTGAATCGAGCCAACCCATGACCCGACATGGGCTGGGCACTGCAGCCCACTTCAAGCACGCACGAGCCCAAGCCCGCCCATAACTTTTTTTCTTTTCAAAATTCAAAATGGAATAATTTGACATCTAATGTCATTGTTTATATATATATATATATTTTTAATCATAAACGTATATTTGATGTCTTTCATTTTATGAAAATTACTTGGGTCCTTAATTAATTAAACATATCATGACAGGACCCGCCCAGAATTTCGAACCAGGCGGATCCGTCTTGGTGCCGACATCCGATGCGGGCCCACTTACAAAAAATCCAAGACATCCTACCAAAATTTTGAGTCTCCCCTGTAAAAAGCTCAAACCCAACAATATTCAACTGCATAATTTACATCATAATATATTCCAAGCTGCCAGCATGCTTTTAACATACAACAATCCAACATAAAATGGCCTCCGGCCTCAAGTAGTAGCCTAACATGGGCGATAGCAGAGCATCTACAGAATTTGTTTACAACAAGCGGGGAGTAGAAAGAATTTATCTGGACCCTAACAAGCGGACGACAAGTTTGGAGCTCGTGACTTGCTCGAATGCCTCCAAGCAACTCATGCTGGGGGGCGCAAAACAGAAATATGTGAGTGGACAAAAATAAAGTTTGCACTTTAAAACAACATAATAACCCCACCATGTAAAAATAATGCTCTAACATGCAATTTCACAATTCAGAAACCAAAACTCAAACACAAAATCCCAAAGTCCAATACATCTCCCCCTCTCAACTCCACAACTCATTTCCCCAAAGATATGCAACTCTCATCAACCCGTAAATACCCATATATAAATATATATATCCATATATATATAGGACTTTAATATAATATATACTTCTCTCCATACTAATGTACCGAGGAAACAATCAGCAACCGGGGATTGTTGGTACGCAGGATTTCGAACACTAACCCGCGTCCGGGATGAGTAGTCCAACCGGGACGGAACTCCATAGTTCTGCGCCGCCGCCGCGACACGTGTAGCTCACAAATCTCATAACAAGTCCTCTGCAGCGCGTGAGACATCATCACCCCCGCCGCAGCGTGTGTGATGATACTCAAGCAATATACATACTCTTCCCATCGCCAGCGCAGACACGTATGGAAAGTGTCTCACACCTGCATCTTGCCAGCGACATGTGTGAGACCCGCAATCTCATGGCCTTCCCACCCCACCGGCACGCCAAGACGTGTGTGGGAAGCCTAGTAACTAGGGAATAGTACTCACCTAACATACTCATACATCTCACAACCATCCCCCAAATTCACATCTTTCCACAATCTCACCACAACAACCTCTCATACTCTATACATAGATAATATAGATAGTCATCCCAACATCCATATCAACATATTCATCATACTCAAATATATATATATATGTCTATACTCAAAATATATATAGCCAAGATGTATAAGAATATTCAAATCCATCAACCAAGTGCTTATTAACTCAAAGTCACCGTTTAAGATATATGCACAAAACTTTCATCAATAAAACCATGCATATGCTTAAAACAAAGTCCACTCACAAATAATCCCACGCTGCCCGGCCCCGTGAGGGTCACTTTCTGCAGTGATCAGCAAAGTACCTATTTCGAGATACAAATCCTTGATTAATATCATGTACTTCCAAAATAGAAATTCACAAAAGGAAATACTCAAATCCCCAAGTTCCCGGTGCGCTCACGTCCAAAGGAATATCCTAAGGTCCGATTGCAGGTTTGGAAATCGCTTCCCGATCGCACGGTAATCGCGATTTCCCTAAACTTCAAATTATTGAATCGGAACATCCGCCGCTCCGATTCACGATCCGCGAATTCCTATAGGTTTCTGAGAGTACCTAGATCAACATACTTCAGTTTGGAAGCGATCCAACGGTTAGAACTTATCGAACCGGATAACGCCGGTATGCGAAATCCAGTTCGATAGTCAAACGATATCCAAATTGAGATCCGCAAAATCCTACGCACTCGTGACATCTTAAGGATCTCATCAGGATGAAAAACAATTTCACCCGCCTTGCCCACGCGCCACCGCGCTGCCGGGTGTGTAGAGAAATTTCCGGCAACGGAAAATCTCCAAATCACGAACCACCCTTCCAATCCTAGATACTACTCGAAGAATGGAGCAACTTTTTCAACTACGGCAGCGTCCAATTCGGACGGTAAGTGGCGGAATTCATGAATTTAAACGCAAATCGATCCAAACCTATCCCAGCTAGAACCACGAAAATGGATGAGAAACCTCACCTTGCAGTCGGAAATGGTGGCTGGAGGAGAGAGATCGGCGGTGGAAGTTCTGTCACTCTCCTGCGTTTTAGTCCGAAGGTTTCAGGCTGTCGGCGGGAAGAGAGAGGAGAGATGGCGGTTCGAGCAGAACCGGTCTCGTCGGACGGGGTGGTGGAGGTGGTGGTGTGATGAGTTTTCCGATCGATGAAGCAGTGGCGGGGAGGGAAAATCGCAAGGAAGGAGAAGGAGAAGGCGGAGAGAGAGAGAAAGTGAGGTGAAAATAGTAAAAATCTGATTTTTACTAAACCCTTCAGAATATTTACAGTTACTGCCACCGAACAAGTTTTGATCGCCAAAACTTCGTTAAATCTCCAATTCAAGCCTACTCTTTGTCTACGGTTTCGTCTCAGTACCACCTACACAACCACACCACTCATGGTCCCAAAATATTCCCGGATAAGAAATTGACCAAAATTACCCTTAACCCAAGAGTAAATTAATATTTTCTCTTAATTAAATTAAAATAGGAAATAGTTGGAGTCGGGGTGTTACATATCAACTACAAATTAATTAAACAACATTGGACTTGATATCTAATCAATACATATAACATATACACTTCTCTTATAATCAAAGCAAGACATTTCTTCACATATAAAATAATAAGCTGTTTAAAGATGAAAAGTTGAAGTGGACTTTGTGGAGTTGGACATTTTTTGCTCTCTGCCCCTTTATATTGTTTGGATGTTTGATTGATTAATATTTTCAAGTAGTTCATCATTTCTTGCTTATAATTATATTTTTAATATTTATAATTTGAATTATTTAGTGGGCAAAAAAAAATCAAGTGAAAAAAATTCAAATTAAATAGGTTAGTTCTTGGGCCTGATTATGGCACGAGCATGGGCACGGCACGAGTCCGACCTGGCTCGTTTCAATATGTACATGGGCTTTGGGCCGGGCCGGGATCAATGATTTTACTAAATATGCTAGCACGGCATGACCTGATAAATTAAATGGGCTAGCTCCGCATATGTGTTCCAAAGGTTGCTATGGATCAGGTACTAGAAGTTGAACTTGAGGAGGCAACTCTTGAAAGCAACGAAGGCAGCGCGATCGCCAATCTCTGGGCAACAAGAGTACTCATGGCTGAAGCGGGCTGCATACTCCCGAAGGGTTCATCTTCACCTGCTGTCGAAGCATGTACAAGTCATCTGCGCGTGTGTGTGGGCGAGGGGCTGGGTAAGGTTCCCACTCTTCATACGCCTTGGTGTGATAAGACTCCTAGTCATCTGGATGGTAAGGCTCCTAGTTATCCGATTCTCCTGCACCTTCTCCGGTAGGTAGGTGGGTAGGCTTCGATGGTGGGCCTAAGTGTACCACCCTTGGTCTATGAGATTAACAAAGATAAGGATAGGGATAAGTGCAGGTGGCAGGTAATCTCTGTAGACCTTCATCGGTTCATGGGGCAGTCCTTGGTGAGGAGATATGAAGTTTCGCAACTTGGTTGTCTCCGGATGGAGGGCCTTTACCCTGCCGAGCCTAGGCTGAGGCACTATGGCGAGAGTGCATGGCTGGTTTGGCTAGGTATGTTCAACATCTGAGGTAATGTCATGTTGGGAGCCACGGGCTGAGTATTCTCCAGTTATGCTTTAGGTGCAGTAGTCATGCTTCACTCGATATTTTGGTGTGAAGATGTTCGTATTTCTCGAACTATCTTGCACCGTGAAGAGGCTCGACCTCGCCTAGAGGTTGACATCTGAAGGTTTCCTTCGGGAGGTATCCCAGGGGTATGGTCTTGAGTATCGTGGCTATCCACGGTAGGCATAGCAGAATGTGGGAGTAAAGAAGAAGCGCGAGGCGGATGGAAGAAGGAGTCGATTGGTGGTAGAGAAGAATGGGATTGAGTCGGTTCCCACGGCGCCAAATTAATGCTCTTTTGGAGGTCAATTTAGAAAGAAGTGGGTAGTCTTGTGCAGGGAGAAGGTAAGGACCTTGGTAAGGGAAGAGCCTGCGAAGACAAAATATGAGAAGCGATCGTCAAGCTTCGACACCGGTGTGATGCGGTCGAAGGCTCTCCGATGCTTAAGTCGGCTATGAATGGTAAATTTGTCGAGTAACAGTAAAGGTCATAAAATAATTACCCTTTTTACTTGAGTCTGTTCCCTATTTATAGAGAAGTGAAAATGGGAGCATTGCACAAAGTTTCGATGTGGGACTTTGTGCGAGTTACTGTGGTGGTGACACGTGTCTTGGAGATTAGGTTCGGTTGGGAACTTGCAATCGGGAGCTTGGCGGTATCGACACCTCGGAAGAGTGTCTTCCTTGGCGGGAGAGAAGATGTGTCTGCCTTGGTTCTAGTCGTTTTGAGGCTAGATATGCCCGGTTGATTATAGTGTAAACACACTGCACGATCAAATTCACAGATCTAACAAGAAGTAGCCATCTACTCCATGACACTCAAGAATGGTACCCTTTTTTTTTTAATTGGCTCAAGCATAGTAAGTTCTTGAACAATCTCTAACTTTAATTTTGTTAACCACACATGCTATTGCTATTGTTATGAATTTGTAATCAATTAGACATTAACTATGTATGTACATATAAAATTTGTAATGAATTATTGTTACACCTTTTTCTTTCAAATCATAGGAGAAGGAAGGCAAGAATCAAATTCTTGATGATTCTTGATGGGAGTGTGAAAGTAAGTGTTCTACCATTGAAGTCAAAGAAATTCACATTAACGCCATATAAAGCAATACTTAAGATTCTTTAAAAAAGAATTTCTTATTAGTATGTACTTAGTTCTTAACATGACATTTCTTTTCCAAAAACATTACAAATAAATAAAAAGAAGAAGAAACAACAATTCAGAGAGAGAGAGAGAGAGAGAGTTTTGAGGGTTGCAGAAGATTATGCTCTGAAAATATAGTATAGAACTGAATACTACTGATAAGAAATCTGAGTAAGAAAGTAAGAAGAAACCATATTTACTCTTTTTGATGATGATCAGCTTTAAAGGTTAACATCAAAAACCAAAACTGCATGGCAGACATTTTCAAACCCTTTTCTTTCCCTCAATATGAAAAAGGCGTTACGTTGGGTCTCTCTCTCTCTCTCTCTTCCCTTCTCTCTCTGTCGTCTGTCTGCAACTTCACTGAATCACTGTCAATGATCTGCAGCTGGCAGATGGCAGCTAGCTTGACGATTTGTGATCCGTAACTTAGAATCACGGCAACTAAATCAGGAAAAGTAAAAAGGAGGATAGTGAAGAGAGGACCCTGGCATGGCAGAGCCACTGGATCATTCAATTCTTTACCAACTAAAAGCCACAGAAACGTCTTGCTTTTCATGCACAATGCTTCACGAAATCTCTGTTTATTTCAATTTTGAAGATCATCTGTCAGAGATTAGAATATATTTTCTTGGAGAATAAATTTTTTTTTCGGTTACAGTTTGCTTGGTACATTTGTTAACTTTTATTTGTTAAACATTAAATTTCATTAAATTTGACTTGTAAACAAAGGTCTCAGATTCAAATATATATATAGCCCTAATAAAAAACTATAGGCTACTTACCTTTATAGTTTAGACTATCGTTTGTATTTTTTTTTTTTAAAAATTTCATTAGATGAGATGAAGGAACAAAAGAAAATTGCAGTAGAGAGGCCTAATACTAAGCTAGGGTTGAATAAAACTCGACGATGTTACCCAGTTCGACCCTCTACAGTTAATGGGCCTTTTCATATAAAAATTGCAATGACCACAGGCCCAAACAAGGATAGCAACTCAACCAAACTACCCTATAAGCCCTAACAGAATTCTGACAGAGAAAAGAGGCACAACCAAAAACCAATAAAACAATAAAGAGACCCTGCCGCCAGCGGAAGTTTCCGCCACAACAACATGGAGGTATGGACCAACATGGAAAAAAGCCATGATTGCACTGCTGTAACAGCGGCATAGTCCGAGAAACGCCAAAAGACAAAAACACCAAAGCCAAAAGTTAAAAGGTAACCTAGTTCGTAAACAACTTGTAACTCAAGTGATTAAGTGTTACATGTTTGAATCGGTTCGATTTAATTAAACTGCTAATTTTATAATCTAATTGTTAATAGTTTGTAGATTCGATTTAATGAGATAAAGAGAGAAAGACGAAAGGATAGACCGGTTCGACTCATTTAAACTGCTAATCTTATAATCTTGTTTCTCAATTTAATGATTCAAAATGTGTAGTGCAGCCCTGCTTACATTTCCATGTGTCTTTTGTTTGTATTACCAACTCTTTTAATCTTATAAGTGTGTACTTGCCTGAAAGGTAAAAAACAAGATTGGTCTAGTTTTTGTTTCCTATTTAGTTGACTAGTCAACAAGAATGCATCATAAAGACAATTAAATGTAAAGGGATGGATACCATAGAGAAGATGTGCTACAAACCCACCAAAAAAAAAAAAAATACACTGCTTTCCTCCTTTTTTGAAAGGAGGTATTCATACTTCTTGTAAATCACAATTTAACATATATGTAAAAATAATTTATTAAAGACACTGAATGAAAAATCTCTCTAAACATGTCAACCTGTAATTAGCAGAGAAGTAGAAATTCTTACTTCCAAGAAATGAGGCAAGCATTTTCTTTAAAAAAATTTCATTCAATCTACAAGAAACCCTATTATTACAATGGCAACTGCAGTCAAACCTCATCTGACTGCTTGAAGGAGGAGAGAACCAGACTCATTGAACGTTCAATGTAACTAGTAATTAATAACTGTATTGCCTCCTCTTTGATTCCTTGATTTTTGACAACAGTAAATTTGTTTTAAATTTACAACAGTAAATTTGCTGCAGATAAGGCAGACTTTAGACTTATACAACAGTAACTTGTTTTCCTTTTTCGTATTGTTCCTTTCACTCTTCTGTTCCCCTTCTGCATCTCTCTCTCTCTCTCTCACAGACCACACCACACCACCCGCATTTATTCACCTCCTGTTCCTCCCTTCCTTTTATCCAACCCCTACACAGATTTAACCCTAAACCTCTTCTCTCTCTCTCTCTCTCTCTCTCTCTCAGTGTTAATTTGTTGCTTCTTGGGTCTCTACTGTTTTTTTTTTAAATTTATAATTTTCATTTTCAAGGCTTCTGTTTGAATTTGGTGGATGACTTCATGGTGACAGGATGTGCATTTTCACCGCCATGAATAATCCACTTTATCTTCTCTTCAAAGCCACCAGAGCCATTATGCTTCTGCATTTTCTTCTTCTCTCTCCAGCCTCCTGTTTTAGCACTCATTCTCTCCGGGTAAGAACAAATTATTTAACCCTTCCACTTCAACTAATCTTCAATTTACTACAAAATATATTTCCTAATTTGTTTGATTAAATTGCAAATTATGATGTTCTTGTTGTGCTCATTCTGCAGGGCCTTTTATTTGAGGAGAAAACCAGGCTGGGATCCACGCCGCCCAGCTGCCACAGCAAGTGCAACCAGTGCCATCCATGCATGGCGGTCCAGGTGCCTACAATACCCAGCCACGATCGGGTCGAAACGGGCATGACCCGATCCTTCCCAATGATGTTCTTCGACCCATCTCATCCGGGTACCAACAACAAGTACTCCAATTACAAGCCTCTGGGTTGGAAATGCCACTGTGGTGACCACTTCTTCAACCCTTGAGCTAGTTCAAGTTCCATGGGGAAATTTCATGTCAAAATGGAGCTGGGTTTCGTTTAGATTTGTAAACTACAATTGATTTGTGATTTTTCAGTTGTGATTTGGGATTTTGTAATTTTGTTTAAGGGGAGAGGGCATTAATTCTTTAAAAACAAATAAGAGAAAAACTTGTATATCACGGATATAACACTGTTTTGTTATTCTCAACAAATTTTGTTTCGACCTTCACGATAACTTTTTCACAAGACGAAACGTGAATAGCAAAACAATGTTATCCCGTGTTTACGTTCTTATCCACAAACGGGCATGTGTCTGGTGTTGTTGTCACCATTAAATCTCTGCACTTAGATATATTATATTATACAATGTACATAAATTTGTAACAAACTTCTGAATCGTGATCTTGCTTTTGACGTGCTTTCATTTCTGTGATGAGCTTTTCTTGTCTTCTTTATTTTTTTTCTTTTCTAAATTCAATTATTCTGTATTGTTCCTTCTATTTGACTCTGGAAAAATAATTAATTTGGCATTATTACAAGTGTCACCCAGATATTTATATATATAAATAATAGTAAAAAATTAAATTAATTTATAAATAAAAGGAATTCAAAATGAAAAATTTCATCAAAATAATTACAAAGTAAAATAAAAATAAATGCCACCGAGCTGAAATTATGAACCACAAAATAATTACAAGACCTGTGAACAGCTTTCATGAAATTTATTTAAAATATTATTTTTGGATTTTCCTTATCTCTTGGGGTACATGGCCCATCACCATATATACGATACATCACTCTCTGCTCCACTGGTCCACTCTCGTATCTTTTGGTTACTGTAACAATCCCCATCAAACTGACCAAAATGCGCCTCAGCATTCAAGATCTGATGTGTGACAGTTCAAGGTTATTTTGGTGATTATAATATATATTATTTTTTTATGTAATTTTTTTCTGTGCCCTAGCAACCTCCTCCTGCATCTGCACAACGCAACCGTACCCTAGCTAGAGCTAGCCATGCAGAAGTTAAATGCCAACCTTGTCGTTTGTTCCCTAAATTCTAGAATTGGAGACAACAGGCAAAAGGCCTTGTCCAAGTCAGGTTTTCAAGCAACGCCAAACAGATTATAGGTCAATTACAAGGGTCAACTGACGGGCCTATATAAAGAGTATCCGATGCTGTGGGAAATTAATGTTTTCTTTTCTTTTTTGGCTCCCCAAGTGTGACGAGCTAGATTCATAAATACCCTTTCTGCCAAATTTAGCTAGAATAACAAGCTCAATAACACTCTTGAGCTGCAACATTGTATAGGATTTGGTAACACGACATGCGCACACACGAAAAATTGAGTGTTCAAGTCGAACTTTGACGGGCTGTGTTGATAACAAGGAAACCCGTTAAGAAATAGAAAAAATTTGTTTTATTTTATTCATTAAGCTCTTAATTCTATAATTTGTGTTGAAATTTGAGTAGGAAAAGTTAGTCTCATATTGAAAACTCACAACTTTCCTTCACATCTTTATAATAGTTGAGACCCTAATTAGAATTGGACCTATTGAGTGGGCTTTGTACCAAATACAACTTGTTCTTTAAGGCCATCTCCAACTATAGGAGGTAAAACCTAAAATTTGGGACTTTTAGCCCGAAACCTTCTTTAACCATGTCGTAGCAAACAAGAGCCACGTGGGGCCTCATTTGAAGCAAATGATAGGTTGTTGCCCACTATCCCAAGTTGCTGGTCACATGTCAAAGCCTAGGCAACTTAAAAATTGCACTTCAATGGCTGCATTTCAAATTGGCTTCTTTCAATATTTTTTTTTTCAAACCTAAAGGCTAGAAATCAACGGCTGATATTAAATTTTGGCTGGATCAACGGGAAAAAAAATAATCCAACAGTTGAAATTTAAATCCAAAGGCAAAAATAAGTAAATATATTATTCTAAGTGGATGCAACCTCAAAACATATCCTAAACTCTATAAATAACCATCAAATTGTTAATAAAATTATGTTTGTGAAATTTCAAAAAATTTATGTCAAAATGTTCAAAAAATAAATCATAGAGTAATATGCAAAAATTAACCACAAAAACAAAATAGGATTATATTATTCTTTAACAATTTAATAAAGTTGCGGACTCGAATTATGAGTCCGCAAGGTTGGATGAAAAAATAGTTTAAGTCCTAAAAATACATGAATAGTTGTATTTTAGAGGGTGAAATTTTGGGTTTGAGTCCTCTAGGGTTGGAGATGGCTTAAGAACACACTGCTTGTGACTTTTTTTTGTCCAAGAAATGAACATGTCATTATCATAGAGAGTTACATAAAAACCCAATACATAAGTCATAAAATAAAAAATAAGGGCTCAACCAAACAAAATAGAGCGTGGGATTGGGAAAACAAGCCACCAACATGCATCATTCTCAAGCAATCCAAGTCAAAATTGACCATTAAACTATAGAGTCCACACCTCTATATCAAGATCTCATATTTGAGGATGGGTTGTAGGGTAGAAAATAGCAGCATCAAACCAGTAGACAACTAAGAAAATTCTAAGAAAGAGGAGGATTTTAAGATTTGAGTTTTCGTGGGAAGGAGATAGAAATGGAGTGATGGGGGTAAGTGTATGAGAGGAAAAAAGGGTGAGAGAGGTGTAATGGTTGAAGAGTAATGGTGGAGGAGATGTAGAGGAGATCTGGGCCTACATCTGGAAAATCAAGATTGGAATGGCAAACCAAAACAAATAGAAAAAGGGAGAAAGAAAAGCCACATCGGAGGGTGGCAGAGGTGCTGTCCTAAATGGCGACAACACAACCTGATTGCTCGAGAAGAGGCGGTGGGAAGGAGAGAAGTTCTAGAGAGAAGGGAGCCCTCTCTCTAAAGCTCTGTCGGTGGCCAGTTCGGTTTGGTTGTGTGGGATGTTATTATCCATCATTTTTATAGATTGCATTCAAGCTTGGGTTTTTACACTTGTTAGTTTAACGAGTGATGTTCGTGCGTAAATTTTTACACTTGTATCGTATTATTATCCATCATTTTTACAGGTTGCGTTCAAACTTGGGTTTTTCCACTTGTTAGCTTAACGAGTCATGTTTGTGGTTGAATTTTTCCACTCGTTAGAGCATCTCCACCCATAAGAGCTAAGTCTAAGGCAAGGGCAAGTAAGGGCTGCCATTATTCATGTGAATAGTGTTAGCCTTTGCATTTGTGGTTCCACCCACAAGGGCAAAGTCTAGGGCAAGTCTAGGGTAATTACTATTCATTGTATTTTATTTCCTATTTTTTTATACTTTAAACCATTAATTTTAATAATCTTTTGTAATTAAATTTTCGGATAAGATTTTCACCCTCTAAAATTGTGCCACGTGTCCCATATCAGATACGATTTTCAGATATTGAAAAAAAAATTATAATATCAGATTTCAGATAAAATTTTCACCCTCTAAAATTGTGCCACGTGTCCAATGTCAGATAAGATTTTCAGATATTTTTAAAAAATTATAATCTCATATTTCAGATAAGATTTTCACCCTCTACAATTGTGCCACGTGTCAAATGTCAGATAAGATTTTCAGATATTTTAAAAAAATTATAATCTCAGATTTTAGATAAGATTTTCATCCTCTAAAATTGTGTCACGTGTCATCTCTATCTTCTAAATCCCTCTATAAAACTACACCATCAACTCATACCTCTCACACCATCTCTTAGCTATTCCTTCATTTCTTAGATTTTAGAAAACACATTCTACTCTCAATGTCAAACTTGTCGAGGGTGTTGGAGAGGCAACAGAAACAAAGGGAAGAAATCCGGCGTAGACGTGCTCAAGAAGATCGGGACGCCGATGAAGAAGAGGAAGCAACTGCTTGTAGCGGTGGTGTGTATGATGGATCAATCAAGGCAACACCGTCGTCGTCGTGCCCGAATGTGGACAGACGTAGGGAGTCTCGGGGTAAGAATCTCATGGAGGATTATTTTATCCCAAATTCGTTATATCCTGCTTCTAAGTTTCGAGAAAGATATAGAATGCAGCCACATTTGTTCCAAAAAATCATGCATGATATTTGTAATTACGACACATACTTCATTCAAAAGCATGATCTTTGTTGGAGCTTTGGGTCTTATCCTGGAGCAAAACTTACAAGCGCTGCGGATGCTTGCTTATGGGGCATCTGCAGAGCAGTGGATGAGATTGTAAGATGGGAAAATCTATCCTAGAGTGCTTGGTGAGATTCTGTGATGCAGTGGAAAATTTGTACAGTACCTTCGCAAACCCACGCCAAGAGACCTGCACGGCTTCTACAAGCGAGGCTCGAGGTTTCCAGGAATGATTGGAAGCATCGATTGCATGCACGGCAATGGAAGAAGCGCCCTACTGCTTGGCAAAGGGAGTACGGGAATCGGAAGGTCAAAAAGTATAATTTTGGAGGCCGTAGCTTCATTCGATTGTTGGGTTTGGCATGTCTTCTTCGGGGTTGCCGGATCTCAGAATGACCTCAATGTCCTTGGTCAATCCCTAATGTTCGACGAGGTATTGCGAGGTCATTCTCCCCAAGTCACGTACCAAATCAACAATACCGTTTACTCTGGTGCGTACTACCTTGCCGACGGAATTTATCCTAGGTGGATGACATTCGTGAAAACAATTCCGAATCCCCAATCCGAGAAGGAAAGAAACTTTGCTTCCTTTCAAGAAGGTTACAGGAAAGACGTGGAGAGGTGTTTCGGTATCTTGCAAGCTCGTTGGGTAATTATTAGAGGTGCTGCTCGGATGCTAGATGAGGAAGTGCTGCAGAGTATTATGATGACTTGCATCATCCTTCACAACATGATTGTGGAGGATGAGTATGACTATGATGCTCAAGAGGTGTTTGAACCCGATTCAATGAACACATCGTTGACAAGAATATATGAAAGGCCGATTGGACCAAATGGACTACCACTAGAGCCCAAACCCTTACTTCGGGATGGTCAATTCAACAACCCCATGATTGATCGGTATCAAGAAATGCAATCTTCATATGTTCACGAGATACGTCAAGGTGACTTGGTCGAGCACTTGTGGGAGATGAAAGGCAATCACAATAGATGAAGTCAAGATTAGTGCTTTGTTTGGAATTATGCTTTGTTTTTAATTATGTTTTATTTTGTGGTAGGTTTTTTTTGGAATTATGCTTTTTATTATTATGCTTTTATGTATGGTTTGTTTTGTGTGTTGTTTGCAATAAATGAAGGTTTTTTTAAATTAATATTTGTTTTGATGCTCAAATGTTTTTAATAAATAGTCATTTTATTTAATGCTTTTTTTATTGAATAAAAAGGAAACAATACAACAAATTAAAGGATAATACAACAATACAACATATGGCAAAGGTGTTTCAATACAACCTAATGGTTTTCATCATTTAACCAATCCGTATTGCTAGGTCCGTCGTCATTGAAAAGTTTTTTTCTCATCACATCTCTTCGTCGTAGCTTCCAATAGGCCTTTGTTTCGGGAGACATATGGCTCGTATCCATGGCCATGATTTTCATCTCTCTATCCTCTATGTCTTTTTCTTGTGCCATTTGTTGTTGCAAGACAAATGCTTCCTCTCGTGCCATGTCTATTTCATCTCTTTTCAAGTCTCTCTCCATTCTTAGTGAGGTGCTCTTAGCTATTTGCTCCAATAATTGTATACATTCATTGGTCGAAGTGCCCCCTCTCTTGGCATTTGCCGCCTTTCTCCCAATAGGTCTTGGCGGACGTGGCACAAATGGTGACTCCATTTCCATTGGGGAGTCCAATGGAGAATCGGTTGATGGAGAATCGTGGAGTAGCGTCTCATTCATCACAATCGGCGGACCGGTGGGAATAATTTTGAATCTCGAACAATCCTTCACAATTTCCCAACAATGGAAGTGCACGAAACTTTTTTTGCCTTGCCCCATGGCACCGAACCACATTTGTGCTTGTATGATCTACTAAAAATAAATAATTGGAAGTGCAAGAAACAAAAATTATTATGCAAGAAAATATAAACTATTTTGAAATGCAAAAATAAAATTGATTATGCATGAAAATATAGACAAATTAAAGGTGCACCAAGAAAAAAAAATATGCAAGAAAAACAAATACAATATGCAATAAAAAAAAAGTGACATTGAATTGATTAAAATGGCAATTATAAATATTTTACCTCATCGGTCAAATTTTGACCGCTTTGAATGTTCGCCTTTGCTTTTGTCAAGGCATTTCTCCATTTTCCTCACTCTTTATGCAGAAGTTTCCATCTACTAGACAACGCCATTTCGGTCCGAATAGAACCCGATCTTTGACAAAATTCTCCATGAATTTTGCTCCACATGTGATGAAACTTCATCTCATTACCCGTGATAGGGTCATGACTAATGTTCACCCAAGATTGACACAACGCAAGATCTTCATTCGTTGACCATGAGCCTCCGACTTCAATAGAAGATGTCATTCGTTTTTTTATACAAATGGAAAGTAGTAGAAAAATGTGAGTGGAGAGTAAAAAATATTGGAAGGAGAAGAGTTTGTATGGAGAATTAGTGTGGAAGTGAAAAATGTGAGTAGAGATAAAAAAATATCGGAAGGAGAAAAGTTTGTATGAAGAATTGATGTGGAAAGTGAATAATGTGAATAAAAAGTAAAAAATATTGGATGGAGAAGAAATTGTATGAAGATTTAGTGTGGAAAGTAAATAAAATGGTTAGGTATTTATAGAGAAAAAATACAGAATTTTTGGGTATTTTTTAAAAAAATTCAGAATTTTTTCGATTTTTTTGTAATTTTTAGCCAAAAAAGCGAGGACCGTCGGATTTGGAAAAATCCATCGGAGAGTCCCGTCGCGCCACGTGGCACACGCCGTTGGAGTCGTAGAGGTGGCGTCATTCTTTGGCGTCGCGCCAAGACGGAAGTCAAATTTTTTAGCATTGGCGTGTAATTCCGCCAGCGTAAAAAATTTGAATACCGCAAATCTTGTTGGCGTCGGACGCCGAGATGACGTCATCAAACTCGGGCTTGAGCCCGGTCAAGAATTGCCTTTGGGCTTCCTCGGGCTCGTGGGACCCACCACGAAAGACTCACAGACCCTACTGGAGCTTGCTCGGGCTCTCTATGGCGACCTTTTACCCGAGTTGGGTTGGGGCTGGAGATGCTCTTAGGGTTTGCTTTAAGATGAAATAAAAAAAACAGCCATACACTACATAAACAAATAGAAACACATTTATACATACTAGTATACTACACAACAGTTTACTTTCTTTCGTTTCATTTTATTTGATCAAACATGGCATCTAGCACATAAGAAGCCCACATCCCAGAAAGAGGTCAATGCAAAAAAAAATTGATCCATGACCAATTTTAATGAAAACTTTGTCAGGATGCGAAAAAAGAAGGGGTTTACTTAAAACACCCAAAATGAAAGTAAAATTATAAAAAAACCCAACACCCAAAACACTTTATAAACACACCCAAAACCCATCATTACACACACTCAAAATCCATTTATAAACAAACCCAAAAAATATACAATTGTTGATTTTGGGATTGATTTTGGGTGTGTTTCTATATTTAAATAGTATGAAGATTTTTTTATAAATACATGTCTAGGATTGGGTTTATTTATACATTTGTAAAAAAAGAAAGGCCATATTCATTAATTTGAGAATTTGAAGACTAGAATGAGAATGTTTTAAAACTTTAGGGACCACTTGGGATAAAACTTGTTTCTTATTTATTCCGAATAGTTTTGAAAGGCGAAAAAATGCAAAGTAAAATTTGAAGGGTTCATAACGGTCGTGCTTCAGCCGCTAAATTACGACGACAGCCCAAAGCCACAGGAACCCAACCCAAACCCAACCAGCAACCCAAGCCAGCCAGCCAGCCAGCCATGGCATGCACGATACCTCTCTCTCTTTCCTCCTCCTCTTCTTCTTTTCTACTCTCCCACACAACCATTTTCCGTTTCAGAAGCCCCAGACATCTTTCGACCTCCTCCTCACGAAGACGACTCTCAGTCTCAGTCTCTGCTTCGTCTTCTTCTTCTCTCCAAGCTCTGATTTTCGACTGCGATGGGGTAATCCTCGAGTCTGAGCACTTGCACCGCCAAGCTTACAACGAGGCCTTCGCGCACTTCAATGTTCGTTGCTCTTCCTCTGCCTCTCAGCCCCTCAATTGGGACCTCCACTTCTACGATCAGCTCCAAAACCAAATCGGCGGTGGAAAACCCAAAATGCGATGGTCCCTTTCTCTCTCCTCTTTTTTTCTCTTCTAGATTTTCTAAAAAGATTTCAAATTTGGGTTTTTTTTCCTTTAGTTAAATTGGGGTTTTTGGATTGTTTTAGGTACTTTAAGGAGCATGGGTGGCCGTCATCCACGATCTTCGAGAAGCCTCCGGAAGATGATGAGGGCCGGGCCAAGATCATCGATACTCTTCAGGTTTTTAATTTGCTTCTTCCGGTTGTTTGGCTTCTGAGAAAATGAAAGAAAAGTATATCATTTTGCAAATTGAGTGTCAATGTATTTTTACCCCATTTTCAGTTGCTAAAATCTTGCGACTATTTGATTTTAAACTAATTAGAAAATTTTCAGCTTATCTTAGAAAATCACACTGTCACTGCACAGAGGTTGCAGTGCTTGAGATATATCTTTTCTTCATCAATGTTTTGAAATTTTGGGCATAGATTGGTTGAATGCCGTGTACTTTTTTCATAGTATGTTGATCCTTTTATGGTCTTGTAGGATTGGAAAACTGAAAGGTACAAAGAAATTATCAAATCCGGAACTGTAAGGAGACATTTATACTTGCTGCATTGTTGTTTTCTTTATTTTCTGATCAGTTATGTTGAATAGATTGTTCTGTATTCTTTTGTACCAGGTGGAACCAAGACCAGGAGTTTTAAGATTAATGGACGAGGCTAAGGCTGCTGTAAGCTAATATTACCCTTGAAAATTCAATTTCTTTTCACGGTACTTTAAGTCCACCTAATTTATATGTATTTCCTTGATCAACAGCTTAGTTTTATGAGCATCTCTTTACATCTTATGTATGGATTTCTTTATGATTTGTTTCTCTTCCACTTTGTTTAGTATCTGTTCTGTTGCATTGTAGTGCAATTTTTATGCTTGTAAGAGTGATTCACTCTCTATTGTTGCAGGGGAAAAAGCTTGCTGTTTGCTCTGCAGCAACTAAAAGTTCAGTAATATTATGTCTTGAGAACCTTATAGGAATTGTAAGCTTTTTTCTCTGACATTGTTATTACAGTTAACTCATATTTGCTTCTTTGTTTCTACAACATGCGCTCATCAATTTATTCTACCTTATTGTAGGAGCGCTTTCAAGGTCTTGATTGCTTCCTTGCTGGTATGTTGATTGCTTTTGAATTGGAACATCCTTATATAATTTGTTTTGGTTGAATCTTGCGTGAGACACATTGTATCTGCTTCTGCTATGTGCATAGGAGCATTTCAATTACGCATCAGTGACATGGATTAATTTTCACTCCCTCCATTGTATGATAATTTATAGTGCATCGATGCCCAAGAGCTTCTATAAATCCCATTCTGTTTATGGATAAATTTAACTGCAAGTCAAGTCTTTCCCTCCATTTCTTATTGTTATTGTTCTGGTCCTTTTCATTTGTTTTAGTATTATTAAAAATTTCTACTTGATCGAATCAGATTGAACTGGTTTTGTTTTTTTCAAAGAAAAATTAGACGTTTTAATTCGTATTTCTCTGAATTTTGTTTACAGGTGATGATGTGAAGCAAAAGAAGCCTGATCCTTCAATTTATCTTACAGCTTCCAAGGTCAGTAATCTAACGTCTTAAATCTGAACCTGAAAATGTGAATGCAGTTTTACCATCAAAACCGTAACTTGTTATGCCTTACAGAAACTCGGTATCCCAGAGAAAGATTGTTTGGTTGTGGAGGACAGTGTTATTGGGCTACAGGTAAATCTTTGTTTTTCGTTTTCATTTTCTGTAGTAATCAGTTCCTCTAAGCGTTGTATTTGAAGAGGAAGATTGGAACATTGGAGGCCATGGAATAATATTTCATGAATCAAATTGGCTTATGATTAAACAATAGTAAGAATTACTGATGCACAGAAAACTTCAGACAATAAATCCAATTCATCTATTTTGTCATTACCCAATAAATCCAATTAACTAAACATGGTTTACTTATTATGAGAATGAAAATTTGTCTCTGTAGGCAGCAACAAAAGCTGGGATGTCATGTGTGATCACCTACACACATTCAACAGCTGACCAGGTGAGGCCTCTTTCTCTGTAGCAATCTTAGATGAAGGATTTCATTGAGATGATCTACAATAGCTGGCAATTGACAGCCAGATAACTGCATTTTGTGATGATTGAGCCTTTTCTATTTTCATATTCAATTAGGATTTTAAAGATGCAATAGCAATCTATCCTGACTTAAGCAATATAAGGTATGTGTGAACCATTTTCTTCACGAGCGTATAAATTCTTTTCGTTAAACTGTTCGGTGTGCTTACATACGGTTCATACAATCCTTGCAGACTGAAAGACTTGGAATTATTACTTCAAAATGCTGTCATTGCCAATTAAGAAAGTTCTTGCACTTGGATTATTAAGGAGTGACCATCTGCCATTGTCTTTTTGTTGAATTTTTCATTCACAAACGGCTGATATGATGTATTCATTAACAGCTTACATGTACATATGTAAAATAACAAACATTTCTACCATAAAAAGCTAAGGCTCTCTCTCACATGGACGAATCAAATTATTGATTTGGTTACCGGTTTTTCTTCTTGTAGCAATCGTATGCCTTCTGTAACAAATTAAAAGGATGCACTCGCTTTCTTATCCATCAATCTCTTTGTGATGGATGTGATGTAGAACCAAAGCAGTATTTTACAGGCAAGAGAAATGGAGAGGAGCTAGAAAATAAAGAGAATAGAAGACAAGTATGAGCAATTTAGCTTAATCACCAGCTCTTTAGAGTCACTATAAAAAATAGGCTTATTTATTGAAATACCTACGTTGTTTCTAAATCGTCTCAATTTGCCCTCTGAAGTTTAAATGACTCAATTTTTTCCTTGCGAGATCTAGTCGCCCCACCCTTCATCGAAACCACAACCCAGCCACAGCTTCCTTACGAGATCCATTCAACCAATCTAACAAATATAAAAATGAACAGCCACAGCTTCCTTACGAGATCCATTCAACCAATCTAACAAATATATAAAAATGAACATCAATATGAAGAAAGTGGATGTGAAAAAGATTTTGGCTTTTCCAACTGCGTTTGTGGGGACAGTGGGAATTTACTTTTAAACATTTAAAATAATTTCTCCAAGGAAAAAATATTTATTTTAAAACTACTCATGTTAAGTCAGCCGGAATTAACTATTTTCATCTTAAAACTATTGGAATGGGGCAACTTTGGTCATAGAATGGAAGTTTAGGGGGGAGATTGAGTCATTTAAAACGTCAAGGGGCAAACTGAGACAATTTGAAAACAACATAGGGTATTTCAACAAATAAGCTTAAAAAATATACAAATTTATAAATAAACCCAATCCTAGACATGTATTTATAAAAAAAACCAAGCACTATTTAAACATAGAAACACACCCAAAATCAACCCCAAAGTCAACTTTTTGGGTGTGTTTATAAATGGGTTTTGAGTGTGTGTAATGATGGGTTTTGGGTGTGTTTATAAAGTGTTTTGGGTGTTGAGTTTTTTTATAATTTCAACTTCTATTTTGGGTGTTTTAGTGAAACTCCCTAAAAAATAAATACGTGTAACGATAACATCATGCGATATGCTTATGATGAGTGTACACAAATTATAACAGTGTATTGAGTTTAGTGTTTCAAATTTTAAAGTTTGTAATTTATATATTAATGACTGTACACTTGTTAGAGTAAGGGGAATTCAAGAAATTAGGTTGGCATGTCACCTACTGTATAAGTTTTTATTTATGATTGATATTTTCTAATACTTGACTAATTTGATCCAGACCATACATGTCACCCAACCTGCCACATGAGAGGAAAGTATCCACTGGATTCTTATGGTTAGAATCATTTCTTGTGATACAATTATTGAGTGAATATCACATCATCATTATATTACTTTCTGACTATTCTTCAATACCGAGTGTGTTGTGCAGTTCTTACTGGAGGATCAAGCCAAGTGGGCAGGCCTCATTTTAGTTTGCAGTTCGTACTGGAGTGCTTGACATTCAACACAGTTGTTTATTTATACGATGGAAGAGATTATAAATTTCAAACCCCCTAAAGAAACAACTGAAATCCAAACCAAAGATGGACATAAAAACAAAACAGTAGTGATCCTGCATGAAAATAAGATAAACCCTCATTTTACAAGTCATTCACCATATTGAAGATCCTTAATCAATCTGTCAAAATTATTGTACGATGATCCTCCAACATCAGTCGCTTCTACAGCTTTTTTCTTCCACTCCTTAGCCTTTTGCCTCATCTTCATCCCCTTTTCCCCTTCCAGCATTTCCTTAACAAGTGCTTCAATTTCATCGCGCTTCACATCGGGGCTCACCTCCATTCCAATCTCCCAATCAGTGCATGCGTATCGACAATTCGTTTGCTGCTCAGAAAAGAAAGGCCAGCAAATCACAGGCACCCCTTCAGATATAGTTTCAATAGTAGAATTCCAACCAATGTGTGTTAAGAAAGCCCCAACAGATGGATGAGCTAGCACTTCGTCCTGTGGACACCAACTGGTTATATAACCCCTATCCTTAATCTCCTCAAAAAATTCATCGGATAAAATTACCAAGTCACCCTTCACCACATCAGGCCTAACAATCCACAAAAATGGGTGCTTGCTATTTGCAAGCCCCCATGCAAATTCTTTCAGATGTTCGGCTGTCATCATAGTTATGCTGCCATAATTAACATACACCACTGAATTTGGTTTCTTTTTGTCAAGCCATTCTAGGCATTTTGTGTCTTCTTTCCATAAACTTGAGGTAACTGAATTTGTCAATTTGCTTTCAGGAAAATGGCGGCCAAGCAACTTAAGGGGGCCAATGGTGTAAATTTTAGGGGAGATGGTTGATAATCCCTCTAACACTTCATGTTCAAATTCGTCAAATGTGTTGAAGATGATTGCAGAAGAGTTCAGACAGTTTTGTGCTTCGGATCTCATGAAATCAAACATTATGTCATTGACATCAGTCACTCTAATGAAGGTAGGGATGTCCTTGAGACGAACATTTTTCATGCCTGGGATCCAATCAATTGGTGTATTGAGCGTACCATCGTGCATAAAATTTTCATCTGACATGCAAGGTTAGGTGAAATGTGTGATTAGATACTGTTGGTGAGGTTCGGAACAAAAAAAGAAGCACAAATTTGATTTTGTTCCCTTTAGTAAATTATGTAGTTTCAATTTTTCACAATTTATCTCATATAATTTATTCAATTTTTGCTATTTGATTCATATAATTTATCAATTGTTCCAGTTCATAGGGAATATATAGCTTAAGCTCCATCAAAAAATTGACGGAAGAAACACGTAAGTGACATAAGTACGTACCTTTGAATGGAACAATCCCTCGTTTGACAAGTTCACCATACTGCAAGTACGCCATGAAGCCACAAGCAGAGGCTGTCCAAAATTGAACCTCTGGAATGCCTAACTCCTTTGCAGCTTTGCTCCCAAAGCCCATGAGACCATCTGTAACAATGCAAGTAACTGGTGGAGCTTCAGAAGATGAGTTATTAAGTTTAATTATCAGCTCCTTAAATGGACCTAGGCAGGTTTTCCTAGTGGAGTCACATAAAGCTGGAATATCTTGGGTTGCATCTTTGTCCGAAGGAGGCAGCCCGTCCGGTATGGTCTCAAACCGGAAGTTGGATAGGCCCTTGACAGAGTCCGGTCCTTTAGACCGGACTAAGCGCATGTGGTTGAACTCAGTATTGACAAAGGTAATCTGGAAGTCCCTTGAGTGTAGAAGCTTGGCTAATTGCATCATGGGACTAACATGGCCTTGTGCAGGGTAAGGGACAAAAACTGCATGGAGTTTTTGGGATCCTAGTCTTGTTGAGCCCATTTCTTTACTAATATAGGCAAGACTTTAACTTGGCTCCGAAACCTAGCTTTGCTTTTATGGCATTTATAGAAAATATATGGCAACAACCTACTTTTCCGAGGGTAGATGGTATTATGGCACCCATCCTTCATAATTTGTGGTTTGTAACGACAGTTCAAGCTTGCCTTTGGTAGGAGTGTAGGTGTGGAAAGAGGGTAGACGTATAAAAGAAAATGAGGACTTTTAATCTGGTTTTTTCGACTGAGAGGATTGAGTTGGTTTTAATCCTTGAACATTTTAGAACTTAATTACCATAGATAGATGTCTTTATGAATTTCCATGCTGTGTCTACGACATTACAAGAAATTAGAAACACATATTAACATATATATCTTGACCATGGAGTTTTATAGGCTGCAAATAATGTAGTTTTGGTTCGTATTTTATTGCTCATGTATTCTTGTTTAAGAGTCATTGAGATAAGCAGAGGGTTTATAGCTCAAGTGATTAAGAACATCTAATTTCTCCATTCAAGAATTCTCTCTTTTTTAATGTCCCTTGTATCAGAAAAAAGTCTTACTGTAGTAAAAGGGGAAAATTTAAGATCATTTATAATGGAAACAAGCACGTATAGAAAGCATGTAAATTATTGATGTGTCACTTTCTTTTCCAACGACACCACTATCCAAGAAATCAATGACAACCACATTTTGAGATCCCACTTCTGATTAGTATTTTAGTTCTTGTTTAAGTGCCATTGGGGTTGGGTGGGAAAGCTTTTAGATCCTTGAAGTCTCTATTGTTTGGTCCTTTCTATTTTTCTTCGCGGACCCATTCAGGTACAAGAGGGGTCACATGACCCCATTCCAAAAATGTGGCTGTGGAATGCACACAAGATGCTCGACGAAAGGCCAGAAAGGCCTGCGCGCAGAGAAAAAAACAAACAAAACAAAAAACAAAAAACAAAAAAACAAAAACAAAAACAAAAACAAAAACTTCAGTAGAAGAGAAGTTGAAGCACGCAGCTGAGAAAGCAGCCTTTGCTGCAAAAAAAAAAAAAAAAAAACTTAAAATATGAAAAGTGGTAGGCCAGGTACTGATGCAGCACTAAGCACAAAGTGATGGGCATGTAGTTGTAGCCCAAAAAAAAATAAAGAAAAGTAGGCCAATGTCCAAGTCTTTTTTTTTTTTTGGTCAAACGGACTGGTCTAAAGCTCTAACTCAAAAATATGTTCATTTCTTTTTTTGGTAATTGAAAATATGTTCATTTCATTAAGCAAGCAAGCATACAAATCCAGGTTTTATTGTTCCTTCATCTTTTAATTAAATTATTGCTCTAAAAAGTTGGTTTATTATTATTGTTTCTAGCTTTATTATGTGTTGATGTGATTATTGAGATTTTTATTTGGAAATTACAAATGATTCGTGAAAAGAACCCAAATTCCACAAGTAGAATCCCGTTTAAAAAAGGCGCGATATCATGGATCGTAAAAGCGAAAATACCAAAACAATAACATAAACCCTGAGCCTACCTCGTGGCTGCTAATAAGCGTAAACGTCACTTCTTGAGAGATCAATGCCACACGTAGTTCTGCATTTCTTTCTGAGTATCCAGGACTCGTTTACGATCCGTCAAATACGATACGATCGCAGGAAAGTCAGATTAACATACTTGAATTAACTACGATCCAACGGTTCAAATGTATTGAGCGGAAATCGCATGATGGCGAGATCCGTTCGAGTTCAAACGATATCCGATTAAGATCCGCGAAATCCTGCGCTCGTGAGGACTAGGAGATCATTCTGGATTGACTGTGGTCCCCATCTTACTGCCCACGCGCCGCCACACGCGCTGGCAGCGCGTGGTGAAAGCGATAACGCTTGCCGGAAAATCTCAACATCTCGGCTCAAGACTCCCATCTTAGGTAAAACACCCTATTTGGAGCCACTTTTGTTCTTGGACCTACCCCAAAAACTGGCCGGAAGTGGCCGGAATCTCAACCCAAAATTCGGCTAAACGTTGGATCCAAGATCGAGTTATCTACGCTAGAAATTTCTGAAATCCTACCCAACCAGCAGCTAGAGCTCGAGAAATAGACGAGTTTCCATACCTGGATCACCGGAAATGGTGGCCGGATGACGGAGAACGAGCCGGCGAAAGTTTACAAAAAAACTGTCGAACACCGCCTGTTTCGCGGATGTTTCCGGCGACTATGGCGGCAGATAGAGGCGGCCAAGGGCTGAAGTTGGAAGAGGGATGTTTGGTGGTTCGTCTGGCACTGGTCTTGCCTAAATCGGAGGTCGGAGCTGAGAGAAAACAGCTCCCAAAGTCGGCTCGTCCTCTCTGCCGAAACCCAGAAAAATCTGGGTTTATAAAATCTGAACTTCGAAATATTTACGGTTATGCCACTGAACTTCTTTTGATCGTAACTCCTTCGTTACAATTCCGATTTGAGTCACTACATGTCTACGAACTCGTTTCGTCGCTCTACGCAACGTACAACTAAAATCCCCAAATTCCTTCCCGATCAAAAAGTCAACTTTTAAACTAATAAAATATTCTAGGGGTATTTTTGTCTTTTTCTCAAATAAATTAATAATTAAATGTTAATTTTAGGTTTGGGTTATTACAATTCGTAGGAAACAATTATATGAAAATCTTAAAAGATAGAGAAAGAAAAGGAAGAAGAGATAGCTCAAAATCTTAAATTTTAGTAATGAATTTATCTATAAAAAAAAAAAAACTTCTTCTTGCGCTTATTAGATAGAGGGTTTTTAGGGTAGGTTGGGTTCATGGTAGAGTATTAGTGTGTATGTGTGTGTCTGTTTTTAATTTATTTTAGATTTATTATTATTTTTACTTTTTTTTAAAAAAAAATGGATAGGAAATGACTCATTTGTTCTACAAAATGCCTTAACAATTTAGCCTACAAAATTTCGAACTGTGACTCTATGACCTGAGAATCCTGGATTCGCCACTGCCAGAAGCCAAGAAATCAATGACAACCACATTTGAGATCCCGCTGAGGAATAACTCATTTACATGATTGAAGGGTAAGTTCTGCCCATCCCACTACTATGGATTATACGAAAAATAATTATAATATCATAATTATTTGTACTTATAATTTCAAGAAGAAAAATAGTTCTTTAATATGAACATGACCTGAAAACAATAGGAATCCACACCAATCCAGTAGGATAATTTTTCAAGAAGTTAGATAATTGATTTGAGGATGTATTTTTAAGTTTTCTTTTTATCAAGTGAAAATTGTATTCCTAATCTAGCCACAAATGACCAACGACCAATATTACTTCAGAATAGTGCATTATCATCAAGCTATTGTGGCCTTCCTCCAACCACAACTAGAAAAGACCAACACAGACCTGACGTATAAAGTCATCAAACTTGGTTAACCAAGCACCATCAACAAAAAGAAAAGTCACACAGCAAACTCAAATAAAGGTTCTTGGCCGTCATCAATCTAGCTTACATGCAAGTAAATATCGAGCCAACTGAGTGCTATGTAATTAAGAGTTAGACCAGTGGAGAGGCCAATAGTGTAAGGATTTATAACTTTAAGGTTGTTTTTTTCAAGAATTAAAATAGATAACCAACAATTGGAACACAATACCCACCAATTGATACACATTTTTTGCTTGGTTGGATTCTTAACTTGGCACAATACCCACCAATTGAAAAAAAAAAAAAAAATCAAATCAAATATTGATAACGAAGACAAAAAAGACACCAAAAAGAAAAATTGTGAGAGTGTGTCCTCATTAAGGTTTAAAATATTGATGGTTTCGAAAATATATGTAGTTCAAAAATACGAAAATTTCAATGAAAATATCATGATATTATCGATATTGATAAAAATTGAATAAAAACCACATAAATTATAAGAAAAACTTGAAAAAAGTTTCTTGAAACTTTGGATGATGTTTTTTTAGTTAATTATCTATTACTTTATCATACAAAAAAAATAATTAAAAGGAAATGCATTGCATGATGGGTTTAACTGATTTAAGTTGATTATATAACGAGCTGACAAACACTGCGATTGTAGAACATATATAGTAATTAATGAAAGAAGATTAAAAAACACCATAATCATTTATTTATAATGATTTACTACAATATTTTATACTTTATACATTGCATGGTAAGATAGTACCACGTAGAGTTCCTATAAGGTTCAAATTTAAGTTATTTACATTAACACCTCCTGAGGTTTTCATCTTTTTCACAAAATTTCTTGAGGTTTTAGAAATTACAAGAACACCCCTTGAGGTTTTAAATTGTTTTCACAAAACTCATTTTCATTGATTTTTCATCTAAATATTGATGATTTTATACAAAAACTTCTCCAAATGACAAAGTTTGCCTTTGAGATTAGATTGCATGTACATCATTGAGGTTAATTTTTTCATGTGCATAAGTTTTTTTATTTTCAATTAAATCATCAATTTTTGGACAAATACTCAACGAAAAAGGATTTTGTGAAAACAAACTGAAACCTCAGGGGGTGTTTGAGTAATTTTTGAGACCTAAGGGGTTTTACGAAAACACAAGAAACCTCAGGGGGTGTTAGTGTAATAACTCTTCAAATTTTTAGCTATCTTCAACATCTCGATATTATCGATATTATAGAAATATTATATCGATATTTTGGTCAAATGTTGCTGAAGTGTGAGATAAATTATTGACGTCGATATTTTCCGATATTATTGATACTTATACGATATGTTCCAAAATATCATAGACCCAAAAAAAGATAATATCCTCGATATTTCGTTGATTTATCGATATTTTAGTCGTTATTTCTGGGTGATAACTAATAAATTACAAAACGTGCTTGAGGTTTACAAAATTATTAAGCTCGATAAGGTAATCTCCAGCCATGGGCTATATCACAAATATAGTCCTAAAATAATGTAAAATTCATCTTTAGCCATGGGCTAAACAAAGTTTAAATTTGAAGGGCATTTGGCTCTTTTAGCCTCGTCAGCCACATTTAGCCACTTTGGCATAGACCAAATTTTTGTGGGTCTCATGCATGTGATTTTGAAGAAGATAAATTATCAAGTGTGGGCAAGAGCACGAATCATCTCATGCAAATGCATATCCAGCAACCAACAATAAAAGCGCTGACGTCATCAATATATTTTTAAAAGCCTTTTTAAATGTTTTCAATTCGTATTGTTTAAGAAAAAATTATTGGTCTTGACCATTGGAGGTTAGATTATTGAAACCCAACCTTTTTATTTTATTTTTTATACATTATAAATGTGGTCAACTTTTCAAATGTTTTTATTCTTAAAAAAATTATAAAAAATTATTGGTCATGACTGTTGGAGGTCAGACCATTGAAACTCATCCTTTTTAAAATAATAATAATAAATAAATGTGGTCACATTTTTAAATGTTTTCAAGTGTTGTTTAAATAAAATTATAAAAAAATATTGGTCATGGAATATTGTTTCTAGTAGTTTAATTAAATTAAACAATACATAGTCACATCCTTCGGGCCTATTTTGTAATTTATCGGCCCCTCATTGGGCCTTTTATGGGCTTTCCAGTGGGTCTTTCTGATCGTTTGTGGCTCATTCATTGGGTCAATTTTGTTTTTCATGGGCCTTTAAGTGGTCCTATTTGGTCGTTTATAATATAACCTTAAACCTGACGACGCCGAATTTAGTATTGCGGGTCGCAATCATCGATCCAACAAATCTTTGGGACTAATTTATGTTCCAAGTGGCTAACACAAGAAAAAGAAAACCATGCATAAAATACAAGTGATAACTACAATCCGCCGCACTCAAAAAAACAAAACGGATATTTGAGGCGAAATCCTGATAGCCTCTGGTTTTAGATATCCTGGGAAAAAAAAAACAGTTAAACAATTTAGCCCTGCACTATTTTTTTAAAAATTAATATTTTAGAGGGCTAAATATTTAATCTTGGACTACATTTAGCCCAAGGACTGGACATGGCCTAAAGCATGATAAAAGAGCAATAAAAACTTGGGCTCAAGCCCGATCACTTTGGGCCGGGCCCCTGCTGCTTGAGAACAAGGTCGGTTCGTTGGTGGCGTGATGAAAATCGGATTGGATGACAACAAAACCCTCCTCTCCCTGGTGTTTTGGTTGTCGCTTATTTTTCCCTTGAGCTTTAGCCAAACCCTAAATTCTCTTCACCTGCAGATTTATCCATTTCGTACCTGAAAACGACACTTGGGTCTCTCTGCAATTCAGAACTTCTCGACGACGCATCACCACTGCACCAACTTCTCTGTCGGTAAGTTATCTTTTCATTTTTTCTTCATGCCTCTGGTTTTGATTTTTCATCTTCTTGCCGATAAATTTTGGGTCAAATCCAACAAATTTGTTTTTTGATTTGATCTTTTATGTTGTATGCAAGAACTTTTTGGAATTTGATCTGCTCTCTTACGGTTGTTTTTGTTTTCTATATTTGATTGAATTAGATCTGCACTAATCTATTCTCCTTACGATTTATAGCATACAACAATTTTATTGGATTTTTTCCGTTGTGCGTTTTTATATGGCCAATAACTTTAATTTGCGGAGAAACAGACTAGAACTGAAATGGGTAAGTCAATTGTAAAATTTCTTTGTGAAGTTTGATGGCTTAGGGATGCCCAAGGAATTGAAAATCGTTTGAAGAATTTTAACTCCATAGACAGATGAAGTGAACAAGTTCCTTAGGCGTGTACTCCAGAGATGCCCAAAGTCTTTGGATGTCTTTTTTATTCTAATTTTATCGAAATCGATTAGTATTTCTTTGCTTATGTTTGTGAACCAATTAATTTGGTCATTGTTTTCCGTTTTCTGTGTGCAGTTCCATAAGTAGGTTATCACCATGGCAGCTCTAAAGGAGCTTCTGCCGCCCGCACAATCAACCACAACAACTTACTATGACCACTCAAATGATCCGTGGTTCAAGCAGCGCTTCAGTTCAGCTGAGGAAGAAAAATCTTCTGTCATCAAGCCTAATCCTGTACCTCCTTACTTGAAGCGTCAAGGCTTTGTACCTAGGAAAGTAGAGGATTTTGGGGATGGGGGTGCTTTCCCTGAGATTCACATAGCTCAGTACCCTCTTGGCATGGGTAGGGACAAGTCCACAAAACTTGGAACGAAGATACTTCCAGTCACTGTTGATGCACATGGAAACATTGCGTATGATGCTATTGTTAAGCAGAATGAGAATTCAAAAAAGATTGTCTACTCTCAACATAAGGATCTTGTGCCTAAAATTTTGAAAAATGAGGAAGAGGAAGAGGATGATGATGAAGAGGAGGAGCTGCAGAAAGAGATTGAAGAAACAACAGCAGAAACAAAGGCTGCACTTGAGAAGATTGTGAATGTGAGATTGAGTGCTGCGCAGCCAAAAAATGTACCCAAACAGTCGTCAGACTCGAAATTTATCAAGTATAAGCCATCACAGAAATCACTGGCATTTAATTCTGGTGCCAAGGAGAGGATTATCAGGATGGTGGAGATGCCTGTGGATCCACTTGAGCCTCCTAAGTTCAAGCATAAGCGTGTTCCTAGGGCTTCTGGGTCCCCACCAGTGCCAGTCATGCATTCCCCTCCTCGTCCAGTGACCGTAAAAGACCAGCAGGATTGGAAGATTCCACCTTGCATTTCAAACTGGAAGAACCCGAAAGGGTACACCATCCCATTGGACAAACGTCTAGCAGCTGATGGGAGAGGCCTTCAAGATGTTCAGATTAATGATAATTTTGCAAAGCTTTCCGAGTCTTTGTATGTAGCAGAGCAGAAGGCTAGAGAAGCAGTTGCAATGAGATCTAAAGTTCAGAAGGAGATGATAATGAAGGAGAAGGAAAAGAAAGAGCAGGAGCTGCGGGCATTAGCTCAAAAAGCTCGTTCTGAGAGGACAGGTGCAGCACCTCCTGCTTCTGTCCCTATGCCTTCTGAGAAAACAATAATGGATACTGAAATGAGAGGGGATTATGAGCGTCCAAGGGAAAAGGAGACGGATTACCCGAAGGAGACAAGGGAGGAAAGAGAAGAGAGGTTGCAGCGTGAGAAGATCCGGGAGGAGCGACGCCGAGAAAGGGAAAGGGAAAGAAGGTTGGAGGCCAAAGATGCAGCGATGGGAAAGAAGAGTAAAATTACTAGAGACAGAGATCGTGATATTAGTGAGAAAGTTGCCCTTGGCATGGCTTCTGCTGGAGCAGGAAGAGGGGGAGAGGTCATGTATGACCAGAGGCTGTTCAACCAGGAGAAAGGAATGGACTCTGGTTTTGCCACTGATGACCAGTACAATGTCTATGACAAAGGCTTGTTTACTGCTCAGCCTACACTCTCAACCCTGTACAGGCCGAAGAAGGATGCTGATGCTGATATGTATGGAGGTGCTGATGAGCAGATGGATAAGATTATGAAGACTGATCGCTTCAAACCGGACAAAGGATTTGGGGGAGCTGCTGAGAGGAGCGGTCCAAGAGATAGGCCGGTGGAGTTTGAGAAGGATGTTGAAGAAGCCGATCCATTTGGTCTGGACCAGTTCTTGACAGAGGTGAAGAAGGGTAAGAAAGCCATGGAAAAAGTTGGTACAGGAGGAACAATGAGAGCGAGTGCTGGGTCTTCAATGCGAGATGGCCATGAAGGCGGGGGCTCCAGCAGAACTCGTATTGGGTTTGAAAGGGGTCGCTAACTCTCTTCAACTTGCTTGGAATTGGTCTGTACTTGCCCTTGATGTTTCTTTGGTTGCTTCCAAGGTTGATGTGTAAGTGAAGTTCTCAATGGGTTATGTAATATACGATGGTGATGGATGTGCCATGTTTTAATCAAATGTGTAATGGTGTTTCAGGAGCATTGTTATTATTTCCTCTAAATGTTTTTCGAAGAATTTTCTATTAATTTTTTGTTTTCTCAATCCATCTCTATTTATATGGCAATTTTGGGCCATTTCATAACCATTTGAATTTTAGTTTTTAGTTTTTATTTTTTGTGTAAGTATAGAGGAAAAGGAGTGCAAATGGAAGTGAGGGATGGCATAAATTCTTGTTGGGTCCTCGGTCTTAATAAAGGGAGATTTGGGGTTCGGGTACGAGGATCCCTGAATTGTAAAAATTCCTGTCAGGTACGGGTACCCGTACCCCAGCCCGATAATTATATATTTATTTTCAATCAATAATCATCGATGCCTTGCTTTTCTCCTTTCGAAATAAATTTTTTCCCCTGGCCAGATGGATAGTTTGATGCTAATGTCAATATCTACTCACTTTACATTGTGTTTTGTAGGATTTGCAGTGAAAAAATTATCTTACGGTTACTGTGTGTAATCTTTCCCCAAATTTGACGATGCCAGTTATCTTCTTTTGTTGTAGTGTTGCAATCTATAGGATAATTGTTTTCACTTTTGTTACTCCTCTCTCTCATCCTCTCTCTCTATCTCATCCTCACTCCATTCTCACTCTCATTTTCCTTTGTACTCTAACACAAAAAATAAAAACTAAAATTTAAAAATTAAGTGGTTATCAAACGGACCTATGCCATCTCGATTTTTCTAAGCCATTTCGTGTTTAACTCTGCCCAAATTACATTAAAAGGATATTCCAGTAATTTGCTAATAAAAGCACAAATATTTTCAAAATAATAAATAATAAAGCAAAAATAATGGATGTATTTGTTAAGGACGTCTGTCTTCTAATATGTGTACTAAAAAATTATTTAACCCACTAATATAACTAATGGATGGCTGAAACCAGGACTCATTAACTAATCCATATGTGACAATGACATGCAGAATTTGAATGGTATAATATTATATCCGTAAACTACCAAATGTGCAACATCAACCTCTACTCATATTATTCATAAATATCACATAAAGTGTGCAAGTTATGCTTCAGGATCGCATAACTCTTCGTGATTGATTTTTAGTAGTCTATGTGAGCAAATTAGGACAAAGGAAAATACAAGCACCGGTAGTGGAACGTCTATCATCCAAGGATCCAGCCCAATCTGCATCCAAAAAATCTTGCAAAGAAAAATCAATGGAGGAACGGAATACCATGTTCAATGGTGTCTTTAATATAGCGATAGATTCTTTTAACAGCTTGTAAAAGACATTTGAAAGTTATTTGAACATCGAACTAGTGGTTAGGCTCAGACCAAGGAGAGGATATGCCAAATTTTTTTTGTACGAAATTGTTTCATACAACAAAAACAAAAACTGCAGGAAAAAAAATTCATTGAGTTAAGTTTTTTTCATTTTTCTTTTAAGAAAAGCCTATAATACACGATGTTTCTATCTGAATGAAGTCCAGACTTGGCTTGCCATTGCTTTCGTGGGCAGACAAACTTTTCCAAGAATTCGCATTTCACAAAAAGTTTGATGGCAAAAGTGCTCCATTCCATGCCACATCTTCTTCAACTTAATCTAGAGACTTGTGGTAAAGTAACACATCTTCCTTATGGCTGATTACTCCATTTCACGCACCATCCTCATCATGCTGATTTAGATCAAAGCCCACATCCGGAAATAGTATAGCCGTGCGGCTTCAAACACAAATTGCATCTCAACACAATCCAAGCTTGCTTATATGGAAAATCGAGATTGAAATTTGAAGAAAGATAACAAATTTAAACTACCATGATTGGAAAGCATCAACCACAAATGTAACTACTATTACCATCTTATAGTGATTGGGCTTCTCCGTTTTCTTGGTGAGACTAGGGATCAGCCCGCATTTCATACTGATGAACAACAACGCCCGTCACCGTGTGCTCCGTCTTCTCTACGAACAACAGGCAAATTCGACCAGGCAATGCATTGAATAGCAGGTGAAACCTAAGCACACACCAAAAATTCGTTCCAATCAGTAAGATTAAGCAATCAAAGAGACCATAACACGCAAGGAAATCTGTTTGGTTGCTAGGAAAGTAGGGGAAAAGTAAAGTTCGAATTAGAAATTAATAAAGGAAAAAAATAGGAGGAGTTTTGAGTTTTGCTCACAGGTCCATGTTAACAATACTGAGACGGGGCAATGGTGCAGTGGCAAGCTCTAGGGATGTCATCGGCTCAGAGTACATGAGCCCTCCCACACAATTTCTCCAAGAAACCGAACCAGGTCGTTCAGAATCCGTATAGCATACGGCTATACTCTGGGTTTCATATTTTTACAAAGAAATAGGCTAACTGTCTTTGTACTCGGTTTTCCTTATTTTTTAAAGACATAGTATAGCCGCCCGGCTGTACTTAGTTTTTCTATTTTTAAAGACACAATATCATTGCCGGATATACTCGGTTTTCTAATTTTTTCAAAGACATTTTTTTATAAAAGAAATAGTATAGCCAGCGCGATACTCGATTTTACTAATGTTTTTAAAAGAAATCGTATAGCGTATGGCTATACTCGATTTTTAAATTGTTTTTAAAGAAATAGTATAGCCGGGCTGGTATACTCTGTTTTCTATATTTTTTAAAGAAATCGCTGTACTCATTTTTGTCTAATGTTTTTTCAAAGAAATAGTATAGCCGTGCGGCTATCGAGGCTTTTTAAATTGTTTTCAAAGAAATAGTATAGCGGATGGCGATACTCAGTTTTCCCAATTTTTGACCAAGAATAGTATAGACGCTCGGCTATACTCGGTTTTTTTTCCATAATTCTTTTGTTTTGTCAAACTGGGTTTCCCTCATATTACTAGTACTGCCACTGTTAACACTACTCGGCACCAAAGCCGTGACCTGTGCTTCCCACATGCTCTCCCTCACAAAACGACTCAAGAACTCACCTTCATGCTTCCACGTGGCTCTATACCATTGGATGTGTGGGTACCACACATGTGCCACGTCATCAATTTAACAAAAAATTTGATGAAAGCAAACGATAGGGACCATTTTGATAAGTGGAGACTAACTTTAAGAACCATTAGTGTCATAAAAAAAACATTAAAGACCAAATATGATAATTTCACAAACCTCAGGACCATTTGTGATATAACAAAAATCCCAAAAATAAAGGGTGTGTGGATTTGAACTCAGCACAAGCTATACGGGATTTTATTACCACACTGTAGGGACGCAATTAACTTGAATAGGTTGATATGTCATAAACTTGAATGGGTTGAAAATGAATCCATAGGGCCACCTTGAGAATCCATTTATTGAACTTTTCAATGATTAAACAGACACAAACATTGTAGGATATAGTGAGAACAAATATACAACTTGGAAGTCCAGCTTACTTGGAGTTACAGATGAAGAGGATCCATAAATCAGCAACAAACAGTGCTTTAAGAAGACCAAAACAGAGAACAATCTCTCAAACAACTCTTCTAATGTGGCCGGGGTCATTCATTTCTTGAAAGCTAGTGGCATAGAAAAGAAAATGACACATGAGCTCTTACACGCACCGGTTTCCATTGGTAGGGATATAGAAGTGACACACACGTAAGAAAATTTCGCATGAGTACAGGTATGATTAATTAGCTGATCGGGACCCTGGCTTTTGTGCAAGAGGGAAGAAAAATAGAAAGAAGACGAAGACAGGAGAGTTTATCTCAATTTCTTTGGAGTTTTTTTTCTTCTTCTAAATTAAATTTTAGTGGTGGTCCCAGTCTCCCACATTAAAAGGATGCAACATGTTGTGACATGTGGCCGATATTTGAAGCAAACATATTCCCTTTTGCACAAACAGCAAGTGAGAAGCAGTCATTTTTGTCCATAAGTCCGAAATTTGATGAACTAGTTGAGTGATGGATGATGTGATGTAACAGCAGGATGCGTACTTGCATTGAGTTTGTAAGACAACACAACACATTATTTGGTGTTATCTTCACTGGTCAAGATTCTACCTGGATTTTTTTTTGACCAAAAAATGAATGTACTTGAATTTTTATGTATAGAAAATTAGATATAAAAAAGAAATTTTCTATTTAAACCTCGCATTTCTCTTTATTTATTATAATATTTAAATCATTAAACTATAAATTTTATACAAATTTATAAATAAGCAATCCTAGACATGTATTTATAAAAAAACCCAAGCACTATTTAAACATAGAAACACACCCAAAATCAACCCCAAAGTCAACTTTTTGGGTGTGTTTATAAATAGGTTTTGAGTGTGTGTAATGATGGGTTTTGGGTGTGTTTATAAAGTGTTTTGGGTGTTGGGTTTTTTTATAATTTCAACCTTCATTTTGGGTGTTTTAGTGAAACTCCCTAAATTTTATTATTGTGTAAAAAGACAAAAAATGTCATCCAACTTAATAATTAACCCTAGTACATCTATACACATATCCCATCACTCTTCATATCAAGTTCTAGAAACCTCCTTCCAACTTCCTATTTACAAAATCTCTCTCTCTCTCTCTCTCTCTCTCTCTCTCTCTCTCTCTCTCTCTCAAGTTCTCAACTCAATAATACCCAAGTGTTAGAATTCCAGTTATAGTTCTTGGAGAGAGATAAAGTTGTTCTCTTTCTCTAGAAAGTTTTAAATTTCGGATTTGGGATTTCATTTGTTTGTTTTTTTTTTTTTTTTTGCTAAGAACAAATAAAATTGTGGGGTTTAAATAGAAAATCTCTTTTAGTTCTTATTTTTTCAATTTGGGGTGTATTTAAGTGTCGTTTGGGAAGATAGTGGGGTTTTCTTAGAAAATGTGAAAATTTAAATTAAAAGTTGGGGTGAACTAAGAGAAGTGTGAGGTTTAAATAGAAAATCTCTAAAAAAACGACTTGCAGGTCCATTAACTATCTTTCCACGTCAGCAAAGGACTTGTAGGTTTTTGGATATATACAACGAAGTGTCCACACGCTCGAAGGGTAAGACTAATCCCCGCTCGGAGTTCGACTTGCCTCTAACCACAAAGTGTTTCCAATTGATTTCGAACTCTTACCAGTTAGGTACTAGGATCAGTCCGCCAGCTGGAGGTGGCAGTTTGCCAACCGCACCACATATTGTGGTTAAAGAACTTGTGGTTTAAGTGGTTAAGAGTATTGCTTGTATATGGGAAAAAAAAAAACAAAAACTATATTTCCATGTTAACAAATTTACCATAGCCAATATTTATAGTTCATATTTTTCAAAATCTTGGGCCCATTTGATTACCATTTCAATTTTAATTTTTAGTTTTCAATTCTTAGGTGTGAAATGGCCTCATGGAACTGTGGTGCCTTGTTTTGAAAGACTAGACGATTCCTTGGTTCTCAAATTTTCCAGCAAACAGTAAAACAATTAATTATATAAAAGGTGAAAGATTATGCCAGTGATTAGCATATTGACAATTTAAAAACAAATGAGAAATTGTCTCCGGATGCACACGGGACATAAATTTGAAGTATTAGTGAAAAGGGCAATTTTATTGTTAGTAAACAGTAATTTTTATTTTTATTTTAACAAAAGTGACTCCAATGTCACAATCTTGCTTAAATTGGCAAGGCTTGGCACATGTTCTATAAATGGCATGAGAGCAAAGTTGGCTTTTACCACACAGGTCTTGCTTGTATTGGTAAAGAGAGATGGGTTCAGTACGAGAAGCAACCAAAAAACTACACGCAGTTTGTGTCCCTTTCCCAGCTCAAGGCCATGTTAGCCCCGCGATGCAATTAGCCAAGCTTCTTCACTCAAGGGGCTTCCACATAACCTTTGTCAACACAGAGTTCAACCACAGGCGCCTAATCCGGTCCAAAGGCCCGGACTCTGTCAAGGGCTTGCCCGACTTCCAGTTCGAGACCATACCGGACGGGCTGCCTCCTTCGGATAAGGATGCAACCCAAGATGTTCCAGCCATATGCGACTCCACCAGGAAAACCTGTCTAGGTCCATTCAAAGAGCTGGTCACTAAGATCAACTCCTCATCTCAAGTGCCACAAGTTACTTGTATAGTTGCAGATGGTCTCACGGGATTTGGGAGGCAAGCTGCTCAGGAGTTAGGCATTCCGGAGGTCCAGTTTTGGACCTCCTCTGCTTGTAGCTTCTTGGGTTACTTGCAATACAGTGAGCTCGTCAAGCGAGGCATTGTTCCATTCAAAGGTATATTCCTTTAATTATTATGGACGCATTTTTATTGTTAACCTTTAATATTTTAGGCTTATGAACATTTTTATGTGTGAGGTTGAATCATTCAATCCCACGATAATATTCCTTGGAGTGATAAATTTTTTATGAGGCTTGAGGTAGACCAAATGATACACTTGCGTAGTTTTTCAACCATTGCTTTTTCTTGGTTGAGCTGTGGTGTTATCCTTCTATCCTTTTGACTCTTTTGTATCCTTTTGTTCCTTTTAGATATTTGAAAACTAGATATCTCTTTTTTTAAAAATGGAAAAAAGTTCCATTAGATTTTGAGGAGGTGTCAAGCAAAACGGAGAAAAATATTACTAAACTAAGAACTAGTTTTAGGATTCCCCACTACTAAAACAAGTAAGCATGTTGAAAGTCATTCACTCTTAATTTTGTATGCATGATAACATAGACATAATTTTTTTGTTTAATATAAAAATATTTATTTTTGTTTTTTTTTATATACAAAGCGATATTGATGAAGGAGAAATCAAATATATAGGAGCTAGAATGCAAAGTAAATACTCTAAACCACTTGCAAAATACATAATTACTTTGTTCGGAAAGTTAGGTCCAGTTCTCCTAACTAGAAAATGACACCGTATTATGTAGAATATTAGCCTATGAGTTTCGTGTAATATTTGAGATCAAATATACTCTTGTAATGTGACCATAAAGTAAGATCACACATATTGTTCACCTTCCGTGCATATTTCAGATGAGACTTTCCTGCATGATGGTACACTGGATACACCAATTGATTGGATTCCAGGCATGAAAAATGCTCGGCTCAGGGACATCCCCAGCTTCATCAGAGTCACAGATGTCAACGACATAATGTTCGATTTCTTGGGATCCGAAGCACGAAACTGTTTGAAGTCTTCTGCAATCATCTTCAACACATATGATGAATTTGAACATGAAGTGTTAGACGTAATATCGACCATATTCCCTAACATCTACACCATTGGCCCCCTTAAGTTGCTTGAGAGGCATTTGCCTGAAACCGAAACCAAATTGGTCGAGTCAATTAGCTCAAACTTATGGAAAGAAGACACAGAATGTTTGAAATGGCTTGATCAGAAGAAACCTGGTTCAGTTGTGTATGTAAATTATGGGAGCATAACTACAATGACATATCAGCATCTGAAAGAATTCGCATGGGGGCTTGCAAATAGCAAGCACCCATTTTTGTGGATTGTTAGGCCTGATGTGGTAGAGGGAGACTCAGCTATTTTACCCAATGAATTTTTTGAGGAGATTAAGGATAGGGGTTATATAGCAAGGTGGTGTCCACAGAACCAAGTGCTAGCTCATCCATCTGTTGGGGCTTTTTTAACACACACTGGCTGGAACTCTACTCTTGAAAGTGTATCCGAAGGCGTGCCAGTAATTTGCTGGCCTTTCTTTGCTGATCAACACACGAATTGTCGATACGCATGCACTGACTGGGAGATTGGAATGGAAGTGAGCCCCGATGTGAAGCGTGACGAAATCTGTTAACTATGGAGAAGAAGAAGTGCTGAAGAGAGAAAAGTAAAGCTCTGTATATTCTCAGAAATTGTGTTTTTACATAGTTCTTAAATGAACCACAGACCCAAGCTTATATAGCTAGCTAACCTGCTTAACAGATTGCTTAACAGACTAACTAAGCACGTGAAGGGCTAACAAACTTGCCACCTCACCAAGGACACGTGTCACTAGTAACATCAGCTAACATTCCCCCTCAATCTCAGCTGGGTTGTTACCTAGCCTGAGATTGGAACGATGTCGAATGAACACTGGACTATGAAGTCCCTTGGTAAGAATATCTGCAACCTGACCATCTGTGGGAATATATTGCACAACCAGATCTCGACATTGAACTCTTTCTCTAACAAAGTGATAATCGATCTCCAAATGTTTAATACGCGAGTGAAAAACTGGATTGACACTAAGAGCCAATGCTGACATATTATCACTATGAATAATAGGTGCCTCTGGCAGTGTCATATGTAAATCACACATTATCTGTCTAATCCAAGCAATGTCTGCTGCACAATTGGCTAGAGCACGGTATTCGCTTCAGTGGAACTACGAGAGACTGCAGCTTGCTTCTTCGATGACCATGAGATTGGATTATCACCAAGAAATACAACATAACCTGTGGTAGAACGTCTGGTGTTAGGATCACCTGCCCAATCAGAGTCACAATAGCCAGACAAAGCATAGAGCCAGGAGAGAATGTGATCCCATACTGAAGAGTACCTTGCGGATATCGCAAGATACGTTTGACCAAAGCAAAATGTGTATCAGTGGGAGCATTCATAAATTGACACACTGTGTTTACTGCAAAAGCAATATCTGGTCGTGTAAAGGTCAAATATTGTAATGCTCCAACAAGACTTCGATACAATGTTGGATCAGAAAGAAGAGTACCTTCATCTTTCAACACAGACTGATGAGGTTTAATTGGAGTCAAACATGGTTTACAAGTGTCCATGCCTGCCTTCTTAAACAAATCTCGAGCATACTTAGCTTGATTGACAAAAATATCACCATTGTCCTGATAATGAACCTCCAATCCAAGAAAATAGGTAAGACGACCTATGTCTTTCATATCAAATACCTCCCCCAAAGAATCAATAACAGATTGTACCACTTGTGTATCTGATCCAGTGATGATTATATCATCAACATACAATAATAGAATAACCACAGAGGTAGAATTTTGTCTGACAAACAGACTAGGATCTGAGTGAGATGATTGAAACCCCAAAGAAGGCAGATAACCTGTAAACTTGGCATTCCATGCACGCGGTGCCTGTTTTAAACCATATAGGGATTTCTGTAATTTGCACACATAATTAGGATATGTAGAGTCAGTAAAACCTTGAGGTTGCCTCATATAAACCTCTTCTTGTAATTCCCCATGAAGGAAAGCATTTTTTACATCCAATTGCCGTAGATTCCATTTAAACATAGCAGCTAAACTGAGTACTAATCTGACTGTGGTGTGTCTCACTACAGGACTAAATGTTTCGTCATAATCCAAACCATGCTCTTGACTAAATCCTTGAGCGACCAGCCTAGCTTTGTATCTAGAAATTGTTCCATCTGAATTTCTTTTTATTTTATATATCCACCTACATCCTACAATATTCTTGTCAGGAGGAGAAGGAACAAGATTCCATGTACCTTGTAATTGAAGAGCTTGAATTTCCTCTGCCATAGCCTGTTGCCATTCTGGTTGAGCTGCTGCTGCCTTAAAATAAGTTGGAGCCTCGGGTTCTATGATGAAGTAAGCATAGTTGCAAAGCATGAGAAATCTGGAAATTGTCTTTTCTGAACAACCCCAGACTTGAGTCTGGTTTGCATAGGATGACAATTAGTAGAAAGAGGCATTGCATAGGCATCCGATGACTCATGAATATTTGAGTTAGATGGAATAGGTAACACGACCTCCAATTGATTGGTTGAAGTAACAGGTAATATAGAACCTGATGAGAACTCCAAGGGCTCAATATTATTGGGCATTGGAAGTTCTGAATGAGGTTCCATAGAAGACTGAGCAGAAGAGGTAGATTGTTGGGAAGATGTATGAGGCAAAGTAACCGAGATATTGACTGGCCTTGGATTAGATGAAGCAACTGTAGTAGAAATTGGAGGTGACTTTAACACCTTAAAGGGAAAGAGACTCTCATCATGAATCACATGTCTAGAAATGTGAAGTTTCTGACTGAGCATATTATAGCAATAAACTCCTTTATGGCTCAATGAATATCCTAGAAACACACATTGGGATGATCGAGATTCCAGTTTATGAGTATTATCTGTTTGAGCAAAGGATATACAGCTGAACCAAACACCTTCATGGCACTTAAAACCGGATGATGACCAAGAACTTATAATATGGAGAAGTCATGTCCAATCCTTTGCAAGGCATTCTATTGATAAGAAAAACCGCATGAGCTGCTGCATAATACCAGAGATTAGAGGCAATTCAGCTGTCTGTAGGAGAGTAATAGCTGTCTCTATCACATGTCTATTCTTTCTCTCAGCAACTCCATTTTGCTGAGAGTGTAAGGGCATGATAGGTGATGACTAATACCTTTAGATGACAAGAACTCCCGAAAAGCTTTACTAGTATACTCACCCCCTCCATCTGATTGAAAAATTTTGATATGAGCTTGATATTGATTAACAACATAGGCATGAAACTTGACAAATGTTGGCAAAACATCAGATTTATTAATAAGTGGGAAAATCCACATGTATCTTGTACAATCATCAATGATGGTAAGATAATATCGAAAACCTCCCACTGCTATACATGCTGAAGGTCCCCAAACATCACTGTGAAGCTTATGAAAAGGTACTATAGTGGTAGATTGAGAATGAGAAAATGGTAATCTATGCATTTTGCCTTGAATACAAGCAACACAAACTTCAGAACTAGTATCTGCATGCCAAGGAATCGAGAGGTCTTAAGTATATGAAGCAGCACTTCATTGGAGACATGTCCTAATCGAAGATGCCATAGCTTTGACGTCACTTGTTGTCCTAGAAAAGCCGTTGGGGAAGGCTGAGACGCTGTGGCAGATTTATTAGATTGAACTAGGGAAGTAGAAGAGGCATTGTTCTCAAACTGAGGAATGGGATAGAGGCCTTGTCTACTCTGCCCTTGGTACAGGATCTGATTGGTGTGCTTGTCCTGCACATAGATGTAGTGTTCATCAAAGATAACCCTGCAGTGATTGTCCCGACATAACTGATAAACAGATAAGAGATTGGCAGCAAGATGAGGAACATGGAACACATTATTTAAATGTAAAGATCCAGGGAGATCTGTCAACATAGAAGTACCAATATTAGAAATAACCAAACCTTCTCCACTGCCTACTGTCACTTTATTCTCAGAAGAGTATGGAGTAGCAGTCATAAGGTTGGAGACATGTGGAGTCATATGATGTGAAGCGCCACTATCAGCTATCCACAGATCATCAGGAGCATACAGAAGGCACGTGTCTGTCATAGCTTTGTAGAGAAGGAGGTGGAGTGGCTCCCTGATACGCAAAATTCGCTCTGTGATAGCAATTTAAAGCAATATGTCCACGTTTCCCACAGATTTGACATTCCACAATAGGAGGAGGAGCAGAATTTTCAGGAATTCGATAAAAGCAATTTGTAGCTGTGTGACCTCTCTTATTCTGATCGACATTCAGGAATTGCCTGTGTTTTTGGACCAGAAGAAAACTTGGGAACAAAAGACCTTGGTTGAGAATTGAAACGGCCACCATTATTGCCATGAAAGCCTCGACCTCTATTATTGTAGTGTGAATTAGTAGGCTGACTTGCTTGAGAATAATGCATTGTTGGTTGAGAATGAGGCACAGAGGAGGACTGAAACCTGGCATTAAATCCCATAGTTGGTGAAGTATTTGAGTGAGAAGGACCAGTTATGGTTCCCACTGTAGCAGATGAATTGGTTGAAGAACTATGCACATTGTTAGCAGTAGATGAAGATCCCAATTCAAAGGAGGTTACACCCATCATACCATGCATAGAGTGAGACATTGCTACAATTCTGGCCTCAATATTACGTTCTGCAGACAACATGATGAGCTCTGAATTCCTTGAGATTGATTGGTGTTTCCCTTGCTACTAACACCGTTTTAATCATGTCAAATTCAGGAGGTAAACCATTAAGTGCAGCAATGATAATGTCATCATCAGTTAAGTGAACTCCTGCTGCAGACAATTGATCCCTAATGTGTTTCAACTTAAGCAAGAACTTTTCAATAGAATCACTGCCCTTATGTAGAGTATGCAATTCAGTCTTGAGTTGATTAACTCGTGCTCTAGAAACCTGAGGCATATCTATCAATTAAATTCAACCAAGCATCCCTTGCCGTTTTACAACCTATGACATATTCCATAGCATCATCGGATAATGTGGCAATAAGAAGACTTAAAAGTGCCTTATCAACTTGAATCCAAGACCTATAATCTTCAGTAATCTCTGTTGTGACTCCCTCTGACTCAGAGATGGTAAATTTCGGTGGACACACAGTAGTGCCATCAAAATGCCCATACAAATCATATCCCTGTAGTACAGATTGCAATTGATCACGCCACTTGACAAAATTATCTTCTGACAGCTTAATGGTTAAGACTCCTAATAAACCCTCAATTCTAGGCATCGGAAAAGTCATGATTGACAATCAACTGCTGATATGAAATATAAGCAAGAAAACCTATGTGCTTCAAGAAAACAGGGCTTCGTGCCTCAGATCTGTACTTTGTGTCTCAATAAAAGCTTCGTGCTTCAACAATGGCGTTGTGCCTCGGAAAAGAAAATATCGAAATTAAACGATCGTGCTTCAATATAGGCTTCGTGCCGTAATAGGAGCTTTATGCCTCAATTCACTGAATCATTTGATCTAAATTCAATGTCGATGCATAGAACAAGTTTAGAATTCATACCAGAGCTGAATTTATTGAACGAAGAAGAAGCTCAAACACAAGCAAAGAATCGCATCCAGAATCGCAAGATTGTGCAGCACAAAATTTCCATGAAAACTCGCCATGAAAGGTACAGAATCAAGCTTTTCAAGCGGAGCGGAAGCCGGAGATCAAGAGCCGAAGCTCGATACCATGTTAACTATGGAGAAGAAGAAGTGCTGAAGAGAGAAAAGTAAAGCTCTGTATATTCTCAGAAATTGTGTTTTTACATAGTTCTTAAATGAACCACAGACCCAAGCTTATATAGCTAGCTAACCTGCTTAACAGATTGCTTAACAGACTAACTAAGCACGTGAAGGGCTAACAAACTTGCCACCTCACCAAGGACACGTGTCACTAGTAACATCAGCTAACAAAATCGAAGTGCTTGTTAAGGAGATTCTAGAAGGAGAAAAGGGGATGAAGATGAGGCAAAAGGCAAAAGAATGGAAGAAAAAAGCTGTAGAAGCTACTGATATTGGAGGATCATCGTACAATAATTTTGATAGATTGATTAAGTCTCTCCATTAAGGTGGATGACTGCTACAATGAGGAACAAATATGGTTCCTTGTTAAGAACTCCCAAATATGTATATGTTCAAGTGCTGTAATAATGTTTATGTTTTATTTGGACGTCAGTTGTTTCTCTAGTTGTTTGTAGCCCAACTCTGTTACAGTTTCCAAGCAGACTGGGCTTATGAATAAAATTAATATCCGTTCAGACTTCTAGTTTGTTGCAAATGCATACGTATATTGATATTCGAATTACCTGTTGATTATGTATTGGGTCGATCCCTGTTTTAGATTTCGAAGCGTTTCAAAAGCTAAGGGCTCGTTTGGTATATATTCTATTTTAATACGATTTTTTAAACTCAAAAATAGAATTTGACTCCAAACACCAAAATCGGTTTTTATAATTTAGAAACCTTATAAAAAAAACACAAAAGCTAATGAATATGATGAGATATGATCACCAAGACGAAATGACTGGATGTATTCCAAAAAAAAAAAAAGACCAAAGGACTGGAAGGCCAACTTATAGTTGGTAAAAATATAATAAAAGAAGCCTTGACAATATTTGATCGGTTGCAGCTTTTTCCTCTTGCCAAGCAAATTTAGCAAAAGATGGTTCCAGTTGGAGGAAGAACACGACCCCATGTAGTTTGTATCCCCTCTTCACAAGGGCATGTTAGCCCTATGATGCAATTAGCCAAGCTCCTACACTCAAAGGGCCTTTGACAACTCTGAGTTCAACCACAGGCGCCTCATCAGGTCTCAAGGGCACCCATCATCCCTTATGGGCTTACCTGGCTTTAGATTTGAGGCCATACCGGATGGGCTTCCACCATCTGACAAAGATGCTACCCAAGATGTTCCTGCACTCAGTGATTCCATCAGAAAAAACTGTCTTTGTCCCTTCAAAGAGCTTCTGGATAAGCTTGGTGAATTGTCTGAAGTGGACCCAGTTACTTGAATAATTTCAGATGGATGGGGTTTGGGAGCAGAGCTGCGGTGGAATTGGGCATTCCAGAGGTTCAGTTTTGGACTGCCTCTGCTTGCAGCTTCATGGGTCACTTGCAGTATAGTGAACTCCTAAAAAGAGGCTTGGTCCCATTCAAAGGTACTCATTTTCTTGGACCCTTTTGTTTTCTTATTTTTAGTGAAAATGAATTCATCAACAACATCTAGAAATTCATAAACTCAAAGCATATCAAAACAAAAGTGTAATTATGTTTAGGGGTTCAACCTAAGCGCTAGAAAAATAAGAAATAACATTGACACTAAGAAAATACAATAAATAAATAAAATGAAAGAAACTAAAAACAATGAGGAGAAAGAGAATTGCATTTTCAACCTCTTGGATCCTTGCCTCAAGGCTCCCCAAGGTTCTCTCCAATTATCATGTCATTTTCCCCTTTCTTTGTTTGCTCTTGCTCTCCTCCTTCTCTAAAAATCAGAAATTGCAAAGTGTAGAGAATGATTTTTCTTGCTTGGCTGCTGCCCCTTAGCTACCTTCTTCTATTTCTCTCTTTCTACTCATAATCCATAAGATACTTTACCTTTTACCCAAAGTCTTTGGCATATGCTCCACTTTTCTTCACTTCCATCATTTCATTTTGGTTTTAATACATAGAAAGAGATTCTAATTTATTACCAATCTGAAATCAAATCTCTACAACGTAATTAATTGTTACCAAGAGGTGTGGTAACAATTAGAAGGGGAGATGATACCAAAAGAGGGGTAAAAGTGACCCAAAATAGATTTTCAGAATTAGTATCAATGTTGGATCAGTTGGGGAGGTAATATTTTTTCAATGGAGCTAACTTTTGGATATGTTGTAATCAAAACCCATTGGAACAAGTTTCATGAAGAGCTTCACCGCATCCGAGCACCGGAACATTCTGACCAAGGCCAAGAAGTTGACCTACGAAAATGAGCAAAAACATATTTTATATTCAATAATGCACTTTTAGCTCACATTTATTCCAACCAAAGTAAAATCCATAAAAACACAAAAAGGAAGTAAAAAAACTATAAAATTTTAAGAACTAACTCAAAACATTGGGTGAATGACATGATAAATCATGTATAAAAATGAACCCAACAACTGCCGAACCAATTTCAATATAACAATTTAGTTCAGTTCGATTTTGACAAAAGTCAAGAAAATATCATTCCAAACCAAATCAATTTAAGACGATTTGGTTCAGTTTGGTTCGGCCGGTTTGGGCCCAATTCTCTTTCCTTTTGCATTTTTTCAACATTGTTAGCCCAATTACAACCAACAAATTTACAACTTGCTCCATACTTAATTTTTTTCTATAGTATGAAACCATCCTAAAGCTCAACATGCCATAAAAATTTCAAATTTCAAAAACTAATATAGCTCAATTCAAATATCCGTATATAGTTATTACATGATTAGAGTATTAAACATGTACAATATAAAATAAAAATATATATACACATAAACGATCCGATTTGATTTAGAGCGGTTTATAAAAATTCAAAATCAAACCAAACCAAATCATACATGGTCCGATTCGATTTTTAAACCATTTGACATTTTTTTAATCAAAATCAAACCAAATCGATAATTACAATTTAATTTCATCGGTTCAGCCTAGCAAAAATTGCAACTAGACTAGCTAAAACAAAAATGGCCTAACATATTTAATAAACCCATTACCCAAAGATCGCATAAAGTAGAGGGAGACTTTGGAAAAACACAAAGGAGAGAGAAATTTTGTAAAAGAAGTCAAAATGGACAAAATTGCCCTTATTTATTTGTGGATTTCCTAAAGAATCCTTTACATTTGTATGTCTTTAATTTGAAAGTTGAGAGGTTTTTCTATCTTTTTTGAAAAAGCTTTGACTTTTTCCAAAAGTGAATTTTTTTTTTTGGCTAAAACCTAAATTTACTTAAAGGGAGGGGGAGGGGGGAATAGAAACTCCCAAAAAGGAAACCCAAAATTCCCACACGTATTTGACTAACCATCTCTGCCAGATTAACCCGCATGTATTATTGTTGTGTTGATTGTTGCGGATTTGTTTGCAAGCACAACAAATAAACAATGCAATTGTTCTTTTGTTCTTTTTTCTTCCCCACGTGTTTGTTCCTCTTAGTGCGCACCGAAGACTAAAACAAGTAAGCATTGTGTTGTGTTGTGCTCATCAATGCATGATATTGTTCTTTATTTTTTGGGTACACGATATTGTTCTCTGTGTTAAGTAAACAAATTTGAAAATAAGGGCCTCGTTGTATTCGTTTGTTGTTTATGACTCTCAAAATCGCAGGAACGGTCATACTTTATGTAGCTATAATATTTATATTTTATGATTCTCAAAATTGCAGGAACGGTCATACTTTATGTAGCTATAATATTTATATAATATTTATATTTTATGACTCTCAAAATCGCAGGAACGGTCATACTTTATGTAGCTATAATATTTATATTTTATGATTCTCAAAATTGCAGGAACGGCCGTATTCTATGAACCTACAATATTTATATTCTTAGTCAGAAAACGTGCCCTTCAATGACAACGATGTAAAATTAATTACTCCTCCAATGTTGCCGGGGTCATTCATCTGTTGAAAGCTAGCAGCATAGAAAGGAAAATAACAAACGAGCTCTTACACGCACAGGTGTCCATTGGTAGGCAGGGGCGGCCCTTCAGCAAGGGCAAGGTAATCATACATATTTCTACCTATCCCATGTCGGCCCATGTGATGATCTGAAGCATTAGTGAAATGGGCAATTTTATTGTTACTGACACATCACTTGTATAGTAGTAAACTGTAATTTTTGTTTTGTTCTGACAAAAGTTACTCCAATGTCGGTATCAAGTGCCGAAGAGGCAAGGCTTGGCACATTTTCTATAAATGACACGACACGAGCAAAGTTGGCTTTCACCACACAGGTATTGCTTATATTGGTAAAGAGAGATGGGTTCAATAGGAGAAGCACCCAAAAAACTACATGCGGTTTGTGTCCCTTTCCCAGCTCAAGGTCATGTTAACCCCATGATGCAATTAGCTAAGCTTCTTCACTCAAGAGGCTTCCACATAACCTTTGTTAACACAGAGTTCAACCACCGGCGCCTAATCCGGTCCAAAGGCCCGGACTCCGTCAAGGGCTTGCCCGACTTCCAGTTCGAGACCATACCGGACGGGCTGCCTCCTTCGGATAAGGATGCAACCCAAGATGTTCCAGCCTTATGCGACTCCACCAGGAAAACCTGTCTAGGTCCATTCAAAGGAGCTGGTCACTAAGATCAACTCCTCATCTCAAGTGCCACAAGTTACTTGTATAGTTGCAGATGGTGTCACGGGATTTGGGAGGCAAGCTGCTCAGGAGTTAGGCATTCCGGAGGTCCAGTTTTGGACTGCCTCTGCTTGTGGCTTCGTGGGTTACTTGCAATACAGTGAGCTCGTCAAGCGAGGCGTTGTTCCATTCAAAGGTATATATACTTCCTTAACTTAATTATTGTGGACCCATTTTTATTGTTAACCTTTAATCCGTTGCATATTTATTTTAGGCTTATGAACATTTTTAACTATTATGTGTATATAAATTATCAAGACACGCATGACTTGACGTTGAATCATTCAATTCCAAGCACATTTGCTTTTTGCTTTTTCAAAAGACTAATCTTTTAACTTCTTTCAAAGCGATATTGATGGAGAATATTGATTGAGGGGGAATCAAACATAAGAGTTAGAATGTAAAGTAAATACTCTTAATCACTTTCAAAATACATAATTATTTTGTTCGGAAAGTTAGGTCTAGTTAAGAAATTTTGTTATAAAATGGGTGAGTGAGAATATATAGTTTATATTATAAAGTAATTAATAAGCTATGCACTTATTATAATATCACCTGATTAACCTCGTGATTATATAAATAAATTTCTCAGAGAGAGGAAGTGCATATTAAACTTGCACCCACGACAAACATAACAGAATAATAATAATAATAATAATAATAATAATAATAAACAAGAGAAACCAAACGGGGTGCATCTCTCTGTTTTTTTGCTATTAAGATTCATGGCGGCTTTCATATGATGGGGCTCACTTTTATTAGAGAGATAATACACAATGTTGTATGTCTAGCATTTTTCATTATTCAAAATGAAAATATTAAAAAAATTAACCACTAGCATAATAAGAATTAAATATGACCTTTGCAGTTTGAGTCAGTTTAAATTTATTGACGTCAAACTATAAAAACATAAATAATTAACTTTGACGTGCATATATTAGTTGTTAACACAAGAACAATAGAATTAGAGCCAATATATTCATAAAAGAGTAAATTTCATTAAAAATAAAATTAGAGAGTTAGGACTAAAGACTTCACATATTGGTTTTTTTTTTTTTTTTTTTTTAACTTTGTGTATTTTAAGGTCAAAACATTGGACTATATAGGTGTAATTTTCCTTTTTTCCTAAGAAAACATCACTGGATCTACAGTCCACTATCTGAGTCCGCCCTTAATTATGTTGCAAAAATTATGTTTGGCATGTGGAAAGACACGTGAATGTGATGTCTTATCCTACGTTTTTCAATGTCTATCTCCACTACTGTATTTGCTGGGGACAGCGTGATAAATCTTATCTTCCTTGTCAGAGCGAAAAATAGAATTGGATAAATTTATCGCATGAATTAAATAGTGCTTAAACAAGGCAGAAAAAGGAAAAAACAAGAAAAATCAGCAAAAAGCCAAAACATCATCGTTGTAACCGATGCACAAAAGAGAATCGGAGCATAATGAATAATAAACAACAGAAACCAGACAAAACTACTCCAATTATTGTGGGGGACTTGCATTTTGAACTTGGATGAATTGTAAATGCTCACTCTCGCTAACCAGCGCCGAAAACAATGTTGTTAGATGGACCTAGCTACAATCCTTTCTGTTATTGTATATTTTCATCGAAGAATCAATATATTACTATGGGAAAATTACTCAAATTGTCCTCAAATTTATACCCGATTTATATTTTGGTTCCTAAACTAAATTAATCGTTCAAATGGTCCACCAACTCTTTATTAATCGGCGCTTTGATCCTAACGTTACATTTTCTGTTACATTTAGTCATGTGAGCAGCACATGCTACATTTGTGGGAGTAAATAAGACTTTTGACCTATGTATCACTATTTTATCACCACTGTATCACCTATGTATCATCACTTTATCACATATTTTGGGAACATAGGACGATTATGGAAGGTTGTACCCTTACATTTGATGGCAACATTAACATAATGTAACAGTAGGATCAATGGAGCAATTAATATAAAGTTGATTGATCTATTTGAACGAATAATTTAAATGAATGACCAAAATGTAAATCTAGTATAAGTTTGAGGACCATTTGAGTAATTTACCCTCTTACTAATGATCATTTGGTTTAGTGAAACGTTTCCTCGTAGAATAATAAATAAATATATGTTGCACATTAATGCCAAAAAAATATATAGTTATGATCTTTGTATGTATGGAATCTCAGTTCTTGAACATTTTTGAGTTGGAATATATATTTTTCGTCTGAACACTTTGAAGTGGAATATTAGCCTATGAGTTTAGTGTAATATTTGAGATCAAATATACTCTTATAATGTGACCATATATAAAGTATGATCACACATATTGTTCACCTTCCATGCATATTTCAGATGAGACTTTCCTGCATGATGGTACACTGGATACACCAATTGATTGGGTCCCAGGCATGAAAAATGCTCGGCTCAGGGACATCCCCAGCTTCATCAGAGTCACAGATGTCAACGACATAATGTTCGATTTCTTGGGATCCGAAGCACGAAACTGTTTGAAGTCTTCTGCAATCATCTTCAACACATATGATGAATTTGAACATGAAGTGTTAAAGGTAATATCGACCATGTTCCCTAACATCTACACCATTGGCCCCCTTAAGTTGCTTGAGAGGCAATTGCCTGAAACCGAAACGAAATTGGTCGGGTCACTTAGCTCAAACTTATGGAAAGAAGACACAGAATGTTTGAAATGGCTTGATCAGAAGAAACCTAGTTCAGTTGTGTATGTAAATTATGGGAGCATAACTACAATGACAGATCATCATCTGAAAGAATTCGCATGGGGGCTTGCAAATAGCAAGCACCCATTTTTGTGGATTGTTAGGCCTGATGTGGTAGAGGGAGACTCAGCCATTTTACCCGATGAATTTTTTGAGGAGATTAAGGATAGGGGTTATATAGCAAACTGGTGTCTACAGGACCAAGTGCTTGATCATCCATCTGTTGGGGCTTTTTTAACACACTGTGGCTGGAACTCTACTATTGAAAGTGTATCCGGAGGTGTGCCTGTAATTTGCTGGCCTTTCTTTGCTGAGCAACAAACGAATTGTCGATACGCATGCACTGACTGGGAGATTGGAATGGAGGTGAGCCCCAATGTGAAGTGTGACGAAATCAAAGCACTTGTTAAGGAAATGCTGGAAGGGGAAAAGGGGATGAAGATGAGGCAAAAGGCAAGAGAATGGAAGAAAAAAGCTGTAGAAGCTACTGATATTGGAGGATCGTCGTACAATAATTTTGATAGATTGATTAAGTCTCTCCATTAAGGTGGATGACTGCTACAATGAAGAACAAATGTGGTTCCTTGTCAAGACTTGGCTAAGCTTTTATTTGCTAAGGGGTTTTATCTTATTTTCATGTTCAAGTGCTGTAATAATGTTTATGTTTTATTTGGACGTCAGTTGTTTGCAGCCCAACTCTGTTACAGTTTCCAAGTAGACTTGGCTAAGCTTATGAATAAAATTAATATTTCCGTTCAGCCTTCTAGTTTGTTCCAAATGCATATATATGATTGATACTCGAATTACCTGTTGACTATGTATTGAGTTGAATAACAAAACAAGACAAAAGCCAATGAATATGATGAGATAAGATCACTAAGGCTGGATGTATTCCAAAAAAAAAAAAAAGAGAGCGAAGGACTGGAAGGCCAATTTATGGATCAGCGTCTAAAACAAGAGACTTCTTCCATGTCTAGTTGCAGCTTTTGCCTCTTGCCAAGTAAAATTTACCCAAGATGGCTCCAGTTGGAGGCAGAACACAACAACCCCATGTTGTTTGTGTCCCCTACCCTTCACAAGGGCATGTTAGCCCTATGATGCAATTAGCCAAGCTCCTACACTCAAGGGGCTTTCACATAACCTTTGTCAACTCTGAGTTCAACCACAGGCGCCTGATCAGGTCTCAAGGGCACCCATCATCCCTTGTGGGCTTACCTGGCTTTAGATTTGAGGCCATACCAGATGGGCTTCCACCATCTGACAAAGATGCTACCCAAGATGTTCCTGCACTCAGTGATTCCATCAGAAAAAACTGTCTTGGTCCCTTCAAAGAGCTTCTGGTTAAGCTTGGTGAATTGTCTGAAGTGCCCCCAGTTACTTGCGTAATTTCTGATGGGGTCATGGGGTTTGGGAGCAGGGCTGCGGTGGAATTGGGCATTCCAGAGGTTCAGTTTTGGACTGCCTCTGCTTGTGGCTTCATGGGTTACTTGCAGTATAGTGAACTCCTACAAAGAGGCTTGGTTCCATTCAAAGGTGCTCAATTTTCAGTTCTTGTTTTCATTCAAGCCCTCAATTTTAAGGAGTTCAAGGAATCTTAATATATTAAGTGTTAGTTAATGAATAGATATGAAGAATTACTTGCTTTGACAAATTTGTTGAAATATGCAGAATTACTCTTTATATGACCATCAGCTCTTAATCTGATCACAAATTTCCATTACATGTATGTGTCTCAGAGAAAAACTTGGATAATCAAGATGATACACTTGATGTGCTAATCGATTGGATCCCGGGCATGAAAAATGTTAGGCTCAAAGACATCCCTTACCACCCTAACGAAATAATGTTTGATTTCATGGGATCAGAAGCACAAAACTGCTTGAAATCCTCTGCAATCATCTTCAACACATTCGACGAATTCGAACACCAAGTGCTAGAAGCAAGTCTCGGGGATTTTCCCCAACATTTACACAATAGGTCCACTTCCTTTGCTATGCAGGCATGTCCCAGCTGATGACAGCCAAATCAAGTCACTCAAGCCCAAGCTTATGGAAGGAAGACAGAGAATGTGTTGAATGGCTTGACAAGAGAGAACCGAACTCAGTGGTGTATGTAAATTATGGGAGTGTGGCTGTGATGACAGAGCAACACTTGAAAGAATTTGCATGGGGGCTGGCAAATAGCAAGCACCCATTTCTGTGGATAGTTAGGGCTGACGTGGTAATGGGAAGTGATGACTCTGCACTTCTGCCTCCAGAGTATTTTGTGGAGATCAAAGATAGGGGAAAGATAGCAAGTTGGTGCACACAAGAGCAAGTTTTAGCACATCCATCTGTTGCTGTTTTCTTGACACATTGTGGTTGGAATTCTATCTTGGAAACTGTGTGTGAGGGTGTGCCTGTGATTTGCTGGCCTTTCTTTCGCCGATCAACAGACGAACTGTGGATATGCATGCAGCAGTTGGGGAATTGGTTTGGAGGTAAAGCATGATGTGAAGCGCTATGAAATTGAAGCACTTGTTAAGGAAATGATGGAAGGAGAGAAGGGGAAGGAATTGAAGCAAAAGGCACTAGAATGGAAGAACAAGGCAATTGAAGCTACTGATATTGGTGGACCTTCTTATAATAATTTTGAGAGATTGATAAAAAATGATCTACATTACGACGGATGACTAGTGTATAGCACTATCTAGCCCCATAGTCGGGCATCTCAGTTTAAAGGACAAAAATTGTCCATTTGTGTCAAATTTACACCACCTAGTGTCAAAGCTTTTTACCTAATATTGAGATTTGAGTGTGGAATGTTTGACTCCAAAGTCATATATTTGAATCTCTTCCTATGTAAGTACGGTTTCAATTTTTTGGGGCTGCTACCGATTCTGCTAAAGATTTGGTGGGTTTTCTCATGTTTCGCTTTCGTTGATTTTGCATGTTTAGTTTGATCTCATTCTTGGAGTTGGCTTTATTGGCCAATTATCCCCTTGCTGTTTAATTCTTCTTTTTAAAATTTCTCCTCGTTCTGTCGAAGATTTTTTTATATAAAAAAAGTACCGTTTCAATTCAACTTAAGATCATTATTCATTAGACAATGTACAAGTCGTTTTCTTTTTGTCAAGAGTAATTCTTATACATATACTATCACTTGACAATTTTATTATTCTTTTTGGTATAGTATTCTTTTTGAGAGGGCTGACTCAATTTTACTATCACGGAATGGCACCAATTTTAGAGGGCTGACTCAAAATTTCGGACATTTTAAGGGGAATTTTTGAATTATTTTCACATCTATAAGGTATAAATATTATTTACCACCAAGACAAACAAGCAACCGACCTTAGCTCAGTTGGTAGAGCGGAGGACTGTAGTGGGGTAACCTGGTAGATATCCTTAGGTCGCTGGTTCGAATCCGGCAGGTCGGATAGTTTTTTATTATCAATTTTAGTACCTTTATATTATGCAAATCTTTAATGATTCTTGCTTTCTTCCCCTACACTTTTCTTCTTTTTTGTTTGTATCAATTCTTCTACACTTCTTGTGGGCGATGTGGGGGAGAGTGAGTTCGTCCCCTTACACTCAAACTCAAGTCTCTTCCTCTATAAGTTAGATGAATTTAGCATATCGTTTATATATAAAAAAGTAGTAAATTTATCTGATTGCCCACTGCTTGCTTACATCTGTTCCCCTGTCTCTCCTCCTATACCCAGCAAGCACAAATACACACCTCTTGGTCCTCTTGGATAAGATCATAACATCATCATATATTAGACAAAGAAGCCAAGAGAATCCCAACAATGGAACAAAAGACACTCCTACCAGTTCTTTCATGCATCATCTTCTTCAACCTCCTCTGCTTCACCATAGCCCAAAAACCTCCTGCATGCCAAACCACATGTGGTTCCCTTATACTCAAATATCCCTTTGGCACAGGCGCTGGCTGTGGCTCCCCAACTTTCCAACCCTACATTACCTGCGAAATTACCAGCAAGGACCAAAAGCAGCAGCAGCAGCTCCTCCTCACCACCCACACTGCCTCATACCCAATCACTTCCATTTCCTACTCCACCCAAACCCTAACCCTAACGCCGCCCTCCATGTCCTCCTGCTCCTCCATGCAACCCTCCCCATCCAACTTCGGCCTCGATTGGGCCAGCCCTTTTCAGCTCGGCCGATCAACTTTCATCCTCTTGTCCTGCCCACCCCCCACCTCTTCTCTCACGCTCGGAGGCTCCTCCGGCATCCCGGTCTGTGATCCTTCCTACTCTAACCTCTGTGCTTCTATCTACACGTGCCCTTCTGTGGTTGGTCTTGGCCTGCCTTTGTTCCCCCCTACCAACACTTGCTGTGTGTATTCACCGGGCAATCTTGATAGCAAGGGTGAGCTGGACCTCTGCGGCCTGAAGTGCGCCGGGTATACCTCCGTGGTGTCCCTTGGAGACTACCCGACGGACCCCGCCCGGTGGGAGTATGGGGTGGCGTTAAAGTATAGCCATGGTGATTTGGATAATGGCATTGTGGACACCAAGTGCAAGAGCTGTGAGATGAGTGATGGGGTTTGTGGGTATAGGGTTGATGATTATTCGTTTCTCTGCGTGTGTAAGAATGGCTACAACACCTCCTCGGATTGCAACAATAATTTCAGTCCAGATCAGGACCTGTTTTGGGGCTCTGCCTCTAGGTTACCACCTGCTTGTAAGTTCTTCTTCTTCTTCGATATATTTCTTTTTCTTTTAATTTAAATTATTAAAGAAGAAAAAAAAGTTTTCATTTTGATTAGATAATCATTTTTAAATGTTGATGCCTCGCTGTCATAAAATGCCACCGGATGCTCTTGAGCTTTAGTGGAAAGTGCAGTCCAGTTTTGCAGAACTTTGTGTGTTTGTTTGGGATGGGACTTGTATTGGAGGATAAAGACAACTTTATTGCGTGAGCAAAAAGAAGAGATAGCTTAGGCCTTAAGGCGGAAGCTACAGAATTAGCAAATGGGGAACTAAACTTTAGTGCTGACTTTTTCGTCATCTTTTCAATTTTGCAGGGAAAATGTGGTTTGCGCTCGTGGTTTTTGGGGAAATCTCCTACTCTTGTTTTGATCTTTTTTGAATTGTAATTGGACCCCAAAAAATATTTATGTGGCTATGTGAAAAAAACAAAATTAGAATAATAAAACAGTCAAATTGAAAAGGAAGAGGAATAAAGGTGAGCAAAGCATCAGCATCTTCCTCACATATAGGATGTGATGCTCCACTTGGAAACCTTAACCATCCAATTAAATTAACCTCAGCCTCAGGTACGTTCAAGGATCGGATCAATTGATATGCTTTTTTTATAGTACGATGATAGTCTACATTATAGTTAATGGGGTTTATCACACACACACAATTAAGATGCCATATAAGAGTTCGAACTTGAGACTTCTGATATACAAGTCAAATTCAATGCCCTTTTTCACTGGACTAGACCTCGTTGACCAATTGATATGCTTTTGGTTGGGAAGTTTGGGTGGTTTATTGCAAATTATAAAAACGCTAAATTCATGATGCTACTGGCTTTTAGAATCGTGAGAATGGAACATATACATTTTCATGGACACCAACATAATTTTTACTTTTTAAAAGCACTAACATGAGTGTAACTTTTAAAGCTTCCAAGGCAAGTGCAATCTTATCTTTGCTTGGATGGAGTAATTTCAAATATGGGATTAAATTGTTTGTACTACAATCCATGATACACATATGTTAAGATTTGTATAAGAAAATGAAGAAAATAAATGGATTTCAAATGAGTCCTTACATATAATCATTTTAAATCCATTACAAATGTTTTACATCTAGTTATTTGAAATAAATTGAATCCAATGTTTTCTAGTTCTTTTCTATAGCAAATTTAGCCTTGTCAAATCCAAAATGGAACCTAAGAGCATAGTCTTTATTACCCCTTATTATGTTGCCAAATAGTTGCTTATGTTGCAAGCGTTCATGTGAGAATTAATATGATCCAAAGGTCTAGATTCATAGTCTGGCAATACAAGTATCCTATGTCACCGACAATCTAGTAAGAAAACATTTCCCTCATGATATTTTCATGAAATCATTAAAAGAAACATCTGCGTAATCCGGTTCTACTGCGCTGATATACACCTTTTCGTCTTATAAATATACAAAATGACCACATAATCCACAATACGCACCAGCATATCTCATACCGTAGATTTTAAATGAAAACCAGTTACTTATCTAGTCATCTTGATTGCTCTTCACCTTCTCTTCAAATTTCAATCCACCTTGCGGCCGTTGCTGTGGCTTTCTTTTTTAGGTGGAGGAAGTGGATCAATGAGGAAAGATTTCATGTGCTTGTACATCTCTTTGGGTTTCTCTACATTTATGGCATGCCCTGCATTCTTTAAGATCACTAGTTGTGAACTCTCACCTATTTGCCTGCAACAGAGGAAGAACAGTAAGACCAAACTTTCGAAAAAAATTGATGCATAGACCCATGCAATTATGTTTAGAAGAGGTCTTCCCATTGGATGAATTCCAATGTTTGTCTAAGTCAACTTAAACAAGGCAAAAAGTAAACATCATGGACATGATTTTGGTTTGTCTTAATCATAATGTTCAGTAGAAATAACACACAAATAATGTTATAGAAATAATTAAGCCCACCCGATTTACCTTTTTAATCGGTGCGCCAATTCCAGTGGGAATACCAAGTCATGCTCTCCCCAGATGATTAGTGTGGGCTGCATCAAGAAGAAATTCTGCTTTAAGAACTCCAGAAAACCAAAAAGATAAACACAATGCCCCCAAATGCAAAACATGTTAGAAAATTACGTGGGATATCTTGGGAAGATCAGACAATTTTCTGTCCTTGTGCAACGCTTGAATCAATCCTTTCCTCTCTTGAAGGTGTTCTGTGCACATCACCTGCCAGCCAACCGAAACTCATGAGACAAGTTTCAGGTGAAATCACTATATCGCCTATAATATTCGGAAATGAGAAATATTGAAGAACATCTTCATTTAATACGAACAAACAGGACTTGCACCATGATTGCCGCTGCATTACAGAATCAACGGTAAACAAACAATATTTTGAGCACTTTATGACCATGAACTGTAGTCTCTGGCAGCCTAAAGATTTTCCCATTGACACTTAGGATTGACACATATCCCTGAATAACAGAGGAAAGCTCTGTCTTTATGTGAGGCAAAACATAGTCCAAAATAGACAAAAGAGATGCAATCTGATAGCGCAAAAAAGAAATTATTGGCAAAAGAGATGAAAGTGATTATGTGCATAAGTCAATCTGAATTTACCATCTTCATCCTACAAACAGGACCAAAACGGGTTTTGTTGTGTTCAACCGAACACAAATATCACTTCCCGTGATTGATTAGTTGCTAGTTTCACAGTTTTGAAGCATCATTTTATCTTGTTTCTTATGAGTACGAATCAGCCAATTGACAATTGATTTGGCTATGATTCATGTATGATCCCAGATACTCTGTGAATATTCAAACCAGATTCATATGGTACTGAAATGTATGTTTCTACAATGCATCAACTATATTAACTTGCATTAGGCAAGAAAGAAAGAAACTTCATTTTTTTTAAGATGCCAATTTGCTCTTTTGAATTAAACCCAACAAATTAAACACGCCAAAACACACATAGAGACACATGCAATTTCATTCTCAGGGAAAAAAAAAAAAAAACAAAGGAGGGTTCAGAAAGTTTTGCTTACCTCAATAAAATCATTGAGAAAACAAGAGGGCACATTCTTAGCAGGCTTGTGAAAAGAGATCTTCAGCAGCTGCCTAACCTGCTGAGGCCTCTGAGGCAGCAAAATACTCACAGCCTCCTCCACACTCCTCACCTGAAACATCCCCTTCTCCATATCCTTCTCCTCCGTACACACCCCGGCGCAGCATAACACAAGCCTCTCTATCCGCTCCCCAAACTGCGCCGCCATGCTGTAGGCCACAAACCCACCATAGCTAATCCCAGCGACGCTCATTTTCTTCACCCCGTGGGCCTCCAGGAGGCCCACGACGCACTGGGCCTGAAAAGTCTCGGAGCGGTCGGGTCGGGTCGAGAAGGAGTCGCCGAAGAAGATAAGGTCCGGGATGTAGAGGTTGAAGCGGGCGGCGAGAGGGGCGACGAACTCGTGCCACTGCCACATTGCGTTGGCGCCAATCCCGTGGATGAGGAGCAGCGTAGGCTTGGATTGGGAGTGGGATTTGGGGACCCAGCAGTGCATGATTGTGCCTTCGCCCAAATCGGTGGTGGTGGATTTTAGGCCGTGCGATGAGAAGGAGTAGCGGAAGCAGCGGTCGCGCGACGCTGTCAAGCTAAAGCAGCCCGGCATTTTTGAGGTCGTGGAAGAAGAAGAAGAAGAAGAAAATGGTGGGAGTTTGAGAGTTGGAGAGTCAAAGAGAGGCTTATGGAAATGGCGAAGCCTAGCTGCCGGCCTATCTTATTACATGGCGACAAGGAGGCTTTATATGGTTTGTTAAGGGCGGGATATAAAAATTAAAAAGATAAAAAAAGGGCAAAGTGGAATTTTCTCTTTGTCTTTATTTTACAGTGGAGGAGGAGCAAATTGAAAATCAACACGTTTTTTCTCGTTTCAATGGTTTAAAAGTGGGTTATGATTATTATGGCACTTAATATGAGTATTTTTGTGATATTTACAGACTATTTTCATAACGGGCCAATACATCTATAACAAAATTACACCATTATAATGGAGTTAGTCACATTAAAAGTATCGAACCTTATCCGAATTATATATCGTCTTGCCACTATCTATGTGGGAGTGATGACAAAAGTCAATTAAATACTCTACGTGCTATTCGCATGCTTTGTGGTTAGTCTACCATGACCTTAGTTAAGGCTAGTTGGTAATTGTTTTTACAAATTGAAATGAGTATAAACAAGAAATTTTATTGACAAAACAATTTAGTGCAACTGTCAAACAAAAATGTAATAAGAGTATCATTTACATTTTCTATATCAAGATTGATGGGGAGGATTCTCTTTCTAGTACAGATAGAAATAGATAAGAAAAGAAAAAAAAAAAAAAAAACAATGAAGGAAACTTTGCATAGATTGTTACAAAGTGGTAAATGCATTTCCTCCTTTGAAAAATGATTATTGTTTTTAATATAAGAAAGAATATTCGTCTACCAACCCCAGAAAAAATGTGAAACTAATAAAGAGGATTGCCCCAACTCCCTCCCTACATAATACAATTTCATAGCAAACGTTTATTCCATTTTGGAGTTCAGCGATTTGTATGCAAATGCCATTAGGGATTTCTTGGTCTTGTATCCGGTTTTTATTTTAGTCCTCCAACTTAGTTTTTTAATTTATGTCGTCCTGCACGTGCTCCAATTCCACCCTTCCGTCAAATCCTTGTTTTTTTTTTTTCTTTTTGGTCTATAGCATGTATCGAAATTGACGATTGTATTATTACTTTTTCTTTTTCTTTTTCTTTTTATTTATTTATAAAAGAGCGATAATATTTTATTAATAATTTAAATAAAAATAAGTACAAAGCAACTAAAGTGCCGAATATGAATACAACTTCTCTGGTGACCAAACGTAATAACAAATTAAATTGATTTTGAAAGAATACGCACAACTCAAAAAATAATTAAAATCCCTGAATAAATAACCATAAGCACATGTACTCAAACATGCAATAAAAATTTAACGCGCAACGACATAAATGGCATACCCTACACCCTATTACTATTGAGAATTTGGTTGCCAAACAGAAGCTTCTATCCAGCTGTTGACTTTTTGCCTTTGTAAATTTTTTTGAACGGCGTTGATTAATTGAATTAAAACACTTGACTCTTATATGATGAAGATTGACCTTCATTTACAACATCAACGAAGATGGGCGTCAACCGCACAGCCCCAAAAAGGCAATTAGTTTTAAATATTTTTTGGTCAATTTAGTATTAAATATTAGCATTGTTGCGTGTGTGGGATGGCACAGAGCAACAACAACACTTGACATTGTCCGTTGCTGATGTCTCATGTTGTCACATCCTTGTGCCTACTTCCTTTGTTTTTCACATGAAATACTTAATGCGTGGGCCAAAGTGCTTTTATAACGTGATCAGCGAAATATGCGCATAATCTATATATATATCACAATTAAAAAAATAGTAAAATATTTAAAATATCAGAAAATATCCTTAATTAATGTAAATATTAAGAATTGAAATTAAAAAAAATTAAAAGAAAAATCAGATAATGACTCATATTTTCATGGGGAGAGGCTAGTTATATATATATAACCAGTGCAGGCAATAAAAACTCGTCAAAAATGTTTTTACAAACTAAAAACAATTTTTATAGTGTTTAGTTGAAATATTTTTTTAAAATATGTTTTTTTAAAGACCTTTTATATTGAGAGGATCGATCACACATACTACACAGATGCCATGACTGGAATCTAGGACCTCTAATGAGGAGCAATTTCTCCTAACTACTATATTAGTGAGTCTTTTGCTAAAGATTTTTGTTTTAAAAATTGTTTCTTAAGAATAAACATTTGCATGCTTTAAGAAGAGACGCCTTTATGAATTTTTGGATGGTGTTTGAAGTTGGAACTACTTCTGTAGAAAACACTTTCAGTTATAAGTGCTTTTATTATAAACATGTTAGATTAAAAATTCCAAGTGACGGTTAAAAAAGCACAAAAAGTGCTTTTGTAATTCAGAAGTTTTGATTGTTAACAAAGTTTTGTAATTCAGAAGTTTTGATTTTTGGATTGTCACCCTCTCTCTAGCCTCATCCATAGTTGCAAAAGACAGACTTTTACGTGACTGGGAAGTGTTCCATTTCTCATATTTATAGAGAACAAAACATTGTTGCTGACCATATATATGGCACGTATGGGTCAAAGTTCCAATTTGGGTTATCATGTTGTTGATCTTCCCCCTCCTCCTATTGTAAGCCTCTTGGCAAATGATTCTGTTAGGATGACCACTGCTAGGCTTGTCCCACTGCAGTTTTCTTTCTGGTCTTTTCTTGGGCTTCGGCCCTCCTTGTAACCGATAAAAAAAAGTTATAATAAAACGACTCTTCAAATAAATTACGAAGGAAAAAAAGGCTTCGTGTAGAAAAACATAGCCGACCAGCCTATCAACTTCGTTATTAGTAGAGAGATGCATGCAGATGCAGATAAATAATAAGTTTTACACAACACCAGACCAATGAGGAGCAGCAGCTGCTAGAATCAATCTTTGTGGATAGATGTCCACATCAAAATAATGTTTTTTTTTTTTCCACAGGCCACCTGTTTATTTTTGGGAAAGCAGGCCATTTGTTTTGACCCAACGTTGGTGACCTGTTTAGTTTGTTAACAATGCATTAAAGTCGAAATTGATGACATTTATCACTTTTGTGAGTGTTAAGTCACCTACTTTTGATTCAGTTTGTCTGCTTGCTGGCTTAGGACGCTTAAGTCTAAAGGCTCTATTTCATCTTGTCATTTTCTAGAGCAGGTACCCCTGCATTCGAGGTCCCATGTTCGAATTATTAACAACGATTATGGTCAACACAGACCCAGAAGTGTATAGCTTTGGTTTTAAGTCTAGTGAGATGAAAGAGGAAGTAGGAAAAAGAAAAATTATCAGAATTTCTACTAGAGAAATGAAGTAGATTTATGTTTTGATGACATTGTACTGCTTTTTAGAAGGAAGCTGTTTTCAAGAGAAACACCAGCATACCATAGAAGTGAACTTTTATGTAGCAACTAAATTCAGATCAATAAAGATCTATGTATCAAGTCCCTGAAATTAGATTCATCCATCCCAATAATAGTTCCTGCTCCAGTGTTTGATGAGCTAAAGCTTTTAGGAAACTATTGACCAAATATCCCCATATTAAACCAGTTTGTTCTAAGAGCAGCACTTACCAAATAACCAGTAGGCAGCACAGCTATCTGCTAACAAAGCATAACAGTTATTCCACAATGCATGTCTCTCTCTGCAGTATCTCCAACAGCCTAGTATCAAAAGGTTAAAAAGTAGTCCAGTGCATTAAACAAGAATGTTACCTGCAATCTAAATTAGTTCAATAGCAGTTGTAGCCACATTCTTCGCCGGTGGACCAAAATTCAGGACATACAAGGGTTGAATTTTTTTGCTTCGGTCAGTGTAGATCCTGATTACTTCTCTAGTAAAAAAATTCTGTTTCTCTCGATTACACAAGTTAGACAACACTCCAACCCTGTGTCTTTCCTATGCCCTTTTTATCCATCATTTTTCTCACATTTGTAGCCTCCTCCCACCTTCCAACAGAACTATACAGGTTGGAAAGCATTATATAATAGCCATCATTTTCTGGATCAGATTCTATAGCGTGCCTGGCAACCCTTACACCCAACTCAATTTCATTGTGAATCTTACAGGCACTTAACAATGACCCCCACACGCCACCATCAGGAGGAATAGGCATTGACAGAACCAAATCTTTAGCTTCTTGCAGATTACCAGACCTTCCAAGAATATCTACCATACAAGCATAGTGCTTCAAATTTGGTTCAAGAGAAAGATCTTGCATTTTACCAAACAGATATTTCCCTTCTTCGACAAGTCCTGAATGATTACAGGCTGAGAGAAGAGCAAGAAATGTGAGTTCATTTGGTTTAACATTTGAATTTTCCATCTTGCGGAAAATTTCTAATGCAGGCTCTGCATGTCCATGCATTGCATAACCTGAGATCATGACATTCCAAGAAATGACATCCCTCTCTTCCATTGAGTCAAACAGTTCTCTTGATTTCTCAAGCTGCCCACATTTTGCATACATATCAACTAATGCAGTGGCAAGAGATAAATTGATCTCAAGTCGTCTTTCCTTAATGTGACTGTGAATCTTTTCACCTTCTCCCAGAGATGCTAGATGAGAACAAGCTGAAAGCACTGTTACCAATGTTGCTGAATTGGGCTTGAAATTTACTGCAATCATTTTTTTAAATAGGGCTATAGCCTCAGCAGAATGTCCAGCGTGAGTGTAAGATGAGATCATTGTGTTCCATGTTATAATATCTCTCTGTGTCCCACTAAAAATTCTCCTTGCAATGTTCAAATGACCGCTTTTTCCATACATGTCTAAGAGTGAATTGGCTACCGATATATTTTCATCCATAGAAACCTTAATTAGGTAGCAATGAAGTGATCGCCCAAGATGGATTGCTCCCAACTGGAAACACGAACAAATCACAGAGACCAAGCTATTAGAATCAGCTTCAATGCCTAGATGTTGCATCTTCCTAAACAGTTCTATACATTTTACATGTAGTCCCATCTTAGCATAGCCACAAATCATAGTATTACAAGACTCTTTGTTTTGATGCTGCATTCCAAAAAAGAGCTTCTCTGCACGAGTCAATAACTCAAACTTGCAGTACATGGATAACAGTGCACTATGAACCATCTGACTCAATGCATAGTTTTTCCTTATGACTGATCCTAGGAAGGCCTTTCCTTCGTTGATAGTTGTGGAATTTTTAAATCCTGAAAGCATGCAATTGACTACAATTTCATCTGGGAAAATATCACTGACCTGCATTCCCTGGAACAAACTTAAGCATTCATCCATTAAACCTGATCTGGCATAAACACCAATAACTGAAGTCCATGATAGAAGATCTTTATCTTTTATTTCACAAAACGAAAGATAAGATTCACCAGGTGCCCCACATCGGGAATACATGGACAAAAGCAAAGATTTAACAGCTTCGGAACACCCAATTCCACTTTTTACTACAAAACCATGCAAGCATTTACCTTCTACCAGAGTACCCAGATCCCCACAAGCTTGAAGCCCAACTTCCAATGTTCTAAAATTTGGCCTCTCATCAGAGCCACCAACCCTATGCATCTCACAAAGACACTCCAAACCCTTCTCACTCTCATCATTCTGCACATACCCGATGATAAGCGCGGTCCAACAAACCACATCTCTCACAGTAGTTTCCTCAAACATAAAATATGCATCCTCCATTCGACCACACTTCGAATACATATACACAAACGAAGACCCAACTGCCGAATTACCTGAGAAAATCCCGAGTTTCGAAGCCAACCCATGAACATTGTTGCCATGTTCTAGCAACATTAGCTCAGCGCAGGAGGCAACGACCATTGGAAGAGTAAATTGGGTAGGAGCGAAACCCAAAGCTCGCATTTGGAAAAAGAAATCAAGGGCTTTTGAGTAATCGCCATTGGAGAAATGGGTTTTGATTATGGAGTTCCAAAGAAAGGTGTCTTTGGGACAAACTGAACCAAACACTTTGGTGGAAAAGGTGGGTTTGCTGAGAGACGCATAAAGAGAGATTAGCTTTGCGGCTATGAAGATGTTGTTTGAGTTTCCAGAAGTGACAATGAGAGCATGGGATTGAGAGAGATATTGGAGATTTGAATTTTGGTTGGAGAGGAAAGAGTCAAGCCGACAGTTAAGGTAGTTAGAAGCAGAGAATGAGCAAAATGGAAGAGAGGAGGGAACACGTCTGAAGAGGTGGATGGGTTTGTGTCTGACCATGAACATGGGATTCTCTAACGGCTATGTTCCTTGCGCTGTCGCCTTTTATTTGTAAGATGTGCACAAAACGGTGTCGCTTTGATACTCCCTAAATTAAAACTAACCATTACAAAGTAAAGCAAAAATTATATGATTGAAGATCGTTGTAAAATTCTTTAAGCTTTTTAGGAGCTATGGTCCTTGAACTTTGCATCGACTCTAGCTTTAATCCCGCAACTTTTAAAATAGCTTCCACGGTCCCTTACCTTTACTTTCGTTTATAGCAAAGGCTTTGGAGTAATTTATGTTACTTGTTTCCGTCAAAATGATAGTTGTTTTGGTCCTTTTAGGTGGGTTGTAGTTCCCACAAACGTCAATCTCCTCATTGATATCAAAAATTTGATTCGATAAACAAAAGCAACATAATCAAAATTGTGCATTTGTGCGTGTGAGCATATTAGGGTTTGGAGGAATTGAGCTGAAGGAGAAGGATTGGGAGGCGTACGATGTTCTTGGAAGTAGTAGTTGCCCTGGAGGCAGGAACCAAGGCCATCAATGGCTTGGCCGGTCTCGCATATCCCAAATTCAACGGTGTAGATTACTCTTCCCAGGGTCCCCATCTTCATCAGGGATTGAAGATTTTGTGATGAGATGTAGGAGTAGGTATGTGTTTGGGCTCTGTCTCAGGCACTGGCGAATCCAGGAATTTTTTAGCTGAGGTGCAATTATGAAAGGATAAACACTCTTTTTGGATTGAACATTTAAGGCTTTCTACGTACGTAGATTGACCTTAAGTCCCTTCATGCGTTCATATCATACATGAAAAATTGTTTTATGTAAAAATATTGACTAAGTATGAAAAATAGTTTTTCGGAATAATCATTTTCTCAAGATAATTTTTGGCGGCTTTTATTCCTTGCACATCAAATAAGAAAACTTGATTTCATGAGATTTTAGTATGAAGTATATATTAACTTAATGAGCCATCATTTTTAGCATAAATCATATTTTGCACTTAAACTGATTTTCATATTTTGATTTGGTAATAATTTGATTTTCTAGTATTTTTATTTGAATCCAAATGGGGGTACTTCCTTATTTACATTGTAAACTTAAGTAAATGGAGTAATATAAAAATAAATGAAAGTAAAAGTACAAAAACATTTACATAAATCGGAAAATGGAAATATGGTAATCTGTACATCTGGAGTGTGCCACTACTAACTGAGCAAATGGGCAATTTGAAAAAACTACAATGATTTTTTCGGCTAGAGGAGGTGCACTGCACTTCCTTGCGCCTTAATGAGTTTGCTACTGGTCTTAGGCTCGCAAGTCTAAGTTCATATTTATGCAAAGTTTGGAGAAGTGTGAGGGGTGGGAGGTTTATCTGGGGAATGAGTATGATTTGATTCTAGTAGTGGCGGTGAACAGTGAACGCAGAAAGTTCCACCGGTGAGGGCATATATGAACTTGGAGGTCGAAGAACACTGCCCAGAAATTTTTTTTGACTACTTTTATTTGTGCTAAATTTTTTGAATTTATTATAAATCCTAGAAGTAAAACACTACCCTGGTTACAATAATATTGGTTGTGGGTTGTTAATATCGGGTTGGGAAATGGATAGGAAAGAGAGGTGTTTTGGGGCTTCTTTTGTTATTTTTTTTTTCTCAAACTTGAAGGTCAAAGAACCAGAGGATGCCAAGGAAGAAAAATGGAAAATGAGATTGACGTTGGTGGGAACTAAAAAACTCTCATTTTGACAAAAAGAAGTAACAGAAGTTACTCCAAGAACTTTGCTACAAATGAAAGTGAAGTTAAGGGATTGTGGAAACAATTTTGAAAGTTACGGGACTAAATCTAAAGTCGATACAAAGTTCACGGACCATAGCTCCAGAGCTAATACTTTATTATCATGGGATTCATACTCTATGAAATTTTTTGTATACTTGAAAAAACCAAGGGGTCTCATGCCTTTAAAGACTTTAAAATGAGGGAGGTTTATAGTAGTTAATGGAGTATCTTCATGATCAACTATTCCTTTTTTTTTTTTTTTGGTTGTTGAGAAATTTAGAATTGCATTCATAATTTAGCCAAAAAAGCTATTAGCCACAAATGACCAATACAAACTAGCCACAAAGGGCCATTACAATAATGGAGCGGTCCAACATCAAAATTAAGACAATCTGGTGTGTCTCCATTAACTATCACGTAGGACCGAAGAAACTCTGGCATAGACATCCCAACCAAGATTGCAAACTCTGAATAATCATAAAAAGATAAAGCTTACAAAGACCAAGCCATAACAATACAAATAAAGCTATCACAAAGGAGAGGTGAAAGCTCTCATGAAATGAGATGTGAAAACTACACAGAGAAAAAAGTCTCTGTGACTCATTCCGAACATAAAAAACCTCAAAAGGATGGTGGTGGATATCTGACGCCAAAACGTAGGTGGAGATCCGACACCGATCGAGACACAGCTATCTGTGATGGTTGGAGGAAAATCATAACAAAATGAAAGAAGAAGAGAGGGAGGAAGAGAAGAGGGGAGATGGGAGGAAGAACATTGACTTCCTTTTGCTTCAAAGTGAAAATGACTATAAAAATATTTTTTGGGAGATAGGGAGCTATGGAGCTAGGATTTGGTATTGGACCAAAGATGAGGGTTGATATGATGAGATTGACGGGGCTACGCACTATCCTTTTTCTTTTTCTTTTTGTAAACGATGGGGTTGATTTGATTATATTGTATGAATCGTACTTTGGGAATCTTATCACCAACTAGATATAGTATATGTGGAAAAAAATGCAACTTGTGTCTAAGTGAGTTGAATCTCTTTCTCATTCTTACATGTGTTAGATGAGATGTTGACAAAGATGATAAATTCCTAGCTAGAGTAGCATTGTATTTGTTCCTCTAGCATGCATATGGTCAAATTAATTAATAGTGAATGGGGGCACACTACTAATAGTCAAATGAATTAAAAGTTGCGGCAAGTGGTTCAAAAGGCACTCTCTTTGGCCTAATTTATGAATTTGCCATAGTGGCATGGCAAAACAATATTTGTAGATAGGTTTTTGGTTTGAACCTTTTATTTATTTATGGGAATTATGGATCATAATGAGAACAATAGAGGAATCTGTAATTGCAATCAAAAGAAAATTGTGCATCCAATTCCTTGTAATCAATGCATGAGCAAAATAAAGTCCAACTTTCACTTCTGGCATGCAAATCAGTCGTTGTTGGCTTATACCCATCAAAGACTGGCCACATCATTGTCGGTTGGCTAAGGAGACGAAAATATGCATTGAGAAGCTTGCTTGCTCGGCTACTTTCAACACTCTCACTCTCAAGTGATGTAAACCTTGCTATTGTCTTTAATATAACTCTCTTTGTTTTGGGGAAAAAAAAAAAGTCATGCCAATAGTTGTCCAATAACACAGCTAATTACTTCTTGAACTTTTGATCTTTTAAAAAAAAATATATATATATTTTTTATATTTATATTTATATTTATATTTTTGACAAACCAATCTTCTAACTATTCTAATGTACAAGAATGAGAATTGAACTCGGTGTAAGAAAGTATGCACAATGTCTTAATCAACTGACCTAACCCACATATACTTCACCATTTCATTACCCAAAAAAAAAAGGGCAATTATGTACATGTGCTTTCCAACTTATCTCAGATTACCACATGTGGTGGAAAGCGTCTCAAAGTACCCCGCGTGCAAAAAACTGTCTCACGTTACCCTTTCCGTCAGTTTTTGAAGTTCCGTTATGAGCGTTCTGTTCATCTCCCCAAAATTCGCAGCACTCCTCCCATTTGTTATTCATCGCACCAGTTTTTGGGCTGCCATCGCCTCCTCCGGCCACCCCAGCGCGACATGGATATCAAAAGAACCAGCACGTTGTCCTCTACCACCCTCACATCTCAGCCGCTGCCAACCGTCGTCGGATCACCGAAAAAGCAAGAAATTGGCGGTTTTTACCCAAAATCTCCATTGCTCGTTCGGGCGATTCCGAGCACCATTTTCTTCGATCCAGGTATGATTTTTCAACCTCTCGAGTTGTTCTTGCTGCTAGTTGTGTTGGTTAGGAGAAATTTCTGAGTTTTGGAGGGTAAATAAGCGATGAACAGTAACAAAGGGAGGGGCTACTGTTCGGAATTTTGGGGAGATGAACGATAACATTCGTAGCGGAACTTCAAAAAGGCGGAAAGGGTAACGTGAGACAGTTTTTGCGTTGGGTACTGAGCGTTTTCCACCACTGTGTAATCGAGATAAGTTGGAAAGCACAGGGGCATATAATTAAGCAAAAAAAAAGTGGCAACAGTTACCATTATTAGTCACCAAATAATAGTGACTATTGCCACTTTTTTTTTGGTAGTGTTTATTTTATTTTTTAAGTGTGTGTAGTTCTATACATCAAACAATTGTTGAGTCATACTTGATCTTGAAAGTGACACAGAAAAAATCATTGCATAAACAAGGCTTCAAATTTTTCATCATATTGAAGTGGCTTAATTTATACTTTGGCAAAAGAAGTAGCTTAATTTATACATAATTTGATTAGCACTAGAAGGCCAATCAATAGATTTTTGAAAAGTATATTTTATATAAAGGACGGTGACCTTAAAAAGAAGTTTGGCTTTATAATTGTAAAGATTGGTGAGTGAGTTTTCTTAGATAGCAACAACATAAGTAAAATGAGCAAGATAAAAGGTTTATGTAAATAACTTTCATAATATCACTATAGGAAATTGTATATCATTCAGTAGTTAGGTAGTGTACATCTAATGATTCCTTATATCTGATAGTGTGGGAGCCTTTGTGACTTGGAATTTTTTTTCCTAGAAAAGTAATGTCTGTAATAAAGGTTTAAATTTTTTATTTAGTACAAGTGATGGTCTAAACTATAGGGTGTGAGATTTCTCAAACACATACACACAATTATGATGTCATGGTGATTTGAACCAAACAAGTGAAGACCCTTTTACACTGGATTAGACCTCTTTGGTCATTTTTTAAAATTAACCAAACAAGTTTATGTTATAATCTCATCTAATGAACATGGGAACGAATAAATTCGATGCCCAATCAAGTGACACCACGTGAAAAAGAAGACAAATTCTAAAATATATTATTTAAATTAATATTCTAATTTAATAATATATTTAATATCGGAGTTACCAATTTAAGTTGAGGGAATAAATTTCATAAATTCCCTCAATCCATTTATTTCCTTCCATAACTTCCCTCAACTCCATTAATCAGGAAAGGATTCTCAATCATTGCCTCCATAAATGGAAAAGAAGAAGTTATAAGGAAGGAAGGCTATTTAAGCTGGAGGAGAAAAGAAGGAAGGTAATCTCGAATTTCTATTTCAATTGGAAATTCCTCTCTCAATCATATTTTTACCTTAAAATTACTCTATCTCTCTCTCTCTCTAGCCGAAATTCTCCCCTGCTCTCATACTCGTGGCTGACCAGCTCAGGCTATTGCCACCTCTCTTATCTACTCCATTCCCAAGCTACATCTCTCCCGTAGATAAATATCTCCATCCTTTCTGTATTATATGCATCTACCGAGATCATATTACTGACTTAGACATCGAAGGGTCCTTGGGCACACCACACCGGTGGTTCTCCATTGACCGCCATTTGTCTTGCAGGGAATCTAATAGAGGAATGTTCGAGAGAGAAGATTCATCCGCAAATATTCTCCCAGGAGGAAATTTGCACAAAGAATGCGCATATTTGGAATCCTTTCATCTAAATGGGGATGATTTCGTGTATAAGACATTTTTACTCATAGCTTTAGCGCAAGTGACAGAATAAATTTAAAAACGAAAACAAGGTATGACGTAAAACATCTCCAAATATGTTCCTCAAAACTAAATTTGGGTGAAAAGAAAAACATCAATGCGTATGCGTTCCAAAAATTTGTTGAGTTCCTAAAAATTTCCCTGAAATCTAAAAATCAAGTTGATGTTTGGGAATCCCTCAAATTTGAAGAAAAAAAAGTATGAGGGGAATGCAGTTTTTGGGGGGAACACATGATAAAATGATATTTCTAGGATAAGAGGGACTTCTTACAGAGATTTGAGGGAATTTTTTTTATTTAGCATTGGAAATGCTTCACAAATGGAAAGGAAAAAGAAATGACTGGAGTTCCATTTTGACTGCAAGTGAGTGGAAAAAGAAAGCAAAATATATTTTATTTGATATTTATTAAATAAAATAATTGTTTATTTGCTAGTCAAACTAAATAATTGTCACAAATAAATCTTCCACGCCATAAAAAATAAAAAATGATGGGTCTTTACAGAAGACTTATCATGTCAGCGGGTCCCATTGAACAGTTACAGAGGCCCATTTGTCTGGCAACTACTCGAGAGGAGGAGGAGAGAGAGGCAGATGAGTGGTGGGATTTTTCTTCTTGCGTTACCAGTTGGCGAAGTTAGAACCGTTACAGAAACAACAATGGAGCAATAAATTATTGTGAGTTTTATTTATTTCTCCAAGGTAAATTAGAAAATGCTTTGATTAAATTGAAATTTAAAGAGAAGCAAAAAAGCCAGAAGACAGAAGAGAGAAGCCTCTTTGACTCTTTGTAGATTTGCTGCTCGGCAAAGCCCGTGAACACTGGTCTTTCAACTCTTCCAGTCAAGTTGGGACACGGGAAACAGCTAAATAGCTTCTGGGCTTTACTTTATCTTCCAAAGCTCTGCCATGGCTTCCTGATTCCTCTTTAAAGGTGCTTCTCTTCTTCTTCTTCAGCTGCTTTCTTTTTGTTTTTGGTTATTTACATACATGGTCGTAGGATCTTTTTCACCCTTGTTTGGTTGCTGGGGTCATGAGAATGGAAATAATAAAAATTTGAATTTTGAAACATTTAATTGGGACCTGGGAAAAAGAAAAAAAGTTTTTTTGTTTTTGGTTTTTGTTTTTTATTTGTTTTTTTTCTCTGGAATCCGAAACTGCAGAATGGAGCAAGGGCTTATTTGTTTTTCTACTATTTCCCCCATTTTGATGTATTGATTTGAATCATTTTGTGGGTTCTGATTTTTGTGTTTGTTTCTGGTCTGAGTAGTTTGTCATAATTTTTTTTTTGAAGCTTTGGGCCTCTTTTGGTTTTTTGTTGTGTCGTTTCTTCCTTGTGTGATTGGAATTAGTAATATTTCTGCTACTGCTTGCAATATTTGAATGATAACTGAGAAGAGGACAGCCAACATGATGTGGTAAACCAAACAAGGAGATCCCAAGAGAGACGGAAGCATATCACAAATGAACTCTCTCAAATTGTGCACTTAAAACTGCTACAGGATGACATTACCCCTTTTTTCGTTCACAAGAATGGAATCCATTGTAATACTAATATTTGGTCCTTAAGAAAAAGTCCGCTCATGAAATAACCAGAAAATATTGTATTTGAGGTCCCAACATTGAACTAGGTTGGGAGTTTGATTCCTCCCTTTGACTTTTGATATGTTGAGGGATAGACAAATAACAACGCATGGTATAAGATCGGTGCGAAGAGGCTCTGCCAAGAAATTGTACACATATCGATATCCATTAAATTGCATTTCGGTTTCCTGACTGAACTGCTTTGGTAGGATGGCAATTGGCAAATGATAAAAGATCTTCAACATAGGCTTGCCCCAAATTTGTTATCTATTTTAGTTTCTACTATTTATATGTATACTTATGACTGAATGAAGTAATTTGTTTTCTTTTTCACAGATATGGGTTTGATTCAAGCGTTCCTTGATCACCATGCATTTCATTGCATTCATAACTAGCAAAAAGGATACTGTTGAGGATGGAGCTAATTTTTGCAGTTTTGGTATTGGCTTGCTTGTGCTCTTTTGCATTGCCTGATTCACAAGGTACGTTTCTGTAGTTATGTGTATGCACAACTTCTTCCCATTTTTTCAATTGTTGTTTACTCATCATCATAACCAATACTAATATAAACGAGTCTAGCATTGTATACTGCAATGTATGTTACAATATGGTGACATCAATGCAATTAAAATATTTTAACTTTTTTCCTCTCTGCCTCTCTCTCTCTCTTCTGTTGCTCTCTCTGGGAAATTATAAAAAGATGATCCGGAGGGTTAGTGGACTGTCTTGAGGGTTTTGTATGGTAGAATATGTTATGTATCTTTTACTTTCATTTGTTGACTCTATTTTTCAGTATTTATGTAAAGAAGTAGTGCATTTCTGTTGGAACATTTGCTTGATTGGATGGTGAATATATGAAATTTTTTTGGTTTCAGGAGAGGCACTCTATTCATTGAGGACTTCATTGAATAGTTCACCCGAACAGCTCAAGGACTGGAACATTAACCAAGTTAATCCATGCACTTGGTCCAATGTGAATTGCGACCCTAACAATAAAGTCACTTCTGTGTAAGACATCCCTTGTTTATGTCATGATGCATTTCCAAAAAATCCCTTGACAATGTGAAATTCATCTTACTTGCATATATTACTGCCTTATTACTAATTATGCTTTGTTTTGTCCCTTTTTTTTTGGGCAGAACATTGTCAAATATTGGATTTTCTGGCATCTTGTCCCCTAAATTAGGAGCCTTGACAACTCTTCAAACACTGTGAGTAAGGAGAATTCTAGTGCTGTTTATCCGAATTTCTGTATAATCTTCTGGAGCCATTTCTATAACAAGCACTGTTATCGAAGCTCATGGATACTCAATATCTATAATTTGATATTGTCTTTTAAGAAATCTAATCTCCTTTATTTTGTGCTCACCTATAAATTTTTTGCTTTTAACACTATGTTTCACGCAATTTAGGGCAACCGAAGAAATAATATCAATGCATCATTGGATCCATTGACAGCAACATTGGTTCTCTACTCGAGTTATTAAGTAAATTTTGTTTTTTTAGCTTAGGTTTCAGCAATTCTAAATCACATGCTTTATGGGTAATGTAAAGATTTGTAACACACACACATATATATATATAATTTTTTTTTTCCCTTCTATATTTGATAACTCAACTAAGCGTCTTACAAACTAATTGAGGGTGAGTTCAAAAAAAATCCTTGTTCCAGGTAATTTGGTTAGAACATGTGCTCCTTACCTTAGGCATATTTTATGTTACAGTTTTGATGACCATATCAATTGTCTATTTTGGTCCAAAGAATAAGATAGATTATATTTCGTCCATCTCAATCTATCCATGTTAATTTTGGTCTTTGTCTTTTGACTTCTTCTGCTTGAATCAATTCGCTCTTGCACCATGTGTTCTAGGTCTCTATTGAACTTGTTCCATGGAAATGTGTTCAATTTCATACCATGTTCCAGATCTTGTCCTTATGATGCCCTCAACTTCTTTTATATCATGGATTCTTATTATTCTCTCATTTCCTTTGATGCATTACATATAAGTCAAAGCATTTCCTTAGGATGTTTTGCATAGAGGAGTCAGACCATGATATAGGACTTCACTTGTGTACTGTACATACTGGTAATGCATGTCTTCTATATTAGCTTAGGATGATGAACTTTGAGATGAATTCTTATTCCCAAGAGAGACAGATTTGTTGACACCATCAGAAAACTATTTTTCTAGGGTAATAATTAATTCTTTATATCTGTAGACATGTATGCATGCATATATGTATGATTCTAATATATATGACCCGTTCATCTTGCAGTGCATTGCAAGGAAATGGCATAACTGGCGAGATACCAAAAGAGTTTGGAAGTCTGATAAGTTTGACCACCTTAAATTTAGATGACAATAATTTAACTGGTGAAATACCATCTTCCCTTGGTAATCTGCGAGAGCTTCATTTCTTGTAAGTTGTTTTATCAGCATTGTTTTAAGTTTCCACTAATATCTAATGACTCTCTGCGTCATCCTTAATTTTGTCTTTGACAGTGGTTTTTTGATGATGCAAACAGGTCTCTGAATCAAAATAATCTGAGCGGGAATATCCCAGAGTCATTTTCAAGTCTTACAAAATTGATTAATCTGTATGTTATCATTTCTTGTACAATGCACATGTGATATGAAAAATCAGAATTTGTCCATTCAAGTTATACTAAATGAATTAATTTGGTTCTCCAGCTTTTGGAATTCTGAAAGTTCTCTGTGTGAAGTTTTATACTTAGGCCCATTTCTTCAGTATTTGATCCTGTACTTCAAACTGTCTTTGCAGTCAGCTTGCCTCCAATGCTCTCCGTGGTCAAATACCCCAGCAATTATTTCGTGTCCCAAAATACAAGTATGAATAACTTGTCAATGTTATCGTTTCTGTTCCTGACAATAACTGACTGCATGGCTTTCTCTCTCTCCCCTTTTCTCTGTGTCCAGAGTCACATATTCAACATATGTTTTACAGCATGATTTGATCTGTGTTGCTTGTTGCAGTTTTACAGGAAACAACCTAAACTGTGGTGTAAATCTCTCCCACCGTTGTGAATCTGATATTGATGATTCAGGTTAATGGTCAAATGATGATACTGTTAATTGAACTGTTCTGTTACCCTTTCTTTCAATGAGCCAACTGATGAGGTTTTCTCACTCTTGACAGGCTCTTCAAATAAGCCAAAGCTTGGAATTATAATTGGAGTTGTTGGAGGGCTTATTGGTTTACTTTTCTTTGGAGGCTTGCTCTACTTTATCTGCAAGCGTAGACACAAAGGCTACAAGCGTGAAATTTTTGTGGATGTTCCTGGTATGTCTTGCTTTCTAGTTATAAAACTGATTAAATTTTGACCCATTAATGGAACCTTGGTTTAAATTTTGGGAAATCAGCACACTAAAGTGATTCAGCCATATTTTCTGATGAATCAATAAGATTTCCTATATGTTAAAGAAATTAGGTTGTTCATGACACCATGACTGAAGTTACATGAGGATTTCTTCTTTAGGGTAGTTACTTTAAATTAACATGTTCATCATATTTTATGCCTCTGCACATTAGGTCAGGTTGAGGGTGGTGGGAGAGGTGGTCTTTGTCTCAACATCTTGGTAGTTCCATAAAAGAACCATGAATATATGTACGAGTCTAGTTTTGGGTGAATCATTTAATACCAATCAGTGCCATAAAATTTGAGTTCTATTACAATTGTTTAGCTGTTTGGGTTGTGGTTTTTGAATTGTTCAAGAACGATCCTAATGGGCCGTGCCATTTCAGCCGTTTTGGGCCATTGTGCATCCCAAACCATGAGGAAATCTTGATTGTTGCACAAATAGATAAAGTGGTCAGGGCTTCCTGACTGTTGTAAGTAAAAAGATTTGAGGGAAAAAATGTTAGATACACTGTAGGATAGGAAATGATAGGAAAAATAAAGAGATCTGGACTCACTCCGCCCTTTGGCATTACACAAAGGTTTCAGTGGAGAAATTAGAAATTTTTTTGGCATCACACCAGCCTTCGGCATCACACTGAAGTGCCTTGGAATCACCCCAAGTCAACCTGTGATTCACACACCAGAATTTAAATATATTCCACCTGGATATCATGCTCATATAGTTTTCCTTGAAACTAAGCAACAGTAAATTGAAATCGTGTTTAGTATTACAATTTAAGTGAAAAAACAAAAAAGTAATGTAGGAAACTAGTCATTAACATGGGAATGCTATAACAACCTTATTCCCATATAAATCAGATCATAAACTAAGTCTATGATTCCCAAAAAAAAAAAACTATGTAATCAGTACAAGAAAGATTGAATTTCTTCCATTGACTACAGAAGTCGCTGAATGAGGGAAGGAAAAACCATTTAAAACATTTTGTGGTATATACTTTTCCACAATTAATTAGAGAATGAGAAGTGTATCATGTAAAGCTTTCATAATTGCAGTGTCTAGTCAATTGATCAGAGCCAAAAGGTGCTCATCATTACAGAGAATGACACATGTCATGTAAAATTTATATTTTAGAATTTTTTATCAATGGAATTTTTATAGTTACCATTTCAGTCTATAAGGCCTTGGTGAGCCAACAATTTCTCCTTTCTTTTCTACGCTACGAGATCTCCTCTTATGAAATTTCTAGTTTGATCACAGGCGGTACACTTCTCCCCAATATGAGATAGGTTACTGCTATAGTCAGAACTTGTCCCCTGGCTTAAACAAACCAGTAGCTAAACCCCTGACCTATTGGTCAGTAGCTGAACCCCCTCTAACGAGCAGGTGAACCCCTTCCTCTTCTTGCCCGAAGTAGAGTGGTGAAGTCCAGTTGGGGCAACTGGCCAGATGACATTGATAGCTGAGTTTCCAGGGTAGGATACAAGGCTTGAAGTGTGGGTGAAAACTTGCTCTAAGGGGAGGCTTCCTATACCCATAAAAGGAGTGGCCAAAGAAGACCTGAATAATCCTGATCTTTGATCAAATTCTCATGTGGAAGGATTTTTACATTAAGTTAGGTGATTATATCAAAAGTGATCCTAAGATGAGTAATACGAATGTTGATTTGTATCATAATGCTGTTATGAAATTGTTGAACGATTTTAAAAGTGATTGGTGAGCCTTTTTTTGTTTGTTTAATCATGGTAGGCATTCAAAGCTAAAATGGCCTAAGGCACGGCTGGGGTGAGGGCCCCATTTTACCAGCTTAGTTTCTCATATGTAAAATTGATAGTGAATTTGAGAACTAAGTTGCGAGTCTAAATTTAACTTATCTGATTTATCCTCCTTCCACGGGCAGGAAATTCATCAGTTTCATCAGAGTTGATGTCAAGGATGCTTACTCTATTATATTTAGTTTCCATTTGTATCTTTTATATGATTTAAAAATATTTCGTGTCTGTAATATGCTTTAAATCATTTAATGTTCTTGAACATTTGCAATTGAACTTTTATTATGCATTGCATGCAAAGTTTCCTTTGGATTCTGCTTTTAAAACCATTTTTAACTGCTGGGCCCAGGTGAAGTTGACCGAAGGATTGCATTTGGTCAATTAAAAAGGTTTTCATGGAGGGAATTGCAGCTAGCAACGGACAACTTCAGTGAGAAAAATGTTCTAGGACAGGGAGGTTTTGGAAAAGTCTATAAAGGAGTGCTATCTGACAACACAAAAGTTGCTGTTAAGCGTCTCACTGATTATGAGAGTCCTGGGGGAGAAGCCGCTTTCCAGCGTGAAGTTGAAATGATAAGTGTAGCTGTTCACAGGAATCTCTTACGACTGATTGGATTTTGTACAACTCCAACAGAACGCCTTTTGGTGTATCCCTTTATGCAGAATTTAAGTGTTGCCTACCGGTTACGAGGTATGGTGCCTTCAATTCCTATGTGATTTACAGCTGCAATGTGTGTTATAATTCAGGTTGATTAGGTGTAGCTTCTTTTATTTTTATTTTTGGGGGAATTGGGGAGTAACATTGTGACAATTTGGATACATGCATTTTATGGTTTCTCCAGATATGTGCACGCACATGTGGTGCATACATGCATACAATGCCATATCTCCAATTACTTGGACTTTTCCTACCACTTTGGGTTATTATACGTAAAATCTGTATTGTGTGAATGGTTATTCTGGTAACTATCTCCTTGTGTTGACTTATAAATTTATATTACCTAGGATATATAGGTAAAATTATGTCTTTACACTCTCGTTCCCTTTGTTTTTCCTTTCTACGTATGATAAATGGCAAAGTCACTGTAGGAGGGGAATTCATGGTTTTTATGAGTTCGTCATAAGACCTTCTCCACTTGATTAATATAGTAAAGAGAAGGGTTAAGTTGATCTATGTTTTAGTAGTTGCATTTGAAGTCATTATAAGATCACAAATTGGACTATAATGTTTGTGTCAATTGGAGTTATTCACCATTATTACTAGCCTTGCAATGATATTACCAGGCTTTGAATTTTTTTTTTCAGAGATTAAACCTGGGGAGCCTGTTTTGGACTGGCCCACAAGAAAGCAGGTGGCTTTAGGCACGGCCCGTGGGCTAGAGTACCTACATGAACATTGTAATCCTAAGATCATTCATCGAGATGTTAAGGCTGCTAATGTACTACTTGATGAAGATTTTGAAGCAGTCGTTGGTGACTTCGGCTTGGCAAAGTTGGTGGATGTTAGAAAGACAAACGTGACAACTCAAGTTCGTGGCACAATGGGCCACATAGCACCTGAATACTTGTCCACTGGGAAGTCATCAGAAAGGACAGACGTTTTTGGCTATGGGATTATGCTCTTAGAACTTGTAACAGGACAGCGGGCAATTGATTTTTCACGCTTGGAAGAAGAAGATGATGTTTTGTTGCTTGACCATGTAAGTTAAACTTGTTCGGCGTTTGCATATCTTTTTCTCTGTCCCACTCCCTCTCTCCCTACCTGCTCCAAGTGTGCATTTATATGCAAATGTTGAGGTTGAAGATATAAGTTGAACAGACATTCCTCTAAATACCATATCTTCAACTGGAGCAATAAACTTATACAAGGGCGGTAGTGATGTCTTCATTTTGGACACTGATATTGTTGGTTATTGCTTACCTTATTGTTATCCAAGAATTTCGAGATATAATTTCTAGGTTTGGAAATTTAACTGATACTTGGTACATATTTGATGGATGCATATTTGATTGACCATTAGATGTTTATACGTGATCTGTTGCAATAAAGAAATATAATTGTATGGAAGTGGTTTATGAATTACCTACCTTATGAGTAATGGTTGGTTTAAGAATATGTGCATGAATAGATGTATGTGCGTATCTATTACATTATTGATGAACCTAGCTGTATCATTTTCTAAGTTCTAAAGATTTGGCGTATCAGCATGAGAAAATAAATAAAATATTACCCTAAGTCATTAGGGATGCCAGTTCTTGTTCCTTTCACAGCACATAATTCCATGTTGCAAAATAAAATTCACCTGCTCATGACATTTGTCTTCATGCATGTTAAGATAAATTAAGCAAATGACATTCTTGCAATTTGTTTTAATGATATTGGGAACTTTGCATGCTCACAGATGTGGGAGTTCTTCTGAAATGGGTTTGTAGTTATATTGTGTGGTCAAAGACTGTTGCCAATTCTAAGTAGTAGGTTCGATATGGAAAGTTGTGCAGAACCTATCCTCTACACTAAATAATGTCACTCTTGAGGATGAAAACATGGTGATGAGGACGTCTTTGTTAAACCCATTAGGGTTTAGGAGCGAAAGAGATGGAAGAGGAAATTATTGATTAGTTTCCTAATTTATTTGTTAGTTTCCTAGGTTCTCTAGATTTCCAGATTTTAGTAGGATTTGATTTAAGTTTACTAGTTTATTTGGATTGGTTCCTTTGTGGATTAGGATTTCTGTTTAGTAAGGGATTTTTTATCCTCTCTAGGTTTTAGTTTGCTATAAATACCCCTTCTATGTAATTCATTATAGAGAGTTTAGAGATTTGAGTTATGAGAAAAGCTTATTTTCCAGAGATTGGAGAATTCTTGGCGTGAAGCCATACGTGATTCCAGACCTATCCTTGGTGTGAAGCCCCTGGAGTGATTCCAGACCTATCCTTATTCGTTTGATTTTCTGTTTTCCATTGTTTTCGCTTCCGCTAAATTACCTAAATACTCAATTCACCTTTATCCTACATCACATGGTGACCTTTTAACTGCATACATATTTTTCGCATGAATTTGTACTCACTGTGGCAACTTCTTTCTTTATATGCTCTTGAAGGTCAAGAAGCTGGAAAGGGAAAAAAGGCTGGATGCTATTGTAGATAACAATCTGAATGATAGTTTCAACATCCAAGAAGTAGAAATGATGATCAAAGTTGCACTTCTTTGTACACAAGGATCCCCTGAAGATCGCCCATTAATGTCAGAGGTGGTACGGATGCTAGAAGGAGAGGGTCTGGCTGAACGGTGGGAAGAATGGCAGAATGTTGAGGTTACTCGCAGGCAAGAGTATGAAAGACTACAGAGGAGATTTGACTGGGGAGAAGATTCCGTTTATAACCAGGATGCTATTGAGTTATCAGGTGGGCGATGAGGTAATAAATAATTTTATACTTGTTTTCTCACCTTCAGCATGTCATATCCTTTTTGGTAGGTTAGCTTGGTTAAACCCGGTATGGAGCATATCTGTATTCCAAAAATCATAATATCATGATTTTTATTTTCTGTTGTGATGCTTTTGCTGCAAGCCCTTTTTTCCCTACTTGATTTTGTAACTGTTAATTTGTATATCTTGTGGATACAAGTTTTTGTAAGTGTGGCCAAGCCATGGAATACAAACCTTGCAGATTGTGTAATCAACATTGTTCTGATTTTAATATTTATCTTAGAGCAAGTCCACCCTTGCTTCAAAACCGGGCAAAAGGCAGCCCAGGGGGGAAGGAAGCAGCTCCAGCGCGCAAGGGCCAGCCCTGGCAAGAGCTGGGTCCCACGAGCCCAGGCAAGTCCACGGGCAAATTCAGCCCGAGCTGCTGCCAGGGCAAACTGATGCAATGCTGACGTCATAATGACGTCAGCAACCCAAAAAAATGAAAAAAGGAAAAAAAATACCAAAAATTCCAGAATTTTTTTAAATAAATACCTAGGCATATTCTTTACTTCCCACACCAAAAACTATATACAAATTCATCTCCTCATATCTCATATGAATAGTATTTGCCTTAGACTTGCCCTAGACTTAGCTCTCATGGGTGGAACCACAAATGCAAAGGCTGACACTATTCTCGTGAATAGTGGCAGCCCTTGCTTGCCCTTGGCTTAGACTTAGCCCTTGTGGGTGGAAGTGCTCTTAAAGGGAAAGCCAGGGGAATATAAAAAATACTTTTCTTATTTTCCACTATGTTGGTTATCAGTGACAGCTTCAGTCTGCATCCTTCTTTTCCGTTCATGATTAGGTACAAAACATTAACATACACAGGTGTGTTCATGGTACCTGTCTGATTAGAGTGTTATTCTAAGCACAGAAAATTTGTGTACGATTTCTAATTTTCTTTATGGATAAAGCCTTTAAATAAATCAGGTTCAGTTGCAGTCATCAATACAAACAGCTAGCTCTATTTGTGGTGTGGTGAGAAAACTAGAACTAGAATATTTCAGTGGTAAAAATCCACTTGAGATCTGTACATAGAACATGCTCAATCTGAAATCGATGTCTAATTAGATGTACTTTGCAAAACGTCTCGCAAGAGTGCTGATGCTCAACTTCATTAGATGGCTTCCCGGCAATCTTGTATAACCACGGCATGAAAGTGGGGAACTGTAGCCCATGCTTTCAAATTTTCCTTTACCTGTGGTGGTTTTTCTACCATCAACTCTTTCTTCTCGTTCATTTCACTTTCATTCATCCTTTGGTTTTTTCTCGGCTAGAAGATACTGTGGTGCATTGTCCGTGTCTCTACCATCCATCTCTTTAAGGTTGATATAACACATGTTATAGTCTACACCTGCCATCGCCAAAGCTTCCACTGACATGGCTTCACCTGTGTGTGTGTGTGTATGTGTGTGTCGAGGCCCTTAAAAATTGTTAGCACATCAAAGAATTTTCAGTATGAGATTATATACGTATATACAGCTGATCCTTACTCTAGGAAGTCTGGTCGAATGGTGTTCATATGTGGTACCAACCCCTTTGTGCAGAAACAGCTCACAGGTTTCATGCGACTTCAACTACTCTCTCTTTCTCTCTCATTACTACATTTTGATTTACGAAACATATAGTATGGTGGTTAGTGTGCAATGGATTCTACCCAAATGTGGTGATGACACAAGATTTGATTTAACAAGTTTCATAAAAAGCTTTTGTCAATTGGGAGATGTGAAATGATATACATGTGATTAGTTTAATGAGTTTCACTGGGTAGGTGTGGATGCATTTCCATGAGAAGGATTTGGTTCACTTTTTCACCAAAGCTGAAAATGTCATGGCATTTGGTGCCCCTGCATCCGTATTGTACTTTTGCAATCCCTCCAATTAACAGGCCTGTTCAGATATTTAACCTTCTACCTTTGGCATGCGTGCTGAGGGGAACATCTTTTGAGTTATTCCTTTTTTATTTGACGATTCTTGTCCTAAGGCAGGAATGGTTATAAGTTTTACTTTATATGACAGGAGATAGGGAGAAGAGGTTTAGGGGTGCCTTGGAACATCAAGCTTTACTATCTTTTTAATTTTCCTTAATTTGTCCACACTTTTTCTTTTGTTTGTTTTTTTTGATACAAGAGATATTGGGGAGGGAATCGAATGTAGGACTTTGGGTACATGGATGAATGCTTCTTAACCACTATAAGCCCATTGCAAAAAAACTATACTATCACTTATATTATCTATTCTTCACTTGTGCTCCATTGAAAAAAAAGGAGGAAAGTGCATAGGCTTGTTGATCACTTTGTAGCGCCATGTAACATGGGTTTCATTCGAATTGGCTGAAGTTTTGCTTGTGTTTCATTATATTTGGTGACTCCAGTTGGGATGATAGTTTTTCGTATTTTTAAAATTAGATGAGAAATTAACTAGACATCACCAGCCACATGAAACATATTTTCATTTAATCATTGCGAAGCAACAATTGTGGGCACCTAGACATATAGGAATAGAAACAAAATGCGGCATGGTTATGCGGTCGCTGGCTTAGCGGGTTTACGACAAAAAGAAATTCGTGAACAGAAGATGGAATGATAGAAATTCGTGAACAGAAGATGGAATGATAAGATAAATGTTAATAGGATTAGGGTACAAAATTGCAAAATTCAAGCCATGGTCTGAGCATCGACTCTATTTGTTGCTTTAACAGACCCCTCAAATTAAGTGCACTTTTCAACTGGATCTTGGTTGATTTTGATTAAACAACTTTGATGGTCAGGGTGGTCTAATTTGACTTCAATGGTCAGTTTGGGTAACATCCCCATTAGAAAGTTGTGATTGTCTAGTCGACTTGGTGGAACAACCCTAGATACGCACATAATTTGGATTTGGCTATTTTAGCTAGGAGCAACTGGACAATAACAAGACTAAATTAGCAACAAGCTGAACATCAATTGTATCCGTTTCATCCATTCATAACTTTGTCATGCAATAATTCAACAAATACTTAAAACTGTCAAGGAATTCCATAACTTTGGCATCCAGTACTTCAATAATATTGAAGATATATAAAATCGGCCTTGGACATTGGTTAGCGAGGTTGAAACGCATCTTTCATCCGATGAGTAAAATATTTTCATTAAACATTGCTGTTCTTTTATTTGAGTAATTTCCGAGACCCCACATTCCAACAATTAAGTTCTTTTAATTCCAGCCCTTCACTAATGTTACCTGCACTTTGGCGCAGTTGAGCCGAAACATGGAAAGTAAATTAGGGAGGAGGGGGCCCAAAACAGCAACAATTAAGCTAACAAATCTTATATATCATCTAGTCATGCATATAATACTATTTTGTTTTACCATGGTATATACATGGAAAGGAAGTCATGTGTTTCAAGAAGAATCACATCATCCATGTTTGTATGGACAAAAACCACTGGTTTAAAACTTCAATTTATAATGTATTACACGTTATCTGAAAACATATCTTGATTTTAGGGTGGAAAGATTACAAACTTGTTCATGGCATTTATCTGTTTTTCGTTGGAATTATCGTCACGAGTGGTGAACCTTAAATAGCTATAAGATTAATAGAAAACACATTAAATCCATCTAATTACATTTGTTTTTTATATTATTGATCATAAATCATTAGAATTCTTGTTGGAATTATAAATTACAATATTCATAATTTGACATTATTACAACTCATAACATTCTTGGAAAAATAAATAAATCATAACATACAATAAGCTACAAAAAATAATTAGACATAAATTGCATAATTAGGACAAGATGTTTACTCAAAAGAAAATTGGTAACAAAATTTGGACTAGATGATGTTCGCCTTTTTGGTTCTGTGTTGACTAGAACGGTCATTTTTTTATTAAAGTTAATTGGGAATATCGTCCGTGTTTTTCTCACCAATGTCAATGCCTACATCCCCAACTCTTCAAGGTTAATGCCTACTATTTGCCAAAGCTTCATCGACGTTATTTGTCAAAAAAAAAATTTGCTACCTAGCCTTTTTAATTTTTTTTTTTCCCTTTTCTTTTTCCTTTTATTGGCAGACTCGATTTAAGGTTATTGTTTGTTGCATGCCTGCTAGTGTCAGTTTCTTTTCCTCTTTTTTTCCCTTTTCTTTTTCCTTTTATTGGCAGAATTGTCTTTTTTGAATTCATCAGCAACTGACATTATTGTTTCATAATGTCTTAAATATATTTGTATGATTAACTCATAAAGAACATGAAAAATTAGATGATGGATTAACAATTAACGGGATCTTTCATCTGCCACATGAAACATATTTTCATTTAATAGAAAGAAATGAAAAACTAAGAATTATTTGAGCCATCCTTCAATAGAAGAAGATTGAGGGAAAAAAACAGTTAACGTACATTGAAAAAAAAAAAGAAAAAAAAAAGTCAACGCAGTCATTTTGTGAATTATTCTAGCTAAGAATAATGTGTGAGAGAATTCTAGTGGGTTGTTGACGGAAACCATGAAATAGGAGCACATCACTGCGTTTAGGGTGGGGAAACCTAATTTTCGGCTCAAGAAGATTTGTCTAAGCTGACCCATGATTGTATCCATTCCATCCATTCATGAAGCAGAGTTTAGATCTGGCTAATCTGACCAGCAATTGTATCCATTCCTTCCATTCATAATGCATCCCCACCTTGTCATCATGTAACTCAATAATGCCTGAAGCTCTCAAGAAATCCAGTAACAACTGGACGCTGGATGTCAAGTCTTTAACTACTTGGGTAAAACTTGCACTTGAACATATGGCAACTCAGTTCTAGGCACTGGGTGAACCTTGAAATTGTCTTCTATCACCTTAGGAAAATATTTTCATTTTACACTACGCTTTATTATTTGAGTAATTTCTGAAACCCCACATTCCAATGATTAAGTTTTGCACGGCCCAACATTAGAATTTAGCAATGGAGCAACTATCCACTTAGTCCCAAACATTAGTATTTAGCAATCACCAGTAATAAATAAATAAATAAATAAAATAAAAAACCAAAACTTGAAAACCACATTAGCAGTTCAACCAAAACATGGGAAACTAAATTAAAGGGGATAAAAAAAGAAACAATTAATTAAGCTATTTTGTCATGATATATACATGGAAAGGGAGTCATGTGTTACAAGCAGTCATCCATGATTGTATGGACAAAGTTGAAACCATCAACTTATTGGGGCTTTTTAAATCCAAAAACTCAATATAACGTATTACACATCATCTGAATACATGTTTTCATTACAGGGTGAAAGATTACACAGTATTATTCATGGAAACAAAAGCCCTTGCCCCCTTTTCGCATCTTAGCTTTCATCTGTATTGTTCATGTTTTTTCACCAATGTCAATGCCTAGATCTCGATTGAATATGCAACTTAACTTTGCTCGACTAGCACCAGATGTGGTGTTGGCGTTTTATCAACTAGATTTTTTTGTTTTTTTTTATACAACCGATGATTTAATTTAAACTAATCTAAGCTATGGAGAGGGGGATTTGAGCTTGGGTGCAGAGTGGGAGCACATTCACTTTAGCCAACTTTGCTATGCTTATTTGCAATATCAACTAACCTTTGATTAGTCATATTTGTCCTCTCTTAGTTGAAGAATGCCTCAGGTTCGACTCACATGGATTGTAAGGAAGATATGTATTTGTGATAATTCAATACCTAGTTAGTTGTGGTTAGTCTTGTTGGAGGTGTATTTGGCCCACGTTGTGAAAATTTCTTATAAATATCTTAACATTTGTTAAAAAAATAGAAAAAAAATAATTAAAAAATGTAGAGGATATAACGAAAATGAGATATAGAAGGTCCGAACAAGTTAGATTGATAGACACTGGACTTGGTATAATATTATTACAATTTACACATTATCTCTGAACACACTTGTTGATTTGGGGGGAAATAATAGAGTCTCATTCATGGAAGCAACCGCCTTTGCCCATTTGCGCATCCTTTCCTTCATCTGTTCTTGGTTGGCCACAATGTCAATGCCCAAAGTTTGCTCAGCTACCAGATATGGCGGCGGCTGTTCCCAGCCGCAATACTCCAACTCTTCAAGCTCAATGCGAGATTCTGCATAATCCATGCCTGCCATTGCCAAAGCTTCAATCGACATTAGAACTTCGTCTTTTTTAAGTTTTATATTTGCCCAACTGGTTGAGGTTGTAATCTTGAAAATGGACGACATATATTTATATGTATGCATGATTTCTGCTGTTTCTGTTTAGGCTGCTAAAAGCAGAGAAGACACGGGGTTTTCATGCTTAAATATGTAAATATATGTCCCTACTGTTTTACTCAGATGGGCTTAATAAAGAAAGAAGCGTCTGTCACTGCATATGTCATAAAGCATACGCATTTCGTGCACTTGTCAGCGCTGATAATTCAGTTCATGTTCTTGATCTCTTGATATTCCCGTGAGCCGCTGATCTGAAATATTCATAGTCCTGTAATTGAACTTGAATTCACATGTTTTTGCAAAGCAAATTGTTCCAAATGGGTCCAAGGGATTTGTAAGAAATATTCAGTTGATAGAAAGTGATCAAGAACTTGACCACTCTTATTTGATGTAAGACTTTCTCGGGACAAATGACACAATAATACATGTACAAACTAATTTGTATTAATTTATAAAAATGACATTGTCTACAACCATCATCGTCACCTCCACCTCTATCACCACCACCACCACCACCCACCGCGACCACCCACCAGCACCACCTCTACCACCCACCATCACCACTACCACCACCCACCACTACCGCCACCACCATCTTCACCTTCACCCCTAACTCTATCTCTACCACCACCACCACCACCACCCACCACTGCCACCACCTCCACATCCACCTCCACCACCACCTCTACCACCACCAATACCACCACCACCACCATATGATTATAGCACATGACACTTTCAACATCATGTCCATTTTAGTCATTATCCACAGTTACAACGGTTTTATTTTAAAATTTACCAAATGGTTTCCACACTGCTTTTTATACTAACAATACTTTATAGAGTTAAATGTCAAAATAGTCCTTGTGTTTTACCACGTTGGCCAATTTAGTCATTGTGTTTTTAATTTGACCAATTTAGTCCCTTTGTTTTGGACTGTTAGCCAATTTGATCCATTTCGTTAAAATTGCCGTTAAATATGAACATGAGATAATCCTTTTCTTTTTTTGAAAACCTATAAAGCTCTTTTAATTATTAAAAAAAAATGGATTTATTTACAAATATATTAAAACTTCAATTCAACTAACATAACATTAGGAAAAAAAAGAAGGTAAAAAACTTGAAAAAAATGAAAAACTAAGAATTATTCGAGAAATCCTTCAGTAGAAGAAGTGAACATTAAGCGTATGTTGAAAATTGTAGGGGTCTTTTTATCTAGCAGCTTGACGAATGAGCTTAGGCTACGAAAAGAGAAACAGGTGAAATTACCCTATGTGTCTGAGTTCAAGAATTAGGCCCCGAGAATGCTTCATAAGGGTAGTGAAGCCTTAGGAAGCATCCTGGTTACCTTCACCAACAAAAAGAACAACTGCTTACAAGTGGATTCTTAGTGCTTCCAGATGAATTCTTAGCTTGGCATGAGGAGATCATGGCATGGAAGCAAAATTGACATGAGTTTAGCACTGAAGAGAAAATTATGTGTTCTTGGAAGGAAGGAAGGGTGTCAAGGCAAGAAAGGAAAGGTTTGCAAGAATATTTGGCTGAGAAATGAGGGAGAGAAAGGGATGGGTGGCTTGAGCGTTTCTTCCGGCAGCTTGACAGAAATTCTGTCAAGTGTTAGAACAATTTGCTAGAAGAGGGAAAATGGGGAAGAAGGGTGAATAGTGCACGAAATTGCTGGGTTTTGCAGGTAAGAGAGGAAGCTTGCTCTCTGGTTGTAGATGGTTTTTGTTGGGTAGAAGAGGCTCTATTTATAGCCGCTGGAAGCCATCTTTTTCCAAGAACCTTAATGGCTTCTATCCCATTTTGCCAAGTTTTTCCCTTTCTTTCTCCCCTCATCCCTTCAATCATCCTATTTTGGTGAAATCTACTTTGCTCATTTGCACAAAATCAAGGATTTTGGGAGCTCAAGGTTCCCTTCCTGCAGCTGCACTAGTGAAGAATTCCTATTTTCAGATATCTCCTTTTCTCTCTTTCTTTTCCTCCTTCATGGTCAGATCTGATGAGGGAAAGATATAGGTATACATGCTGGTTCGAAGGGTGGCTCCTTGCACGCCAATATCTTTTGGACCCTTGGATGTTTTGCTTGAAAACTTGTTCCTTCCATCCCAGCAACCCACGTGGTTTTCCAAGCTCTTCCGTGGCTTTGTCTTTCAACCAAATGCTGAGGCTTTTGGCTGCTTCTCATTTCTATTTGTATGGGCCTTCCAAGAGAGCAAGCCAACTTACCAAACAAATGAGCTAATCTCATCAAGTATTGGGCTATATGGGTTAATTTAATGGACCATTTTGGTTGGGCTATTTTGGTTGGGATATTTTCTTTCTAGTGCTCACCCATATGTTTGGGCCTAAGAAATGGGCTTGAGCTCCGAGGCTCCCAAGCAACCCGGAACTTCCATTTCTCGGCCCATCAATGGGCCTCATGACAATTTATTACTATCCATACCACAACTCACTCAAGCAAGCCCTGGGAATTTGCGTGGCTTGAGCCCACTTAAGCTTCTAGCGTGGCTAGGTGTAATAATAATGATTTTCCACTTGGCATTGCATGTCGCTTGGCGTGCTTGAATTTTGTCGCTTTGAAGAAGGATATGACGCATGACGGGATAATTAGCTTGAGCTCGTAAAGCCAGTGCTTATTTCAACTCTTAGCATGACAGATCGCATATTTATTTGGCATGACACGTGGATCATGACTCGTGCGAGCTTGAATGATGAACTTTCGCATGCTCCAAATCGGGTCTTTTCTTAATAAGGCATTGCGTTGGGCCGAGAATTTATTTGAGCAAAACCCTGGATTTTTGGGCCTCAACAAAAATCAAAGAAAAAAAATCAACGCAGTCATTTTGTGAATTGTTCTAGCTAACAATAATGTGTGAGAGACTTCTAGTAGGTTGTAGATAGAAACCATGAAATCGGAGAACATCACTGCGTTTAGGGTGGAGAAACCTAATTTTCGGCTCAAGAAGATTTGACTAAGCTGACCTGTAGTTGTATGCATTCCATCCATTCATAAACCAGAGTTTAAATCTGGCTAATCTGACCAGCAATTGTATCTATCCCATCCATTCATAATGCATCCCCACCTTGTCATCATGTAACTCAATAATACTTGAAGCTCTCAAGAAATCCAATAACAACTGGATGCTGGTTGTCAAGTCTTTAACTACTTGGGTAAAACTTGCACTTGAACATATGGGAACTCAGCTCTAGGCACTGGGTGAAACTTGAAATTGTCTTCTATCACCTTAGGAAAAGATTTTCATTTTTAACTATATGCTTTATTATTTGAGTAATTTCGAAACCCCACATTCCAACAATTAAGTTCTGGCACGCCCAACATTAGCATTTAACAATGGAGCAACTATCCACTCAGTCCCAAACATTAGTATCTAGCAATCAAAAGTAATTTAAAAAAAACAAACAAACAAACAAAAACTTGAAAACCACATTAGCAGTTCAGCCAAAACATGGGAAACTAAATCAAAGGGGAGAAAAACAGAAACAATTAATTAAGCTATTTTGTCATGATACTAGGCTAAAAACCTAGCTAATATAACAAATCTTATATCATCTAGTCATGCATATTATACTATTTTGTTTTATCATGGTATGCACATGGAAAGGGAGTCATGTGTTTCAAGCAGTCATCCATGATTGTACGGACAAAGTTGAAACCATCAACTTACTGGAGCTTTTTAAATCCAAAAACTCAATATAACGTATTACACATCATCTGAATACACGTCTTCATAATGGGGTGAAAGATTACACAGTATTTGTTCATATTTTTTCATCAATGTCAATGTCTAGATCTCAATTGAATATGCTCCTTTGCTCGATTGGCACCGGATGTGGTGTTGGCATTTTATCAACTAGCTTTTTTTTGTTCTTTATACAATCGATGATCTAATTTAAACTAATCTAAACTACGGAGATGGGGATTTGAGCTTGGGTGCAGAGTGGAGAGCATATCCGCTCTAGCCAACTTTGCTAAGCCCATGTTTGCGATATCAACTAACCTTTGATTTAGTCATATTTGTCCTCCCTTACTTGGAGAATGTCTCAGGTTCGACTCATATGGATTGCAAGGAAGATTTGTATTTGTGATAATTCAATACCTAGTTAGTTGTGGTTAGTCTTGTTGGAGGTGTGTTTGGCCTGCGTTGTGAAAATATCTTATAAATATCTTAACGTTTGTTAAGAAAATAGAAAGAAAAAAAAATCATTAAAAAATGTAGAGGATATAACGGAAAACAGATATAGAAGGTCCTAACAAGTTAGATTGATAGACACTGGACTTAGTATAATATTATTACTATTTACACACATTATCTGAACACACTTGTTGATTTGGGGGGGAATATTAGAGTCTCATTCATGGAAGCAACCGCCTTTGCCCATTTGCGAATCCTTTCCTTCATCTGTTCTTGGTTGGCCACAATGTCAATGACCAAAGTTTGCTCGGCTACCAGATATGGCGGCGGCTGTTCCCAGCCGCAATACTCCAACTCTTCAAGCTCAATGCGAGATTCTGCATAATCCATGCCCGCCATTGCCAAAGCTTCAATCGACATTAGAACTCTGTCTTTTTTAAGTTTTATATTTGCCCAACTGGACTGGAGTTGAGGTTGTAATCTTGAAAATGGACGACATATATTTATATGTATGCATGCTTTCTGCTGTTTCTGTTTAGGCTGCTAAAAGCAGAGAAGACACGGGTTTTCATGCTTAAATATGTACATATATGTACCTACTGTTTTACTCAGATGGGCTTAATAAAGAAAGAAGCGTCTGTCACTGCATATGTCATAAAGCATTAGCATTTCGTGCACCTGTCAGCGCTGATAATTCAGTTCATGTTCTTGATCTTTTGATATTCCCGTGAGCCGCTGATCTGAAATATATCACAGGATTGTAACAACTTGTACCAGTCCGTTAGTTTCTTATTTTGAATTCATTGTACAGATAATCTTAGCCCGTTAGTTTCTCTAGTTTGCATTCATTCAAAGAGTTGATTTCCTCAATCTGATATGGTATCAGTAGTCTAAGCCGATCCATTTCTCACTTTCTCATCGTTTCCCCTGTTCTTCAGCACTCATGGCTACCGAGTCTGACCCTGCAACCATCCTAAACACCAATGCACCACATCAAACTCTCATCAGCATCAACGTTGCTGCTCAAGCTCCTCTCAAACTCTCTTCTACCTATGATCTTCTTGGCTATATTGATGGGTCCAAACCATGCCCGCCAGCCACCTTGACCCAAGAAAATACCACCACACCCAATCCTAGTTACAGTTTATAGATCCGACTAGACCAACTGATTCTCAACGCCATTATTGGCTCCCTTTCACCCACCATTATCTCCTTCATAGCTCAAGCCCAAACCTCTAAACAAGCCTGGACAATTCTAGCCAACACCTATGCTAAACCCTCTCGTGGCCGCATCAAACAAATCAAACACCAACTCAAAAACACCAGCAAAGGCTCCCTTAGCATCACTGAGTTTATGCAATCCATCAAAACTCGAGCCGATGATCTTGCTCTTATTGGCGCCCCCCTTGATGAAGAAGAAATCACAGACATAATCCTCGATGCCTCGGTGATGAGTACAAAGAGTTAGTCCGTGCCGTCCAAGCAAGAGACACCCCTATCACCTTTGAAGAACTTCACCAAAAACTCCTCAATTTTGAAGCCTCCCTTCAAAGCATCCTACCTGAGCCACACCATTTTCCAGCTGCAAATCCACATCCAAAACCAACACCAAAAACTGGTGTCCTTCTCCACAAGGCAATACCACCACCAACTGGCGCCCATCCTTCAACTTCACCAACCGCCCACCTGCTGCAACTCCAAATCCATCACAGGGCACTCGTCCTCCTCCCAGGCCATACCAGCTTGCCAAATTTGCAGGACTCGGTCCTGCAAAGCAGTGTCCTTCATTTTGGCTCATTCTAGTTCATACTCCCCCCCTCCTCCAGCTTTTCCCAACAAGGCACACCATGGCAACCACAAGCTCATCTTGCCACCCATCCTTCCACCCCATCATCCTGGCTTCTGGACAGTGGTGCATCACACCATGTCACGTCTGATCTCAGCAACCTCTCCCTGCATGCTCCCTACATGGGTACTGATGACATCATGATCGGAGATGGCTCTAATCTTGCCATCACCCACACTGGTTCCACCTCTCTCAAAACTCCCCACCATAACTTTACATTAAACAATGTTCTCTGTGTTCCATCTATGAAAAAGAACCTAATTTCTATTTCACAATTTTGCACTTCTAACAATGTTTCCATAGAGTTCTTACCATCCACTTTTCTTGTGAAGGAACTTCAGACCAGGGCAACAGTGCTCAAGGGACAAACTAAAGATGGTGTATATGAGTGGCCAACCTCCTCCCCTTTGATTGCCTTCTCCGCAACAAAGACCACGTCCTTAGACTGGCACCATCGCTTAGGACATCCTGCTTTTCCAATTCTCAAACATATTGTTTCTAGCAATTGCTTAGGCTTATCTTCCTCTTTGTCATCTGATTTTTCATGTAATGCTTGCCTTTGCAATAAAAGCCACAAGTTGCCTTTCTCCAACTCTACCATTGTCTCTACTCAACCTCTTGAAATTATATTTTCCGATGTCTGGACATCTCCAATTTACTCCCATAATGGCTTTAAATATTATGTAATCTTCATTGATCATTTCACTAAATATATCTGGTTTTACCCACTCAAAAACAAATATGATGTCAAAGAAGTCTTCATAAGATTCAAAGCCATTGTAGAAAAACACTTCCATTCAACCATCAAAACACTCTATTCTGACAATGGTGGTGAGTACATTTCCCTATCTAATTTTCTTTCTACCAATGGTATCTCTCATCTCACCATTCCCTCTCATACACCTGAACACAATGGTTACTCCGAAAGAAGGCACCTTCACATCGTCGAAACCGGTCTTGCCCTTCTCACTCATTCTTCTTTACCAATCTCCTACTGGACTTATGCCTTTGCCACAGCCGTCTACCTCATCAACAGAATGCCCACTCCCACTTTAAATCTCTCCTCCCCTTACCACAAAATTTTTAGACAGCCCCAAACTACTCGAAATTAAAGGTTTTTGGTTGCTTATGCTACCCTTGGCTCAAACCTTACACTTCACACAAACTTGAATCATGGTCCAAGCCATGTGTTTTCCTTGGGTATTCTCTCACTCAAAGTGCATACTACTGCCTTGATCCTTCAACCTTAAAAATTTATGTCTCAAGACGTGTCAAATTTGTTGAATCATGCTCCAAAGTTTCCTTACTCTTCATTGTCTGGTCCGTCCTCTAGTCATCATCCCAACCCCATTGCCACTTGGATTCCTGCACCAATTACAATTCTCAAAGAAAAAAAGTCACCCCCTTCCCAGCCGCCACTCACTATGCCATCTGAAGTCATTGTTCTAGCTCAGCAACCTCTAAGTGCAGCTCCAACACCCACTCTAGTAGGTTGTTCCATCCCCAACACAAATCAGCTCCCGCGTATCACACCAACCTCCTTGACATCCTCAACCAATTCAACCCCTCACCACAAATCCCAGCGTCCCCTCCTAACCCACAACCTCATCCCCTTCCAACTCACTCAATGACCACCCGAGCCAAGAACCACATCCATAAACCTATCACTAAAATGAACCTTCATACTCAACTCTCCAAATTCAACGACCTTGAACCAACCACCGTGTCTACAGCCTTTAAAGATCCAAAGTGGCGTAAAGCCATGTCTGATGAGTGTGATGCTTTAGTTAGAAACGGCACATGGGAACTTGTTCCACCTGATTCTACACAGAATGTAGTTGGATGTAAATGGGTTTTTAGAATTAAACGTAACTCTGATGGCTCTATTGACAGGTTCAAAGCACGTTTGGTCGCAGATGCACTTACCTGCGTCGATTATCTAGACATTTTCAGCCTTGTTGTCAAACTAACAACAGTTCGTGTTGTCCTCAGTCTTGCTGTATCTCGGGGTTGGTCTTTACGTCAACTTGATGTCAACAATGCCTTTCTCCAAGGCCACCTCTCCGAGCATGTCTACATGCAACAACCACCAGGTTCCCAAACATTGTTGATCAAGATCATCCATCTTATGTCTGCAAACTTCAAAATGCCATCTATGGCCTCAAACAAGCACCGAGAGCATGGTATCATGAACTTCGCGCTTTCCTTCTTTACTCTGGCTTCAAAAATTCCCATGCAGATACTTCTCTATTTGTTCTCACTGTTGTTGGCTAAAAACCGTAGTATATATATACTTGTCTATGTGGATGACTTAATAATCACTGGAGACAATACTAAGATGATCGACTCCTTTGTTGATGTTCTTGCTAATCGGTTTTCAATTAAGGATCATGTGTTTGGACAAGCTGTCTTATTTTTTGGGTGTGGACGTAGTCCCCAATCAACACTGGAGGTATTTTATTATCCAAAAACTCAATATAACGGTGTTACATTTTAGACATTCTCGCTAGAACAACGTCTCATATGGGGTGATGCCAAACACAGTATTTGTGCTCACTTCTATTTTTTCATCAATGTCTAGCCCACCGTTGCTAAAGATCTCAATTGGCTCCTTTGCTTGATCTGGCACCGAGTATAGAACAGTTGTTGGCATTTTATCAACAGCTTTTTATTGTTCTTCATTGATATCTAATTTAAACTTAATTACAAGACCAGACCTTGCATTTGCGATTAACAAGCTCTCTCAGTACATGCACACTTCAACCACCGACCATTGGAGCATATTTGTTCGTCTCTTATGTTGGAGAATCTCTGTTCGACTATTAATGCAAGGCCTCCAAATTCATCGTCCCCATTGAATCTCCATGCCTATTGAGTTGTGGTTAGCCTTGTTGGCGGTGACAAGAATGATTTTCATCCACGCTTATATCGTCTATCTTGGGTGTAATCCGTCTCACGGTTAAGTTCATTAATGTAAGCGAAAAAATATGTCCTGCAAGTTAGTCTTCCTTGATAGACACTGGTAGCTAATGCATTATTAGCAATTTGCATTATCTCCTCAGCTTGTTGATCTTGGGGGGGAATATTAAAGTCTTATTCCAACGCCTTTGCCATTTCATCCCGTTATCTGTTCTTGGTTGCGACAATGTCAATGGGGCTACCCAAACTCTGTTACCAGAATGGCGGCGTGTTTCCTCAGCCGAATGAAACATGTTGTCCGACTTTCACTTCATGCGAGGATCCTGTACAAATCCATGCCCGTCCATTGCCAAAGTTGCTCATGTATCGACATTCGGCAGATCAACTCTGTCAGATTTGCCCAACTGGACTGGTGTTGAGGTTTTCTTGATCTCAAATGGACGACAAGTTTATTGTATGCATGCTTCTATCTCGCGCCCCATCTTGTTTAGGGGCTAAAAGCATAGAAGACACAGGATTGTAACAACTTGTACCATATAGTCCGTTACTGTTTCTCAGATTTAATGAATTCATTGTATAGATAATCTTAGCCCGTTAGTTTCTCTAGTTTGCATTCATTCAAAGAGTTGATTTCCTCAATCTGATAAAATATTCAGAGTCCTGTAATTGAACTTGAATTCACATGTTTTTGCAAAGCAAATTGTTCCAAATGTGTCCAAGGGATTTGTAAGAAACATTCAATTGATAGAAAGTGATCAAGAACTTGACCACTCTTACTTGATGTAAGACTTTCTCAGGACAAATGACACAATAATACATGTACAAACTAATTTGTATTAATTCATAAAAATAACATTGTCTACAACCATCATCGTCACCTCCACCTCTATCACCAACACAGCACCACCACCTGCGACCACCCACCAGCACCGCCTCTACCACCCACCATCACCACTACCACCACCCACCACTACCGCCACCACCATCTTCACCTTCACCCCTAACTCTATCTCTACCACCACCACCACCACCACCCACCACTGCCACCACCTCCACCTCCACCACCACCTCTACCACCACCAATACCACCACCACCACCATATGATTATAGCACATGACACTTTCAACATCATGTCCATTTTATCATATCCACAGTTCATTTTATCCACAGTTTCCACACTTCTTTTTATACTTACTTTAAAGAGTTAAATGTCGGTTTTATTTTAAAATTTACCAAACGGTTTCCACATGGATTGCAAGGAAGATATGTATTTGTGATAATTCAATACCTAGTTAGTTGTGGTTAGTCTTGTTGGAGGTGTGTTTGGCCGGTTATCTTCACTAACAAAAATAACGTTACAGGTGAGTGCTTAAATATAGCTTATGAGGAAATAGAAGCAAAATGACTTAGCACGTTCTTTGTCAAGGTAAGGTTTGTAAGAATGAGAAAGGAGGGAGAGAAAGAAAAAAAAAGTGTTAGAACAATCATGAATAAAAAATGTAGAGGCTACTTGATTTAAGCCATGAGCAATACCCTAGAAGGCTTCTAATTTTGAGCATGTCCTACATTTGCACAAAATCACCAAACATGCAGTTGCACTAAAGGCTTCATGGTCAGATCAGCATTTGCACGGTCCCTGCAAAGCAACCTATAGAGTCTTTCAACCAAATGGTGGCTTCTCATTTCTATTTGTGAGCCTTCTAAGATAGCAAGCCAACTTACTAAACAAATGGGCTAATCTCATCAAGTATTGGGCTATATGGGTTAATTTAATGGACATTTTGGTTGGGCTATTTTGGTTGGGATAATCTTGCCTAGGCACAAAACTCAGTCGGAACTTCCATTTCTCGTCCCATCAATGGGTGATTTTCAATTTTTTAATTGTTGGACCCACCCATTGCCCAATGATTAGAAGCCATGTGGCTTCTACGAGCCTCGATCAAAAATCTTGCAAAAACAATCAGCAGTTGTCAATTTTGGCTAAAAAAATTGACTAAAAGTTGTATGCATTTCATCCATCATAAACCAAATATCTTTCTAAAAAATATCATAAAAATTCTGAAATAATACTTTTCTATAACAATGGACCTTTACTAAGTACTTACTTCATATTTCCACACCAATTTAATTTCAAAAGTTTTATTCCGCAAACATTAGTTATCTTGATTTATCTAGGTGAGGCAGTTTTACGATACAATTAATTAAGCTACTTGGGAATCTAGAATAATACTTATCCGAAAAGTCATTATCAAAATCAAACTGGAGTTTAAGAACTCAATATAAATTACACAAAATAAATTCATAAGTGAAAGACAGTATTTGTCAATGTTGCCTTAGATCTCAATTGAATAGACTAGCCCATGTGGTGTTGGAATACAATCGATGCAACTACTAACATGCTACATTCACATGCTAATATGTTTGTGATTTAGTCATATTTGTCCTCCCTTGGACTTGACTCACATTGCCCTAGTTAGTCTTGTTGGAGGTGTGTTTGGCCCGCGTTGTGCCCTCATGTGGAAAGTGAGAGATGTCTCTAACAAGTTAGATTGATAGACACTGGACTTAATATAATATTATTACAATTTACACACATTATCTGAACACACTTGTTGATTTGGGGGGGAATATTACAGTCTCATTCATGGAAGTAACTGCCTTTGCCCATTTGCGCATCCTTTCCTTCATCTGTTCTTGGTTGGCCACAATGTCAATGCCCAAAGTTTGCTGGGCTACCAGATATGGCGGCGGCTGTTCCCAGCCGCAATACTCCAACTCTTCAAGCTCAATGCGAGATTCTGCGTAATCCATGCCCGCCATTGCCAAGGCTTCAATCGACATTAGAACTCTGTCTTTTTTAAGTTTTATATTTGCCCAACTGGACTGGAGTTGAGGTTGTAATCTTGAAAATGGACGACATATATTTATATGTATGCATGTTTTCTGCTGTTTCTGTTTAGGCTGCTAAAAGCAGAGAAGACACGAGGTTTTCATGCTTAAATATGTACATATATGTACCTACTGTTTTACTCAGATGGGCTTAATAAAGAAAGAAGCGTCTGTCACTGCATATGTCATAAAGCATAAGCATTTCGTGCACCTGTCAGCGCTGATAATTCAGTTCATGTTCTTGATCTCTTGATATTCCCGTGAGCCGCTGATCTGAAATATTCATAGTCCTGTAATTGAACTTGAATTCACATGTTTTTGCAAAGCAAATTGTTCCAAATGGGTCCAAGGGATTTGTAAGAAATATTCAATTGATAGAAAGTGATCAAGAACTTGACCACTCTTACTTGATGTAAGACTTTCTCAGGACAAATGACACAATAATACATGTACAAACTAATTTGTATTAATTTATAAAAATGACATTGTCTACAACCATCATCGTCACCTCCACCTCTATCACCACCACCACCACCACCCACCGCGACCACCACCAGCACCACCTCTACCACCCACCACTAACCACTACCGCCACCACCGTCTTCACCTTCACCCCTACCTCTACCTCTACCACCACAACCACCCACCACCGCCACCGCCTCCACCTTCACCTCCACCACAACCACCACCTCTACCACCGACAGTCACCACTACCACCACCCACCACCACCACTACCAGCTTCACCTTCACCTCGACATTATAGCACAAGACACTTTCAACATCATATCCATTTTAGTTATTAATCACGGTTACAACAGTTTTATTTTAAAGTTTACCAAACGGTTTCCACACTACTTTTTATACTAACAATATTTTAAAGGGTTAAATGCCAAAATGGTCCCTGTATTTTACCACGTTGAGTCCATGTGTTTTTAATTTGGCCAATTTAGTCTCTTTGTTTAGGACCGTTAGCCAATTTGATCAATTCCGTTAAATATGAACATGATAATCCTTTTCTTTTTTTGAAAACCTATAAAGCTGTTTTAAATTTTTGAAAACTGGATTTATTTAAAAATATATTAAAACTTCAATTCAACTAACATAACATTAGAAAAAAAAAAGAGTAAAAAACTTGAAAAAAAACAAAGGATGGGCGTAGTTCGGAGAGGGGAAGGGCTACTTAGCGAGTGAGTATTGAGAAATGGGGTGACTGTTGCGGGGTGGGGGAGGGTGATGAACGAAGGTGTATGGGAAAATGGGGAGAGATCGGGTGGAAGATTTGGGGGTCATGGCCGAAAAAAGGGGCAAATGGCTAGGCAATGGTTGAGTTGAGGAAGATCTTTCTGGGAGCTGGTTGGGTAAGGATTGTTTTTTCTTTTCGTTTCTATAGAGAGAGAGAGAGAGAGAGAGAGAGATTAGGGGTGGGTGGATTGGAGTTGGGGCCTTTGGGTGGGGAAAGTGGCTGGGGAAAAGACAGAAGAGAGAAAGGTTGTGGTGGTTGAGATAGGCGGAGAGTGAGGAGGCTATTGGGATAGGTGGATTTTTTATTTGTTTAGTTCTTGTTTATTTATTTTTTAATTCAACTCAAATAGTTATGCTTTTCTAATTAATGTTTCAATAGTTTTAAATTTTTTTGATTGAGATTTAACGGAATGGATCATATTAGCTAATAGTGGTAAACACAATGACTAAATTTGCTAAATTAGAAACACAAGGACAAAATAGGCCAACGTAATAAAACATAGGGACCATTTTAACATTTAAGCCTACTTTAAAACTATTGTTTACGAAACATTGAATTGCTTTACTTTACAACTAATTATTTTCAAAGCACATCAGAAGAAGCTTTTTTTAAAAAGCGACACCAATTCCAAACTGGACCTTAATTGATCTAAAGGTGGAACAAGCAAGGTGTAAACGCGACTTTCTCGGAATAAATGACACAATAATACATGTACAGATTTATTCATATTTCTCTGGTTCGATCTCCAAGGGTAATGCGTACTTGATTTTGAACTGGCTGATTGAGCCTTCAAATCTCTTTGAGGCGAGGTTTGGTCAAGGGTGGTTAAGACTTGGTCTTGAATAAGCGAGGACACGAGAAGTGTCACGTGGTGAGTGGTCTTCAACTTTGGTGTGGTAGATGAAGAATATAAGAGTTTCTAAGAGGCGGTTTGGTAACGTTTTCAAGGCCCCGTTTTCATTTTCTACAAAAATGTGTCCGGTATGTCTTTTTCATTTTCACTAGAATTGTTTTCTGAAAACAAATTCAAACTCATGTACAAAAACACCAAATTATCGTTTTCATTTTCTACCAAATGTATTGGTCTGTTTGCTTTATTTTTTATTTTTTATTTTTTTGGTTGGTCAAATTTTTTCTTCTTTCAATTTTCAGTTTTTTCGTTCCACATCATTATTTTATTTTGCTACATCAATGTATATTAATTTTATGATAAAACTAAGGGTGGCATTTTAAACCGAAAAACCGAAAAACCGCAAAAATCAAACAATTTACCGCAATGAAACCGCAATCGCGATAAACCGAACCGCATTTGCGGTATTAAGAACCGAACCGCATTTGCGGTTGCGGTATTTAATTTTCAAAATTTGCGGTTACCGCAAACCTCAAAATATAGCCACCGGATGATGAAGTTGAATTTTACAAGGAAATGGAACATATGACAATTAAGTAATTAGTTTATTTATACTAATGTTATTTATGCTTCTTCTTATAATAAAATGTACTAAACTATGTTGTTTTATTTGTAGATAACATTGGTGCTCAAACAACACAATGAGGTTCTTCAAATCCACTCACCACCAACACTTGAGTTTGTAACTTTAGTTTGTAACATTTGCATTGCATTTTCCTTTTAGTTTGTAACTTTAATTAACTTTGAATTGAATTTTCTTTTTTGTTGTAACTTTAATTCATTTTGCTTTGCATTTTCCTTTTGGTTTATAACTTTAAAGGATTTGGAATTGGAATGCTTGAGAAGTTTAACTTTAATTAGAATGCTTGGAATTGTAACTTTAATTTTCTTAGGTTGTGAATGCTTGAGAAGTTGAGGAGATTGTGAATTTATATATATTTGAGAAATTGAGGTTGTGAATTTATATTTTTGTAAATCACTCGCGGTTTTTATTTTATTTTGCTACATCAATGTTTCAAAAATATAGCCGGTCGGTTTGCGGTTTGAGTAATTTTACCGAACCGCAACCACACCTAGATAAAACCATCATATATTATTCAATTTCATATTTATTTAAACTAAAGATAATATTATTTTATTATCTAGGTTTTTCTAAAATTATAATATTTTAATTATTTTAATTATAAATTATTATTCTGAAATTATACATTTTTCATTGTTTGTAATAATGTTAGCCTTTAAATATCAGAATTTAAATATAAAAAATTTAGGACACAAATTAGCAAAAAATATACTTGAAAAATAACTCACATATTATTATTCTCAAATTGTCCTATCAGACACATTTTCACTATTTTTATTTTCTGAATCTATTGTCCAATTAATATACTAGATGCATTTTTGAATCCTGAAAATGCAAATTCGTTTTCTCGTTTTCATTCTCAGAAAATATTCTTCGAAAACGTTACCAAACGAGCCTAAGTGTTTGGTGTTTTCTTTAGAATAGAGTTTCTGGTTAGCCAAGCCTAGCTTAATTGTCTTAAGAAAGTTCTTTCTTTTGAATGAGAGTCTAGTGTCTATAGAGAAATTATCGGGTCTTGATTTGGAATCCTAAATTAGAATTTCTTGATTTGTGGGATTGTGCCCTAATTTTTTTGATTTAGGGCAGATTGATTTGGTTTGTTCTAACTTAATTTGAGCTAATTGATTTAATTTAGCTCTCAATTTAAATAAAAGAGGTTGATTTAGCTAATGAACCCTTAATCTTGGAAAGGAAAAAAAAAAAAAAAAGCTAGTGAACCCTTAATCCAAAAGATTTTTAGCCCATCAAGGATAATTCTTCTCTATTGAGTTTTGACTTGATTTGATTGATGATGCTTTTCCGGCACCTACCTTCTCCACTGCTGAAGACAATCCACTTCTCTCTAAGTTGATCCTTTCTCCGAAAAAGAGCATCAACAAATTCACCTCACTACTCTGCATGCAAGCAGTGTAGTGGGGATCCCTTTGTAGATGATATTGCTTGTCCAACAATTTTCAATCACTAATCTAACTGCTATTTGGATTTCTGTACGTCAATTTAAGATTAAAACCCACCAAAACAGAAAATAATTAAAATATATAGATCGAACAGATTTATTTTTGCTGCAATTCAGGTTTTCCCACCAATGCCAATGCCGAAACTTTGCTCCTTGACGACCGGATACGGCGGTGCCTGTTACCAAGCTCCATATTACCGGCTGCATAATCCATGCCCGCCATTGCGAAAGCTTCAATTCAATCGACATTAATTACTATTTATTTACCTAAAAGCTTCTTCTCTTTTGGGGTGGAGCTAAGGTTTGTAATCTTGGAAATAGACAATACACATTTCTATACAATACTTTTTCCTGTTTCTGATTAGGCAGCTAAAAGCAGAAAAGACAAGCGTTTTTCATGCTTAAAGTGTATAATTGCAAAATATCTCTTCCACTTTTACTCAGATAGAAATGTCATAAAGCATATTCATTTCTTTTTTTTTTTTTTTTTATAAAAAAAATCTTGAAAATCCCGTGACCATATTTACCAGTATAGTCCTCTATTTGAGTTGCGTTGTGTTCTTGGTGTTGGTGGAAAAATGCCAAAACCCATGAAACTAGGTGAAACATTATGTAGCCGAAAAAAAAGATCTGGAATTGCAAAAGAGTAACTCCTACCAGAACACTTACTGTTCCTCAATCTAAAGCGCTTGATAGTGGTACAATTTGGTAGGAGAACACAATTTGGCCGATCCGAACTGTTGGCCGGTTTTGTTTGGCTTTTACAAAAATAAAAGGCATATGGTTAAGATTGAATCATCTAACTAGTTTGCTTCTATTGCGGTTTTGAGCTTTTGTAAATCGGTCTAAACCAAATCGGACTTTCTACTTATAATTTTATTTTTATTTTATTTTACGAGTGCAGTTCTCTCATTCAACGATAATTAGATAAGGATGTTAAATTTGAATTTGATAGAACTTTGAAGTTATTCATCTTTGAATTGTAACTATATTAATTATTGAACTTTAAACATCACGTATTCAATTTTAGGATGATTTAATGTGCTAGAAAATAAAAAATATGTAGAAAGTTATGAATTTTTGTTGTAATTGGATAACAAAGTTAATATTTCAATGGTTTGCTCTATGAACCTCAGTATTACATATTTTCAGAGTCACACTTACATGTTTTAGTTTACGTTGCGTGCATATTAATTTCGAAAGTAACGTTGCGTGCATATTTTGTTTTTAAACTAGAAAAACTTAACGGAGAAAATTATGTACAGCTTTCAATTCACAAGTTCACAACTCATAATCCTTTTGGACCAAATAAAAAAAATCAAACTGCAACTCCCTAAGCTGCTGGGCATGCAGGAATTAAAACCATGCATAGTACAAGATTTAGAGGATTTGAACATAAACAACAGACAACAGTCAGTATGTATGATATCAAATAGCACAAGATTGCAACTCCCTGGGGCAAGCTTGTGTCGTACTTTCCTCGCTGATCCGTAGCGAAACCAGGCTGAAATTCGATATATCACCTAATTAATGGCCATTATAATCTTCAAAATGGCGCTGGCAAGAAATAAGCGGTGTGAAATCCATGCACCTTCCTCCTTCTCTTCCTTTCTTGGTTTCTTTTCCCATTACTTGTTCCCCTAAATTTCTCTCATCTTTTTCTTCTTCATCTTCCGCTAGTAAATGTGGAGGAGTCAGCTCGCCACGCTCCCATTCTTCCACAGTCATAGCAATCAAAAGGTAGTCTTTGCCAGCCATTGCTAAAGCTTCTAATGAAACTGACATGATTCGTCTACAGGCTCTAACGGGATATATATGCGATAGAGAATTTGTATAACTATTTGCTAAAGCTTCGTAAATGCTAGCTTCAATTGGTTTGATAATGGGCTGATCACTTGCCTGACAATGAGTTTATATATGCTCCCAATTCTCATCACAAAGAAGCGTACCGGTTTCATATGCTTTATAAGAGATCACGGGAAGGACATAAAATTCAAATGAGGAACTGTCGTCAGCCGTACACTTCAAATTCATGCATTATGAGGTCACCCTTTACTCTTTTGTAACGGTGACTAAACAAGAGATCTCTTGTTTCTGTTTAGGCTGCTAAAAGCAGAGGACATGCGTTTTTCACAATATCTCTTCCTCTTTTACTCAGAAAGGCTCAAAGAAACAAACTTCTGCCACTGCATATGTCATAAAGCATATTCATTTCTTGCACCCGTCAGCGCTGATATATACAATACAACTCAGTTCATGGTCTTTAATTTTTGAAATTCCCGTGACCATATTTACCAGTATAGTCCTCATCATGTTCTTGGTGTTGGTGGGAAAATGTCAAAACACATGAAACCAGGTGAAACATTATGTAACCGAAAAAAAAAGATCTGGAATTGTGAAAGAGTAGCATGAAAGTTAAATAGAGCATTCCACATTGGAACTCCCTAAACCACCTCCTTAGATAAAATTTGGAGAAATTGCAAAAACACAAGCTACAATCATGCTTCTTGTCCATCTCCTAAAGTAGTGAGACCTCTAGGAGCTCCCAAATATGAGAGAGAAAAGACTCTTAGTTAGTTCCCTATAATTTAATGTTGCTTTATTTTGAGGGAATTGATTTTCCCACTCCCATTTTCTCCACTTATAGTTCCTTTTATTTTTTAATACTTTTTAATTAATTAATTTGTTTTTTTTGTTCTCTCTCTTTCCTTATGCTACCCTTACTCTACATTATTTTCTTTTTACTTCACTTTTATATTATTTCTTCTTTTTTTCCCTTCAATTTTCAAAATCAAAATAAAAAAGAGAAAACAAAAATATATAAAAAAACCCAGCCCCTCCTGTGTTGTACCCAACCTGTGCCCTCCCTCGCCACCCTCCCCAACCACCACCTCCTCCCTTCCTCCATTTATCTTTCTTTCTTTTTCCATACCCACCAATCTCTCCGTCTCTCTCTTTGTGATTTGGGTTTGTTTTTCAATTTTTTTATATATTGATTTTGATTAGTTATCACTGTGGGGAGATTAATCTTGGGTGGGTTTGGGGTGATGGGGTGAGGGATTGGATGGGAGTGGCTATGATGGTGGTTGGAAAGATGCTATTGAACTTGGGGTGGAGGCTGCGGTGAAACTGATGTTGGGTGTGTAGAGGAAGTTGGGTGGCTGAAGAATGGTTGGGTATGATTTGGTTTGGTGGGTTGGTTTTTGATATGATTCTTTTGATTACTTGGTTTGGTTTTATGATTTTATTTTTTGGAAGTTCATTTTCTTAGTTTGATTTTGATCTGTTGGGCTAAGAACCAGAAGAAGACAAGGAGTTGGGATGGTGTTGGCTAGGGCCTCGCCGGAATCCAGACAAAGTGAGACATATATGTGTGAAAAAGGGAGTAAGTGAGACAAATGAGTTTCAGGGGCCAAAGTGAGACTCAAATATACTTTCAGGGGGTATATCAAAAAATAAGCCAAAAAAATATTGAAAAATGAGGGCAAGTGAAAATAAGTAAAAAGGAAAAGAAATGATATAAAAGTGAAGTGAAAATAAATTAATGTAAGGTAAAGGTAGAATAGGAAAGAGAAAGAACAAAAAAGAATAAAATTGATTAATGATATTAAAAAAGAAAAGGGCGTGTAAGTAGAGAAAAAAGGAGTGGGAAAATCAGCTCCCTATTTTAATATTATCTTCATCATGTATTTAATGCGAATTATGGTTTTTTGGCCTTGATTTTATTCAAAAATTGAATTAAAAGAGAAATTAAAGCATTTATAGGGAGCTGTCATTTATGCGGCTGGATTTTATAACTCTCTAAAGTAGTGAGTATGGTTGGAGTTGAAATTTTATAGGGAGCTCCTAAAGTAGATTTATAGTGTTTTTAGCTAAATTTTAACTAAAAAATAGGAAGCATGATTATAAATGCTTACCAAAACACTTACTGTTCCTTGTAATCTAAAGGGCTTGATAGTGGTACAATTTGGTTGGAGTGGACATCAATACAGCTGATATGAACCGTAATGGTCTGTTGGTTTGGTTTGGTTTTGACAGAAGAAAAAAAAGTCACACGATTTAAGACCAAACTAAGCTGTAATGGATTGCTTTGGTTGCGGTTTTGAGCTTTTGCAAATCGGCCTAAACCAAATTGAACCATTTACTCGTATTTTTTTTATATTTATTTTATTTTACATGTGGAACTAGATAAGGATGTTGAATTATTTGAAATTTAATGGAACTTCGAAGTTATTCATCTTTAAATTGTAACTATATTAGTCATTGAATTTTGAATATCACGTTGGTTTAATTAATGCGCTAGAAAATGAAAAATATATAGGAATTTATGAATTTTTGTTGTTGTAATTGGCCTAACAAAGTTGATGTTAATGTTTTGCTCTATCAACCCTACTTATTTTCATCAGTCATACTTTTAGAAATTTCAAATGTAACGTGGCGTACATATTTTGTTTTTAAACTAGAAAAACTTAACAGACCAAATTACGAACAATTGGGTAAATATTGTACACCGTTCAATTCACAACTCATAATGTCAAACTGCAACTCCCTAAGTTGCTATGCAGTGTCTGGACAATTTTCCCTTTGATCCTGGAGATTAGAAGAGCAAGTTCGTTTTTCAACAATCTTGAGTGGAGTTGGATCCCTCGTGAGAAGAATCGAGCTGCTTATGTTGCAGCTTCGATTGGTGCTAAGGCGGTGGATCTGCAAAGTTAGGCCAACAGGCTACCTCCGTCCTTACAGCGTGTCTTGGTTTCTGATGGCCTACGTTCCCCTCCAAGTTAATGTATGGCTTTTGTCCGGTATAGAAGCTCGGTCTAGCCTTGCCTTTGAGGTCTAGTTGCTTCTGTATCGGTTATAATGGTCTTGTTGTTTCTTTATGACTGTACTGTTTCTTTGTGCTTCTAGTTTGGGGCTTCTAATGAAATCAGATTATGTCAAAAAAATAAATAAAAAAGTTGTTGTAGTGCAGGAATTAAAACCATGCATATATATAGTACAAGACTAAGGATATTTGGACATCAACAACAGAAGCATAGCAACAGTATGTATGTATGTATGTATGATGTGAAATAGTACAAGATTGCAACTCCCTGGGGCAGCTGTCATAATTTCTCGCTGATCTGTTGCGAAACCACGCTGAAATTCGATATATCATCCTAACAAGGGCCATTATAATCTTCTGATTGCTGGGAAATTTCCTCCTCCTCTCCCTTTCTTAATTTTCTCTCATCTTTTTCTTCTTCATCTTCCGCTAGTAAATGTGGAGGAGACAGGTCCAAGTCACAGCGCTCCCATTCTTCCGCGGTCATAGCAATTGAACGGTAGTCTGTCCCAGCCATTGCTAAAGCTTCTAATGAAACTGACATGATTCGTCTGCAGGCTCTAACAAAATATATATACGACAGAGAAAAAGCTTCGTAAATGCTAGCTTCAATTGGTTTGATCGATAATGAGCTGATCAATTACCAGACAATGAGTTTATATATGCTCCCAATTCTCATCATCACAAAGAAGTGTATCGGTTTCGTATACTTTATATGAGATCACGGGAAGAACATAAAAATCAAATGGTTTCCGTACACTTCAGATTCACAGAGGGAAACTGATGGCACACTATTATTTGAAGATGAAATGTTGTTCTCGTGAACATGGGTCCTATTTGCTTTGATCATTAACCTTCTTTTGTATGAAGGCTTAGCCTTATGAGGTCACACTTTACTCTTTGGTATTTAGATGCGGACATCTTGCAGTAGATATCCACTGATGAAAAGCATGATGCAATTATAATTAAACTTGACTAGTAGGCATTTTTGCATCTACGTGTACTAATGCGAAGTACTTGAAAAGTAATATTCAATTGCTTGCATTAGAGGGAATTGAATCCTAGATGTTTAAGTCTAACATGATAACCTTCTCTCCCTCACCACTTGGGCGAACCCAATGGCTTGTAATGAATACACCAGAGAGAAATGCATCTATACTAGAATATTTGGCTTCAGATATGATTCTTGTTTGTGCTCTTTATTATAAAATACACAAATTATTGTGCTCTCTGTGTCAAATGCCATGGTGCACCCACACTAAACTGGCCAGTTTTTTCTGTAGGAATTTCTATTGTTCATATAGCACAAATTCATCATTTGTGGCAGAGGTTCGTCATTTGTGCGTCCGTTTAATTTTAAAATCGTGCTCAATAATAGTGTATATTTTCAAAGGATTTCATAGTAAATGGGGACCATAACCTTATAAATCAGTAGAAGAATAAAAATACTATATCACTTTTATGGATGAAGGGGCTGGTTTTTTGTGGTTTGAATCCACTCTATAATTAATAAATCAAATGTCTTCATATTTTTGGGGAGTTCTATCCTTTTGATACCAAAGTGGACAATATAGTTGAAGGAAGTTGAGGTTTCACTTCAAAATCAATTGGTAATGGGGGGGTAGCCCAACTCCTTGTAAGCCTTTGTTAGGTTATCAACTTTCCAATGTGGGACTTTTTACCTTCACACATTCTCACACGCCCCCGCACATGTGGCGAATTTTCAAGCCTAACACGTGGACAACACATATTGGGTGACGTGGAGCACGTATGGCCTTTGAACTTTCACACGTGGGCTAACACGCTCTGATACCATGAAGTTTATTTGCAGTAACTTCTCTCCTTCCATGAAGTCTTGTGTCATCAATGCTTTCAGGCCTCCACAGTCAGCCAAGAGATTCAGGTTCATCCTCAGCCTTGTTCACCATTTTCACCTTAACTGATGTTTGGGTGTTCACCTTTGCAGTGTTATAACTTATATCATTCAGTTTTGCAATCAGGAAGAATGCTAACAGACCAAGCAGGAATGTATTTGTTTCCTTGGAAAGTGATTGTATGACCAGTGGTGGAATTTGCATTGCCAAAAAAGTAGCTTGCTTAATCATTTGTTGCATACATAGCGGCTGAAACAGAGTTTCCAACATCGATGGTGGTAATATTGCCATGGGTGTGAGTATACTCCATGGATTTCAGAATGTCATGAAGTTGCTTCAAGTGACCCATTTTGGTTGATTCAAGTTACCATATTCATCAAGAGGAGCATCATAATCATAAGTTGTGGTAACGTATGCAGCTGCTGTTCGACCATGATACATGTTATAGTTCGGGAAAGTGCCTCCAGTTTGGAAGAACCTTGCAACAGAGAAGGCAAGATCCTCAGCAGTCCTAAGTGGTCTTTATCATCCCAGCTCTTGAACCAGCCGGTCCAATTCTCAGTCCACATTTTAAGGCTGTTGTCATTATTTGGTTTGAAATTATCACAGTACCAGCCATTGCATGTGTTTATCATTGGTTGGGGAGCATCACTTTGTCGGCACATAATTCCATGATACTCCAATAATGTCAAGAGATCGGCAAAATTTGAGCACCCGTTCATATATGCTTTGCCATCATCTCCATAGTATGATTGCACATTGCCATATTCATTCTCAATCAGAGCAATAATAATTGGGCCACCTTGGGATGGAAAAAGTTTCTCTTTTTTCATCATATCAACAGTCAAGGTGGTAAAATTCTTCATCCCATTCATGTAAACATCATTAGCAGTTTGAATCTCACATCTGGGCAGATTATGCAGCCAAACAGGAAGTCTTCCATTGTTCCATTCAGCACAAACGTATGGACTGATTCGAAGAATAGCATAATCCTTCATCTTGAACGGTTTTGAGAAACCTGACAAGGTCAAGATTACCAGTAAAATCATACCAGCGACGAAAGACATGATTAAGTCTGTCATGATTTGCATGACATTTGACTTGATTTTATTTGAATAATTCCCAAAACCCCCATTCCAAATAAGTGCTTATTTTGATTCCAGTTATACCCAAAAATACCTGCACTTGTGCACAACCCAGCATTAGCGTTTAGCAATCAACAGAAACCCTCTCACTGTCACCATGTACATTCAATCGACAGAACGATATTATTATTTCAGTCAAAGGTGTGAAACTAAAGTACGAAACACAAAACAGAAAGAAGAGCTATTTTTGTCATGATACATAGTTAGCCAGAAATATTCAAAATTCAAAATTCTATATATTCAATCTGGTCATGCATAATGCCCACTGAGTTCTCTCACAGTATGTATATGATAAGGCTGGGATAATTACATGGGTCATGTTTGTCAAGCAGCATTGGTAACTAATTTGGTATGTCCAGAAATTTTATTATTAATAATTTAACTTTTATACACAGAACGAGTATTCCCTGTCATATATATATATAGCTGTTGACATTTTGCAAAAGGGATTTACAGATGAAAGCTATCATGCAATTAAGCTTGGTAGCAAAAAGTTATGCATATCAAATTAAGTTAGAACCCTGTCCCTGTAGAGGAAGACAAGAAGAGAATCATGGGAGATCGTTTGCCTTGAATTGGAATTGGATCGTTCTTGACAACTGTATGAGAGAAATTCTGCCCTTCCTTTTTCATTCAAGAGCAAAGATATAGATAAGCTTTTTTTGGTTTTTTGTTTTTATTCAACACCATGTCGATATGTTATTGGCACATAACATGTTATGCAAATTCATATGTTAAATAAAGTATGAACGTCGTATCGAGAAAAAGCATATATATAGCGGTTCATGATTCCTTTTGTGTCTAATGTTGCTTGCATATTTATTAGCATTCTCTAGTTAATTCAGAATGCTAATGGTATTAATTTATTAACTTTTACTTCTTTAATCGATGGCAAGGGTATTCTAACACAAGTCAAGATCGGGTTGAGGCTAGGGCTTGAGACTTGAGATTGAGAAAGCCTATCTGTGCCATACTGTTATGTGTGTATAAATCGAACAAGATTTTGAGATTCATGCTCTGGACAACTTGTATTCTTACATGAATTTAAATCAATGCCTATCAAATTGGCAAACTATATTTACATGGCTTTTGATCTGTCTCTTGGAAAAATCAGCATTTTTTTTTCTTTCTTCCCCCACCCCCGGAAAAAAATGAATGAATTTAAATGTTAATAAATACATTTACAATTGGAAGTGGAGATTGGTTACAATGTTAGACATTGAAACACAGATTTAGCCCATTCAAGAAGCTTTCGCTTTGTGTAATCACTATCAAACGCCAACATATCATCAGCACGACTCTTTGTTCTGAGGAACTGATCAACATCAAAACTCTGCTCATCAGCTAATAGATAAGGTGGTGGATCTTTCAGGCCATCGTTCGACTCCCACTCTTCGAAGTTGATACCGCATTCCATGTAGTCTGCGCCCGCCATCGCCAAAGCTTCAATAGACATCGCTTACTTCTCTCTTCACAATCCCAGTGCTATTTCTTCTTCAATTCTTTTGTTTGTTTGCTTGTTAGTCATATATCTTGTTATGACGCAGGACATACATATATATATATATATATATATAGATATGGTTTCTGTTTAGGGTTCGTAATGTGAACTCACACGCACGGGATTTGCATTCATTTTTATGGATAATAAATTCAAAAAGGAATTGGTCAACCCAAAGACTCTGACTATCTATTAGTCTAAAACTCTTAGATGACTATATGCACAATGACAATGCAAGCAATTTGCTTCATCGTGGATGCAAATTGTACGTATTTGCATGTGAAGCGACTAGCTTTTCAGATGCTAGACAGAACATTTTGTCAACCAAAATGGTAGAGAAATATTCGTCAAGTACAATCTGGGTACTATTCTTTTGTTAGAAAATATACTGTCACATGTTGTGTTGACCACATAAAATGCTATGAATCAAACCTTCTCTCTCTGCAAAGTTGTCAAAAGCATATAGGTTACTACAAGGAGATGCATGAATTGGGCTTTTGGCATCCGTCATTCACCACGTTAAGTTTTGGTAATTTACTTCATGGAATCCGTGACTCTCTCCCTCTCAGAGCATTTCCATTTAAAAATTTTTGTTCTGGACTGTTGACTGAGTTCTCCCTCTTCCTACAAGGCTTGAAGTTGATTGGAGACCATCAATCTCTCACATATCTATAAGCTAGACTAAAGTTTAACACTTAGAATTGAAGTGGGTGCGTTTGAGATTCGTGGAAACTGTGGAATTTTAATATCAGCATTCTATGGTCGAAACTGCATCTGACAAATTTTGTCCGAATAAGTAATCATATCCTGTTCATTAGAAAAATAATAAATATGTTCCGCTTTTTGGTATACATGGTATATATTAGGTGTACAGATTTATCAACTGTTAATCAATAGATTAAGAGACTGTATAAATTGCGACACGCTGTTTGGTATAAATAGAAGGTATATATTAGGTGTACATATTTATCAACTGTTTATTAATACGTTAAGAGATTATATAAATTGCGAGCATGCAACTATTAGCAGCAAAGAACTTAGTAGATTGAATGATTGAATAATTTATGACTTAAGTAACCTGACGTGTATAAATTGCAAGCATGCAACTATTAGCGATAAAGAACTTAATAGATTGAATGATTGAATAACTTATGGCTTAAGTAACTTGACTCCAAATTTGGATTTTTGAGATTTGAAATACAAATTTCTCATGCAATTTTTCATATTTCTATTTCAATTTAATCCAAATCAATGTAATAACAACCTATTAACATTTCAATTTCCAATAAGAGCAAAAAACCCCAAATTTCACTAAGACAGTGACGTACACATGCACTAAAAGATTAATTATTTCTATAATAAAAAAATTATATTGTTTAACAACCCCATTTTTTAACAAGGTTTTCTATTCTTATCAGGTTGATAAAATATTAATAGTAATAATAATTATTATTATCTTCCGATTGTTGACCAAAAAATAATAATAATAATAATATTATTATTATTATTTAATTGCCATGCCAAACCGAAATGGCAGTTCAATATGATCGAATTTTGGGTTTTTGGGGACAAATGACCACCTAAACCAAAGCTAGAGAGTAAGAATATAGCCTTTATTTGTATTTTCTTATTTCATCGAGTAAAGTATATATAATTATTGACTCCAAGTCAGAGAGGAATACTAATTAAGGTCTGAAATGGTTTAATAATATAGCAGCCCCCGAATCTATCACCTTAAGCCTTGTGGTTTAGTTGACTCTGAGCTCACATGGTTATTACCTTATGGGAGTTTTGAAAATAGTAAAAGGTTGGGGGAGTTGTTTTAGGGCTCTTGTGCAATTTGGAGAACATTTAAGGATCGAATTGCAATGTCATATTTATGCTACAGAAACTTGCCGCCTCCTGCTTGTTTAGGCTACACGCCCTGCTTGAGTAGGGTAACACCTCATGCTTCCTTCAGCTGCTTGTCGCAACCTTCAGAGTTGGAATTGACTTGTGTTCTTGGACTACGGGCTTTAGAGCAACTCCACCGAGGAGCCCAAGCCCGGAGCTGGGGGGAGTCCAAGCCAAAAAGCCAGTTCTAGCGGGCCACTTTTGCCTGGCGAGAGGCGGAACCCACGAAGATGGGCTGGCACAAAGGTAGCTCTTGCCCGAGTTCGAGCTCGAGGGGTTGATGTCGCGTGTGCTCCACCAACAGCTAGAAGACAACTGTCGTCGTCTGGGCACTCCGATCGCCTACCCTCCTCCAATCCAATGGTGAGCTTTTTTTGATATAAAATTATGAAAAAAATTTGATTTAAAAAAAAAAAAAAAACCAAAAAATTCTGTAATTTTTTTCTATAAATACCTACCAATACTCTTCACTCTCAACACTAAATCCTCATGCATTTTCTTCTACTTCTACTACTATTCACTTTTTACTCAACATTTTATTCACTTTTAAATTGTATTTTTATTTATCATCTTATCCGAAAATTTTATCCGATTGAGATATGAATTTTATAATAAATATTGACACATACAAACCCAAAAATCTTATCTGAAAATACTATCCAAATTAATTGTTTAGGTAAACAAATTTGTGAAAAAATAAATAAATAAAAATGAATAGTATTTGCCCTTTGCCATGGCAAGGGAGGGACTAGGGCAGCTACTATTCACATGAATAGTAGTTGCCCTTGCAAATAGTATTTTGTGTTTCCATCCATTGCCATGGCTAAGGGCAATTACTATTCATTTTTTTATTTTTTTCACAAATTTTTTTACCTCAATAATTAATTTGGATAATATTTTCAGATAAGATTTCCAGGTTCCTACGTGTCAAGACTATTCATAATTTGATAAAATTTCCGGATAAGATTTTTGAGTTCAAATTTCGGATGAATTTCAAAATTCAAAAGGTATTTGAATTATTATATAAAGAAATCCAATACAAGTCATTAAGAATTACTACTACTAAAATAAAATACATGAATTACAACAACTTTAATAGAAAACATGAAAAATACAAATACATAAAAGGTATGCCAACTAATTTAATGGTTTTCATCATTTAACCAATCCGTGTTGCTAGGCTCATCATCCTGGAAAAGTCTTCTTCTCATAACATCCCTTCGTTCTAGCTTCCAAAATTGTTTTGTTCCAGGAGACATATGGCTTGTATCCATCGCTATGGTTTCCCGATCCGTCTTGTACTCATCTTTTTTGCTCAAATACTCCCTTTCTCGTGCATATTCGGCTTGAATCTTCATCTCGTTACCTTGGCGTTTCTGCTCCATTTCAATTCGTATGGTGTTCTGCCTTGCAATTTCCTCCAAAAACTTTGAATTATTATTGCTCGAATTACCCGCTTTCTTTGCCTTCGCAGCCTTTCGGCCAATGGGCCTCGGCTTCTTTTCGATGGGTGAGTCTTGACTCATAGGGGAATCGATAGGTGAATCCGATGTCATTGAATCACGAAGTGGCGCCTCGTTTAACATAACCTCGGGACCCGTGAGAATAATTATGAAACGCTTGCAATATTTCACCACCTCCCAATATTCATGATGGTTGAAAATTTTTTTGCCACCCCCAGTTGTACCGAACAACATCTGTGCTTGAATAATCTATTTAACAAAAAAATGGAAATGTAAGAAATATTTAAAATATATTGGATATGCAAGTAACAAAAAAATAAATAATGGAAATGCAATTAACCTTACAAATAAATTGGAAGTGCAAGAAATATTAAGAAACAATTGGAAATGCAAGAAATATTAACAAAATATTGAAAATGCAATAAATATTAACAATATATATATATTAGGACATTAAACTTAATAAAACGAAAATTACAAAATACTTACCTCGTTAGTACGATTTTCCCCGCTTCTATAGTTGTGCATCGCTTTTGACAAGGCATCTCTCCATTATCCCAACTTTTTATTGAGAATTTTAAACCTACTAGACAATGCCATTTCCATACGAGTCGACCTCAAAATTTTTTCACAAAATTCAGCATGAAGTTTTTTCCACATATGAAAAAATTTCATCTCATTGCCTGACATGGGACAATTACAAATTTGGAGCCAAGCCTCACACAAGGAAACATCTTCCATGATGCTCCATGCCCCTCCGGTTTCAATAGAAGAAGCCATAAAAATAAGAAATAAAAATACAAGGTGAAAGAGAGAAAAATGTTGAGTAAAGAGTGAATAATAGTAGAAGTAGAATAAAATGTATGAGGATTGGTGTTGAAAGTGAAGCGTATTGATAGGTATTTATAGAAGAAAAAAAAATCAGAATTTTTTAGTATTTTTTTAAAAAAAAATTGATTTTTTTTTTCTTCATAATTTTATTGCCAAAAAATGTCAGTGTTGGATTGGATTCGAGAAGGATCGGAGCGTGGGGCGTGACACGTGGCTTCTACCCGTTGGAGACGGCGTCAATAAGACGATGGTTTAAATCTTTTACCGTGGCGTGTAAAAAAATTAAACCCGTGATGACGCCGGACGTCGCACATGACGTCAAAACACGCGGCTCGACCTCAGGCTGAATAGCCTTCGGGCCAGCCCGACTTCGTGGGACCCACTCCCAGCCCGGGCTTGGGCTCACCATTGAACAGCGTGACCGATGGAACTGCTCTTAGGTGTCAGACTTAGAACCATTTGTGTCAGCTTGACTCCAGCTACTGCTTATCTTTGCAGATTAAATAACCTCAGGGAAAAACATAACTAAAGCTGCTAGGAAAGGAAGGACTGAAGTTGAGTAGCTCTAGGCTTGCTTTTTCCTTTGGGAAGAGATTGAAGTGTTCGGAGATTATAGTTTCAACCTTATTGTTTCAAGTAAGCTATCTATTGTGGTGTTTGTTTTGTTTGCTTCCATCTTTTTAAATCTCTTAGTTGCTTTGCTATTGAGTTGTTGTTCAGAATTATATTACTTCTCCTGATATCACAACCTTGTATCATTGTCAATTCAGTTCTGTATGCCTCATTTTCATTGTTAAAGGAGCTCAGAATTGAACATTGAATAGCATCTAAGTGTGCGGGTAATTCAGACCAACTGAATTACAGTGATCATGCCTTCTTTTGAAGGAGTCAGGACCTCTAACCAGCTGGTAATAAGGCTCATGTGACCACCATGGGAATAAGGACAGAAGCTATTTCATTGTTATTGTTTCTTTGCCTTCTACTATGAATCGTATTACAACACTTGAATTGTTTAGTTTCGTTTGTGTATTCTCTTTAGTTCAGTTTTCAGATATTGTATTGTTCTAATCCTCACACTCACTTGTGGCCATATATAGTTGTTTAGTGAGCAAAGCTCACCTTTTTTCCCTTCCATTTCAGATAATAGAACTTTGGCTCTCTGGTGATGTTTTAGCTACCCTATATAAGATACGATTGTTTTTGGAAAACTTTAGGCTTTAATGTTGTAGGAAACACCACGTATAAGAAGTCTATATGTTCAGTTTTGGTAACCTTGCAGATCCTGGTAGTTCTAATTGAGCAAGTTAATGAGTTTGACTTAATTGTCCGTTTTAGTGATTTTGGGTTGAACTCGGAGCATGACACCAAAACTCGACCATAAATTTAATTGTAACACTGGTTCATGAGTCCTTGTTTGTTCTCAAACTATTGGAAGTGAGGTATGTAAGAAGGTTTATTACATTAAACCTACTAAAGTGATCTTCTAATCAACTTAGGATTACAAAGACTTATTGTTTATTAGGAACTCAAAACCTATCTCGATTAGGCAAGCCTCAAACAGTGTTCAATAAGGATAATGAAGGCTTAAGGGTTCCTAGTTCTACAAGGATTGGAATGGATTAATCCTATAGCATGAAGGATATCTCTAAGTGTTTCTTGATGGGCAAGACACTTAGAGAGATGCATATAAATAGAAGGCTCCCTCCTAGATCCGAACAACACAACACATGCTAAACAGAAATTCACCCATCAGAGTTATAGCTATAAGGATCGGATTCTCGGAGAAGAACTTCTATACCTTGCCAACTGCTCCAAAGATCATCCACTCTTGCGCTGCACCATGTCGACTCAGTTAGTGTTAAACATGTTATGGCTTTAAGGAATTAACATGTGGTATCAGAGCTTAAGTTATATCATGTTATACCTAACAAAACTCGTGCAGGAAAATTGAGAATAAATAACTGACAGTTTTAAGTTATAAAGTATGAACATGATAACAGTATAAAGTATGAACTTTATCATGTTCTTAAAGTTTTCTACAGATCATTGCTTACAGTTCTTGTGCCGTGATTGAGTAAGTCGAGCGACTCAACCATTGCATGATCACTATATTCAAGGTTTATGATCGAATTTGCACCATGATGCAAAACATGTCGAAAGGCTTTCATCCAAAGATGTCAGATTTGATATGTCTTGCATCATGGTGGATCGACATGGAACATGGATAGATATGGATTAGTGAAAGGTTTTCTTCCGTCTAAAGATGTAGAAGATCTTTTGCTCAGGAAATCCACATCTACTCGTTTTCCAGTGTCAATAAGCATGCTTGAATCATTGTCCAAAGATGTGATTAAGTATGTTTGACTAAAGTTCTGGGGAAATTTATATATAAAGTGCTTATCTTGTTTTAAACATGTACAGTCAATCATAACTCGATTCAAACTCTCACTGGCTCAAATTATAAGAAATGGAGAGAAGATGTGAAATTGCTCTTGGACTTACTGGATTATGAGATGGTTCTTACTGATGAAGCTCTATCAAGACTGCGATTGATGCATCTCTGAGACTAAGACTAAATATGCAAAGTGGATTAAGGCCAACAAAATGGCAATTCTGATCATGAGGAGGTCTATTTCGAAGAGGTCGAGGCGTATTATTGAAACGAGAGTGCTAAGCTATTCATGGAAGCTATTGCAGAAAACTTCCAAGGATCCAAGAAAGCTGAAATTGGTACACTCATGAGCCGGTGTGAGATATGAAATACAATGGAGAAGGCTGCATAAGAACTCATATTCTGAACATGGTTGAGATAGGAAACAAGCTGAAGGCTCTAAAAGTCCATGTGGATGAAACCATGATGGTGCACTTTGCTATTAATTCTCTACCTAGCATTTTTAGACAATCAAAACTACTTATATTGCTCGAGAAGGAGATATGGTCATTGCTGATTTGATAGGTATATGTGTGCAGGAAGAACAAAGTATCGAAGGACAAAGGAAAAGAACAAGTGTATTTGGTGCAGGATACTAAGTTTAAACCAAAGGAATGGACCAAAAACAAGAACACAGATAAGCAGCAAAGGAAAGATGAGTCTGCAAAGGGCACGGGTCCAGAGGTTTGAAGTGTTTCTTCTGCAAGAAATTTGGACATTTAAAGAGAGATTGCAGAAGATACAAGCGCTGGTTGGACAAACAAAAGGGAAAAGGTAAGCATGAAAATGTCTCTGTGATTTATGAATCTAATACAGTTGAAGTTTTATCTAATTCATGGTGGTTAGACAGTGGTGCAACAGTTCATGTGACTAACTCTTTGCAGGGATTCAAAACAAAGAGGGTGCCAAACAAGGATGACTTGAAGGTGTTCGTGGGAAATGGAGAAAGAGTTAGAGTAGATTTTGTTGGTTTAGCTAGTCTTGAGTTGAGTCAGGTTTTATTTTGGAATTAGTTGATGCCGTTTATGTTCCTTCTATGACAAGGAATTTGTTATCAGTTAGCAAGCTTGTAAAATCAAACTTACAGTTTGAGTTTGATGAGTCCAGTTTCTCCATTTTCAAGTAAAAGTTTTATTGGTAATGGATTATTGATCGATGGAATGTTTCGTTTGAACTGCAAATTACCAAATCAAAGTACAGAGATGATAAATGTGTTAAGTTCAAAACACCTTTGTAATGCGAATCTTTCACACTATGGCATAAGAGACTTGGACATGTCTCAAAAGAAAGAATGAATCTCGAGCAAAGAATCAATTCTCCACCACTTAATCACCATGAACAAGATAAAACATGCATTGAATGTGCAAAAGGAAAGCTAACAAATCTCAGAAAGAAAGGGGCAATAAGAAGTGAGAAACTACTTGAGATAATACACACAGATATCTGCGGACCTTTTCCAGTTAATACACATGATGGTTTGTTATTTTATTACTTTTACAGATGATTTTTCAAGATATGGATATGTGTATCGATAACAGAAAAATCCAAAGCACTGGAAATGTTTAAAATCTACAAAGCAGAAGTGGAAAACCAGCTGGATTCTAAGATAAAAGTTGTAAGATCAGATAGGGGTGGAGAGTTCTATGGCAAGTTCACGAAAAAGGAAGAAATCCAGGACCTTTTGCAAACTTCCTCAGAAGAGGGCATTGTTGCACAATATACAAATCCTGGAACACTGACAGAATGGTGTTTCAGAAAGAAAAATAGAACCTTAATAGAGATGGTGAGAAGCATGATGTGTTGTGCAAAGCTTCCTACTTTTCTATGGGGAGAAGCTTTAAAAACTGCAAACTACCTTAGAATTCCCACCAAAGCTACAAACAACATACCCTACGAAATCTGGTGTAAAAGAAAGCCTAGCTTGGCTCATCTAAGGACCTGGGGATGCAAGGCAGAGGCAAAGCTGTACAATCCTATGCAGAAGAAACTTGATTCCAAAACAGTGAGCTGTTTCTTCATAGGATATCCAGATAGGACAAAAGGTTATAGGTTTTATTGTCCTAAAAATAACACTAGATTTGTGGAAACACAGAGAGCAATTTTTATTGAAGAAGAGGAGGAAGGATTAGATGAAACAGATTTTGTTTTTGATGAACTTTTGGAAACTAAGGAAACGTGAAAACCAAACAAGAGAAGTCATTATCTTACCTTTTGATGCCTTGAAGAAAACTACAGAATCGCTCCAGATCAGCCGAATCGAAGAAATGCGACAGATCGGCCAGAATCGGCTCCAGATCAGCCGAACTAGCTCCAGATTTACAGCTCAGGAGATCACAGAGACCTAAAAGGCCAGCCTTGTCAAATGACTACTTTGTTTACCTGCAAGAATCGAGCATGACATCAATATTGAGGAAGACCCTGCAACTTTCAAGCAGGCCATGGAAAGTGACAAAAGTTCACAGTGGTCTGCAGCCATGGAATCTGAACTAGAATCAATGAGCAAAAATGGAGTATGGAAACTAGTTAATTTGTCATTAGGATGCAAACCTATAGGATGCAAGTGGGTTTATAAAACCAAAAGGAATGCACAAGGACAAATAGACAGGTATAAAGCCGCATTAGTGGCAAAAGGTTACACACAAGAAGAGGAGTTGATTACAATGAAACTTTCTCCCCTGTATCAACTAAAGATTCATTTAGAGTCATAATGGCTTTGGTTGCTCATTTTGATCTGCATCTTCATCGGATGGACGTTAAGACTGCTTTCCTAAATGGAGAACTGATTGAAGAAATATATATGAAACAGCTGGATGGTTTTGGCTCAAGGGAAGAGAATTTAGTGTGCAAGCTGCAGAAATCAATATATGGTCTAAAATAGGCATCAAGACAATGGTATCTCAAGTTTGATGAAGTTGTTAAGTCCCAAGGCTTCATTGATAATCCATTGGATGAATGCATCTATATGAAATTCAATGGAAGGAATTTCATCCTCATGCTGCTATATGTGGATGACATTCTGCTAGCAAGTAGCAATCTGTCCATGTTACATGACACTAAAAGGATGTTGTCCGATCACTTTGATATGAGTGATTTGGGAGAGGCAAACTATGTTCTTGGAATAGAAATCAGCAGGGACAGAGAAAGGAAAATGATCGGCTTATGTCGGAAGGCATATATTGAGAAAGTGCTTAGAAGGTTCAACATGGGAAACTGTACAGGATGTGATGTTCCCTTCTCAAAAGGGGATAAATTGAGCAGTGAACAATCTCCTAAGACTGAGCAAGAGAGATTGGAGATGAAGGACAAGCCCTATGCATCACTAGTAGGAAGCTTGATGTATGCACAAGTCTGCACTAGACCAGACTTGGCATTCTGCATAAGTGTTCTTGGCAGATTTCAGTCTAATCCAGGTCAAGCACATTGGATTGCAGGCAAGAAAGTATTAAGATATTTGCAGAGAACTAAAGAGTACAAACTGGTCTATAGAAAGGTTGAAAATTTGCAGCTGGAAGGATATGCAGACGCAGACTTTTGCAGGATGCCAAGATACTAAGAAATGCACATCAGGAGTTGTTTTTCTATTTGCAGGTGCTGCAGTGGCATGGAAGAGCATGAAACAGCAGTATGTGTCAACCTCCACTATGCAAGCAGAATTCTTAGCAGTTTATGAAGCTACTTCAATGGCAATGTGGCTTAAAAATTTCATGTCTATGCTAAGAATTGTGGATTCAATACAGAAACCGATTCAGTTATGGAATGACAATACTGCGGCAGTATATTTTGCACAAGGAAATAAGAGATCAAATGGAATGAGGCATTTGCATTTAAAGTTCTTATCTGCGAAGGAAAAGATTCGAGATGGAGAGACTGCTCTAAGTCACATTGGCACAGATTTTATGATTGCAGATCCTTTGAATAAAGGGTTGTCTAATCATGTTTTTCACAGGCATGTGGCAAGCATGGGATTGCAATTCAGTTTTGATGCCTAAAGTCGGTGGGAGTCAGTGGGAGCTAGAGTTCTTACAGTTATGTTTTAATTCTGATTTTGTTAACTAGTTTTATCTAGACAGTTTTATTTTGCAGATTTAATTGAATTGCTTTTATACAATGTTCTGCATTTGCTATTTATGGATGACAAATAGAATAAAGACCAAACTGTAATCATGTCAACATTATGTTTACAGTTTGAATCTATGAATGAGTCATTAAAAATTGTTCAAACCTTGGTAGTTTTGAAGGGTGGGCAAAGAACTGCTTTGTCACACATATAGTAAAACCAAAAACAGTTCTTGTTTTTCAATCCGGTTGGAAGCCTTATGTGTTTTGCAGATTCATGTATGTGATTATAAAAGTCTTGGATGTTATATATCCATGTACTTGATAGTCCTTATGAATTTTTCAAAATGACAAGTGGCTTGATAAAAGGAACAAGAGAATTTTGAGTTCCACATGGCCATTAAGTAATGAACAATAAGTCTAAATTGATTATTTGATCAAGTGGGAGAATGTAAGAAGGTTTATTACATTAAACCTACTAAAGTGATCTTCTAATCAACTTAGGATTACAAAGACTTATTGTTTATTAGGAACTCAAAACCTATCTCGATTAGGCAAGCCTCAAACAGTGTTCAATAAGGATAATGAAGGCTTAAGGGTTCCTAGTTCTACAAGGATTGGAATGGATTAATTCTATAGCATGAAGGATATCTCTAAGTGTTTCTTGATGGGCAAGACACTTAGAGAGATGCATATAAATAGAAGGCTCCTCCTAGATCCGAACAACACAACACAGCTAAACAGAAATTCACCCATCGAGTTATAGCTATAAGGATCGGATTCTCGGAGAAGAACTTCTATACCTTGCACGCCAACTGTTCCAAAGCATCATCCAGCTCTTGCGCCAGCACCATGTCAGACTCAGGTTAGTGTTAAACATGTTATGGCTTTAAGGAATTAACAAGGTAGCTAACAATATAAAGTTAAATTGATTTAAAAATGTAACATAAATGGTCATGTATGGCAACTTTTACAAATTCATTTTGGTCACCAAAGACCTAAAATCGGAAAGAACTTGAGAAAAGATTTCTCATGTTTTCTGAGCTTTTCCTTAGCTGCAGTAACCCAAATGACCTTCAAAAAGTGGTCATGTGCAATGGGCCAACTTTTTAGATTTAAAAAAAAAACTGTCAACTTTTGTAATTGAAAATCAAACTGCGACGTTTTGAAGTTAATGGAACTGAGCTTTACAAGAACAAAATTCAAGGGCAGACTTGAAATTCCATCTTCAGATCTCCCACATCTATGCATCCATAGGATCAATTTGTCTCATTTCCAAAACCACTTTGTCTCATTTCCAATAGCAAAAGAAAATGGCACTGTATGAGAGAGAGAGAGAGAGAGAGAGAGAGAGAGAGATTGTAATAATAAATAAAACCCAATTGAAAACATCTCAGCTAAAGAGGTTAGGTGCCATGAAAACAAAACCCATGCCTCAATAATGCATTGACCACACCAACAACAACAGACAATCTTTACAGTATTATAAACTCAACTAGAGTCGCATCCATCTCTTTTGTCCTGCCAAGAAACACTTATTAATCACTAAAACACACCAATTCTGTGAAGATGTGGGGATGCATAAATACCTTAAGCACTACCACAACAGAATATTAACTGGTGGAAGAATTGGGCAGAGTCTGAAAGAACCACATTTCTCAGACACAAGTAAAAGACTTCACCTAGCTCAAGTATATCTGGATGGTCTCTCTCTAGTCTCTACCAATTCTAAGTTCCAACGGAAATCGGATACCTGCCTCGTACGCATTTCGTAATCAAAAAATTAGCTCAAATCTTCACTACAAAACCATTGTTGCAGCCATTGCAATCCTTACAATCACCTTAAATTTTTTAGTGTTTTTCACTTGTTCATCTGTGATCCCATTTAAGATACAGTTAATTGGAGATTTGTCACATCATTTAGTAGCTAAAATTTGAAATCAACAACAAATCAAAGGCAGCCTTGCATTGCAAGCACATTAAACCAAGAATTCAAGAAATGGGTTTTATTAATTCAACTTATTATAAACAGCAACAGAGATTTACCATAAAGAAACTTGATAAATCTTTTATCACAAAAATTTATTACATATACAACAACAAATCACAAAAACTCTAAAATCTAAACAAATACAACAACAAATCAAAGAGATATACTAAAAGTAATACCTTATCATCATCATCACCACTGTCACAAGTCCACCAACATATCCTCCAAAAAATACCCATCAATGGAACCAAACCCTCCAAGCAACTCAGAAAATTCGACATCCTCATAAAAATTCGACCCCATTTCCCGTCCTTTAAACGACGTCGTATTCTCCTCCACCTCTTCCTCCTCATCCTCATCCTGATCCATAGCCGCCGCAGCCTTAACACTCTTCTCGTCCTCAACCGCCGGCATGTGCCCTTCAAACAAGGCCATGTGCCCAAACAGCTTGCTCTTCCTCGAGAAGCTCGTGCCGCACGTGCAGCGCCACCGCGCCTCGCCGCAGTGCTTCAGGTGGCTCTTCAAATCCGCCACGACCGAGAAGCTCTTCTTGTTGCAGCGATTGCACGAGTACATCTTCGGGCAGTGGCTTCGCTTGAAATGATTCTTCACGCAGATCACCGATTTCAGCGCACGAAACTTCACGTGCCCCTTGTTCCGGTTGCACCCGATATAAGGGCACGAGAACCGGGTCTTCCGGCTCGGCTCGGGCGGGTTCTTGTCTGGTTTGGCCAAGGCCTCGGGCGTCTTGAACCTGTTCCCGTGGGCCCGCATGTGCATCCTCAAATTCGCGTCTCGCTTGAACCCCTTTCCGCAAATCTCGCAGTAGTGGATGTGCTCCGCCAGCAGCTCCATCGCGTCCACCTCCACGATCTCGCCCTCCGCATCGTCGTTTTGGAAATCGTTCTCTTCCTCTTTCTTGACCTCGTTCTCTTCCTCTTTCTTGACCTCTGTAGCTGCTTCGTTGTTGGCGGCTGGTGTTCGGGTCGGGTCGGATGTGTCTCCCAGGTTCTGAGAGCAGGCCAACAAAGCGGCGCCGTTTGAGATGGTTTCGCGGATCGCAGAGGCGATTCCGGCTGAGACCATGTCCATCTGGTCCTTGCTGATCAGAGCGTTGGCGTTGATCGATTCGGTGAGGAAGCACTGCAGCGAATCCATTCTCGTTCGGACCATCGACAGATTCCGGAGCGGAACTTCCGGGTCCGGGTCTTCAACAGGAGGCGCGACGGAACACACCGCGGGGATGTTAAACAGTTGACCGGCAAACGACATCGTTTAGACGCAGATAGTTTCTTTTTGGTTAACACTCATGTCATGACTGAGTTTGGATTGGCATTGACTTGAAAATAGTAGGCTGTGAATATATATGAGAGAGCACCCGCCAAGGTGGGGCCCACTTTCCAGATGGCAAACGATTGGATCATCTGGGACAGTTGAACGAGGCGGGCATTTCTCCTCCAAGTGGGGTCATGTGGACCCAAAGTGGGCAGTGGCCAATCAGATCTAGTGGACCACCACTATGCAGAGGAGCAAAGTCGTTTCTGTACTGTTTTCGTCAGAGTGCTTCCAGGGTGCTTCCGTTGAAGATTATATAAATGGAGCTGTAAGCAAAGGTCTAGAATTCAGTCAAAAGGGGTTCAATTTTATATGATTCAAGTTCATTGCATCAGGTGAAGAGCTTATTAGCAGCCATGCTCTGGAAGCATTCAGACACAAGTGAATTTGAGTACTCTTACGATTTGTCGCCCACGCACTTGTGATCGTAAGTGTCGAAGCCTTGGTGAGTTAGAACAAAGTTACAGTCTTTTGTTGTAGTATTTATGACTATAAGTGCATTTGGATGAGAGAAAAAAACTCAGAATTTTGACAAAAGTCATAATTTCTATATTTGATATAAACCAATTCCCTTGTTTGGATCTAAAGAACAAAGAAATTTAGAAATTTCATGTGGGAAAAAAACATGGAATTTGGATGTCATAAATTCCAACTTTAAATTATATCTAAATAGTCATCACTTCTAAAATTCTAAGATAATAAACGTTAAATTCCGTGTTTAAATCCATTGGCCAATCAAGAAACTTTATAAATTCTAAAACATTAATTGATATTATTTTAAGTTCCGTAATTTATAAATTCCTTAGAGCATCTACAATTATGCTCTACGTTTTTTAGTTAAAATTTAGCTAAAAAAATATATATGCTATTTTAGGAGCTCTCTATAAATCTTTAACTTCAATCATACTCTATAATTTATGGAGTCATAAATGCTATAACTCTTTTTTTATTTTTTATCAAATAGAAACTTCATTAGATAAACTTCAACAGTATAATAAAAAATATCAATAAGACATCTAAAATACCAATCCCAAGATGGCAACAAACTAACATGCTAAAAACACAACTAACGCGTACAAAAACCGCACTAAACTACTAGCCCACATACCACAATTAACCATCAATAAGCATTAAATTATAAGGAGTCATTAGGAGTCTTTTCTCTTTCCTCAAAGCTTCCTAGAAATCTCCATATTTTAGGAGGTGGATATGGAGCATAGTTTAAGTTGTATTTTTTCAATTCCACCCTAAAATTTGTCTAAGGATGTGGTTTAGGGAGTCCATTGTAGATGCTCTTAGTACTTTTAAATTTTCCCATCTAAACACACGCATTTGGAATTATAGTACTGCTATTGTTTTTTGCCAATGCACGCACATGTGACCGTAAACGTCGACTACTTAGTGAATTAGCACAACATCCAAGCATAAATAAACGTTACCATAACAATCTCAACTGTTAAGTGGTTGAACTTTTGATGGGTACATTTTTCTTTGAATGTGTAGTTCAGATTAGCATCTCACTTCTTAAAATGATAAATTATTTGACAATAAATCACTATCATTGATTGTAATCATGTGATATGCAATGTGGTAAGGCACTACTTATTGATTCTAATCTTGAATAGAAATTTGAAAACGACAATCTTATTTTAGGACATTAATTTTTTTTTGTTATACAATAATGATAGTAATGGGATTGTCAAATGAAGGTGGATTTATAGTTTACATCAATAATAGGAGGGGCAGGAAGCACGTCAACTGATGAGATGAGGAGAAATGGCATTATGGCACGCTAATTTTAAGCCAATAATGCAGCGATCCATCATACTGTGCACGTTAGATTTGAAATAGAAAAATATGACAACAGTTTTAAGTTGGTATTTCGAACTTGAGACATCCTTAATAAAATTGAGACAAATGTCATCAAAGGCCAAATGACACCGCAGCTACTTATTTGGCCATAAAAAAACTATGTTAGCCATTTCGTACGTTAGTTTACTCGTGATTTCATAAATTTTTCTAGGATTATGTTCTAACCATTAATATCAAGATCTGACAATATAGTAACTGTATAAAACAATAAAATCATCCATGCATAGTCATAGATTAACTAAAATCGTACAAGTTTCTGAGCTCGATTTAGTGGTTTGAGCATATGTTTTGTATCTGGAAGGTCAATATAAGATTTATATTTTGGGGAAATGTGATACTACAAGAAAACTTTTTCAGATGTTGATACTACTTTTCTTCATGGCATTGGCTTCAAATCCTTTATGCATTTTGGGGGTTTTCTATTCAATGATTCCACGTATGCCCATTACAAAGGCACAAACACAAATATATATAACCTCACTAGGTCTGGCCCAATAATAATAAATATGTAACCGAACAAAACAAATTGACCCAGTATATAAAAAAAAGGCTAGGACCACCAACTAGTAAAATGCCTCCATGACAACTACCAAAACAGAGGTCTAGAAAGAGACTTCGAGAGACCAACATGCAAGGATGGAGATGAACTCTCAACGTACTCATTTGGTCAAACGATGGATTCAATAATTCGTAACTCCCAAAACCTTGCAGCTCAACCATGATGTGATGGGAGACGAGCAAAGCAGGTTCCGGTGGAGAACTAAGCAGCTAGGGGAGTGTAGAGATTGTGAGAAATGACGAATAGGTGGAGAGATATAGGAGGAGACGAGGGGGAGGGGAGGTGAGAAAGAAAGACAAAACGTTAAACCACCATCAGTGGCATAACTTATTAAGGCGCAATGAGGTGCAACTAAATCTCCCATCGCCTAAAAATCCATAAGAGGTGCTGCATATTGCACCTCTACTCAGCTTTGGAGTTGCAGTGTAGGTGTTCAACGAAATGCCTAAATGAAGTTTTTGTTTTTTGGCCACAACAACTTGTTCATTTGCGCTGCCTTTTTTATTTTTTTAATTATGGCCAAAACGACGTTGTTTTGGACCATGCTTTCAAATAAATAATAAATAAAAAAACATGAAACTTGTTGCCATTTCGTGGGCTTTTAATAGGGCCTCCATAATTCCTTATTTAAATGGGATTGTGAGTTCTTTTTATTTAATTGGGCTTTAATATGGATGCAAATATAATGAGACGTTTTCATGATATGAAATCTCGTCAGCAACAATTGTAGGTTAATTGTAATGTTATTTTTTTCAATTAATTATGAATAACATTAGTATTGTTTAAATTATGAGGATATTTAGTTGTCTATCTTTTTTCTTTTTCTTTTTTGAGCTTTTAGTCTTTAAAAATTGCACATCTGCTGAAAAATTCCTAAGTCCGCCAATGACCACCATGAGAGATGGAGGAGCCATCACAATCTTTGCCTATGTAAAGGAACTCACCCTCATTGTAAACAGGACATGTGTACTTTCACTTTCTCTCAAAGGCTCTCATGCCTTTTGTAAGAGCATTTCCACCGGTGCTCATTTGCCAGGGACAAAAGGAAGTCCAGGCTTGGAACAAGTCCCCCAGCAATGAAAGACAGTCTGGACAAAAATGGGCCCCATTTACTCAGGCCAGCCCAAAGGCAAGAATTGCCTGAGCTGCTGCCTAAGTTTGCTGATCTCATGTTGATGTCAACGTGACGTCAACAACCAATTTAAATACACACAAAAAAAAAGATAAAAATATTCAAAATATTTTTTTTTTCTATAAATACTGAGCCATGTTCTTCACTTCCCACACCAAAACTCCATTCAAATTATTCTCCTCATATCTCAGGTGAATAGTGCTTGCCTTTACTTGCCATGACAATGGGTGGAAAAGCAAAATAAAAAAAGGTAGGGGAGTGTAGCTCAACTATGATGTGATAGGGGACGAGCAAAGCAATTTTGGTGGAGAACTAAGCAATTAGGGGAGTGTAGGAATGGTGAGAAATAAGGAATAGGTGGAGAGATCCAGGAGGAGATGAGAAGAGAGAGAGAGAAGGCGGGAGGGGGTTAGAAGAAAGAAAGATAAAAAGTTGAACCACCATGAGAGATGGAGAAGCCATCACAATCTTTGCCTATTTAAAGGAACTCATCCTCATTGTAAAAGGGACATGATGATGTATTTTCACTTTCTCTCAAAGACTTTCATGCCTCTTGTAAGAGCACTTTCATTGGTGCTCATTTTTCAGGCAAAAAGGAGCCTAGGCTTGGAACAAGGCCACCAACAATGAAAGTCAGTCCAGACAAAAATGGGGCCCACTTACCCAGGCTATCCCAAAGGCAAGAATTGCTCGAGCTACTGTCTAGGTTTTCTTATGTCAATGTGACATCATAGACCAATTTAAATACAAAAACAAAAACAAAAAAAAAATTTTTTAAAAAAATTCTATAAATTCCTAGCCATATTCTTCACTTCCCACACCAAAACTCTATACAAATTCATCTCATCATCATATCTCGTGTAAATAGTGTTTGCCTTTACTTGCCAAGGCAATAGGTGGAAAAGTATAATAAAAAAGGATAGGGGAGTCACTATTCATGTGAAGTGCTCTAACTTGTAAGCCAATTATCATAGTGAAAAATCCAATACAACTCAATGTTACATAACCCAACTTCGTGAACCACGATACATCGTGTGTGTTCTTGGTGTGATAGTACGGTCATATCTTGTTAACCCCAATTTTGGAAATCAATTAAATGATGTATTTATTTTTTATCTAGTTCGTATTAGCTTAGCACTTTTGATTTGGGACTTGACCTAAAATGCATTTAGGTTGCGATTTGCAAATTAAGGTTGGATACGTGCAAATCAAGCTTCGCGAATCAAGATTGGAGATGTGTGATTTGAGATTCAGTGAGGGTGAAGAAGAAGATGACAAACGCCATAGGGAGAGAAAGCCATTAGATAGCGTGGCGAGCTTTAGAGCGGAGGTTTCGTTCTGATATGGCTTCTAGGGGTGGGCACGGTTCGAGTTGGACGGGTTTTTGCCTCAAATTAGAACCTATCCGGTACTATTTATCCGGTTCGGTTCGGTTCGGTTTTAATTAAAAAAATTTCAAAAACTGTCTAGTTCGGGTTGAATCGATTTCGGTCCAGTTCGGTTTTGAACCGGATTATTTTTTAATACAATTCTCAACTGAAATATTATTATTTTTACTTGAAAATTAACAAATTATTCAATTTCATATAAAAATAAATGTTAAAGTTGGAAAAGATAGATACTTTGAAATTGAACTTGGATAAATATTATTTTTTTTTTTTGGTTAAATTAAAAATATAGCATTAAATATAAATATATATTGAAATTATATATTTTTTAATTTGACCGGTTCGGTTTGGCCCGGTCCGGTTTTGAAGACATGGAACCAGATCCAAAATCTGTCCAAACCAATCCATTCGGTTTTTGACCGGTTGTTGACTTTTGGTCAACTTGTTTTTTCTTGTTTGGTTTGGTGTGATTTGGCTCGGATTTCTGATTCGCCAGTTTGAGTGCCCACCCCTAATAGCTTCAGTCAAGAAATGGGCTGCGGAATTACTTTTAGAATGGGCTTTCTTTTAGAATGGACAATCTTCTTTTTATTATTCTATTTGACTATGTTTTATAGAATTTTGGTGCATTCTATATAGCAGTTTGACTAATCTTAATTGGGCCTAATAGAAAGCACTTTGTGTAGTAGTGTTATGGTAATGATTCATTTCTTATAAATACTATCTTAATTGGGCCTAATTGGGCAAAATAAAATATACACATTGTCTGTTGAACTACTTATTTAATATTTATCCTTAAGCCGCAATGGGTTTGTAGCTCAAGTAGTTAAAAGTAGTTATCTTTACATCCGAGGTTATGTTCGAAACCCTTCTCCCCAAATATCACATACATAAAATAATAAATAAATAAAAATATGTCCCTAAGCCCACCATACACGTTACTTGGGTAGAATTTTCTATTTCAAAGCCCTATGCTTCTTTAGGCCCGAATTGGGCCCTTGTCAGGAAGTACAAAATAAACTCGAATCAGGTAGTATATCAAGTCCTTTGAAGAATACTCTAACAATTATATTTCCTGCATCAACCATCAAAATCCACCCTCCCTACCCAAATATATTATGAACAAATAATTTGATGAATTTAATTTTTACTCGATCACATTTAAGTATTGAACTGATTGATATTTCCAATAAGCTCGTGTCTCTTCTGCAACTGTCGTCGTGAGATTTGAAGTCATAACCTCCTCCAATAAAGTGAAGCAACACATATCATTGCATTGGCTTGTATTGCATGTATATACACTTGGATCATGTCTGCTTAAACATTTTTAATATCTAGCTGTAAAAAGGCAATGTTAAACAAAAGATTGGCGTCAAAGAAAAAGAAAACATGAATTAGTCATCATTCAAGTAAAAGAATTAGGTGGTAAGTTTTTTGGCTTCATGTTTTTAAAGTATGACCTAGGGACATATATTATATCTAATTAATTAATTAATTAGCAATTTAGAGATGTTGCTTTTGACAAGCATAAACAATGTTGACTTTAACGCTTCCACCCTTTTTTTTCCACAACGGCTCAAAATTTAGCTAACAGATCAACTAGACCATATGATGTTGATTGTGCCGACACGGCATCCATTATTCTTGTAGTGGTGGAGAAATTAGCTCAATTTAATTAGTGATATTAATAGATCAGTTAACTGTAAACATTACAGTCAAATCCTTGTTAGAAAAGTAATCTTGATTTATATGTTTGCTCAATTTAATTGTGCCATGTTTCTTACTGTTTCTTAAATGGTATTAAAAATTCAATCCAAAAAAAAAAAAAAAAGTGGTATTAAATACATTTTTTAACAACTGAAAATGTTTTTTTTAACAGTATTTGGCAGAAAAACTAAAGTGTTTCTGGGTTATAAAAGTACTTTCTAGAGAAGTGTTTTTCTAGTAAGCATTGGATTTGTAATAAAAATCTCAACGCTTCTAAAAAAGCAATTATAAGCAGAAGGACTTTTTACAAAAACCTGCCTCAAATGAGCCCAATACCTTAGCCAGTGATGTTTTCACTATTAATGAAATCGATAGTTTTGACACCAAAAAAAAAAAAAAGAAAAAAAAAAAAAAAGCTAGGAAATCTATATAGTTCTACATTGCCATCTTTTACATGCATGAGAAATGATCATTGTACGGATATATTTAATTAATTCTAATGATTTCTCACCTAAAAAGATTACCATGATAATTACCGTTAACTGCTGTTGTTATTATGTTGACATTAATATATAGATATCTTGAAGGCTAAGGCAGAAGCTAGAAGGCTAGGGTGAGTCATATTAATCTACCAAGTGTACTCCTCGTACGTATTCAATTAGGAAAATAGATACAGGATTATGCATTAATTAATGAGATTTAATTCAAGTACAAAATCTTTTCAAACCTAACTCTGATGGGAGACCATGGTCATATGCTTTAGGTGATACAAGGAGTTACATGCAATACTTTATGCATATTTGTTTATCTTGGCGCATTCACTCAAGACTTTCTATGCAAATATGAAACTAAAGCTTATGGCATATATATACATATACAGTTCTTCTTCTATACGGACATCCGAACGTTATTATAATACAAACGTTATTGTAAATGGGGAAGAAAGTAAGAAGGGTAGTAGAAAATACATGACGTGCGGTAATAACATCCGGACGTCTTTAACTTCAAGCTTAACTTTAAGGGTGAGTTCTTAACAAAATTCCTAGAAGTAATCAATGCATACATTTCAATCTATGTCGGGCAAAATGTTAGAAGACTGTCTTCGAAATTGTGTGCAAGTTAATCGTGTTGTGTTCCAATTGATCCAAATATATTGTGAACTGAAAACTATATGTTTCACTCTTTCAAAATGAAACTTGGCATCTTGAATCTTGAGTAATGTGCTAGTGTTTACGAGTCTGGATCAAATACTGGTCAACCCTTAACCTACTAACTTCGTGTAAATTAATATGAAACGGACCCTTGATAACACCAATTTGATCGAATATTATTGATTGATAGTCTCGGCCCCTACAAAATGTCAAATTTTGGCTTCAGCAATTTAGCCCCCATCCCATCAAGCCCTAGTCCGCTACTACTATTACTTTCGAGTTGTGTTATCATGCCATTTTAAAAAACACCACACCCCTGAATCTATTGGAATTTGAAAGGGTGACAACTTGTTAAGAATAGCATTCTCAAAACAAAAATAATAAATTCGGTTTTACCTCTTCAAACTAATTATTTATCACTTGCAGTCCATCATTTTATTTTTCTATAAATAAAATCCGATGACTAGAAATCAACTCATCAATTTTTATAAGTAGGGTTTAGCTAGCTCCAATCGCCATCCCTATCAAAAGACAAAATATATACATAGTCCTGGGTATGTAAGCCAATGAAACCTTGGAGTTATGGTAGCAGTCTGTCCAATATCATAATTCCGAAAACTCTTTTGTGCCCCGGAAGTCCTAACCACTGGGGTCCCTCTCTTAATTATCATTTGAGATTCCCTGAATTATCGTCACTCCCTTGACTTAACATCTTGGTCAAACTTTCTCTTCTATCTCTCTCTATTAAAAGATAAATTGCCTAAAAAAGAACTTCTGTGTTGAAAACAAGAAGGAAAACTGAGATCAGATTCCTAGCTATACAAGAGTGGTTGAAGGTGGCTCAGTTCGAAATTTTAGGTCAATCTCTAGCTTTATCTTAACGTATTAGGACAAGTTCACAAATTGCATTTCAAATGCATGGAATTAAGCTATGAAAAATGTATGTTTCTCTGCACGGTCTTCATCCTTTTCCTTGTAATCTTCTATTGATGGGAGAGAAATCATGGAATGTTGGCCCTTTTTTCCTTTTTTCTAACCGATGGGATGTGTGACAAGACTCGTAAAAAATGAAATTTACATCCAATATCGGGTTGGGGTGACATAAAGTTAGACTTTAGGTCCCAATTAATCATTTGAAAAGTACATTACATTCCTATAGTTTGTAAGTATTTAATTTCACATTTCTAACCTTTTTCTTTTAAAATGCAGTGGAAAAACACAATGGCAACACTACCACTATAATGTGATATGTAAGTATTTGACCCCAAAAAAGAAGAAAAAAAGAAGTGATATGTATCTTATCCGTGACAACATAATTTGATCACCGCAAAACTTTGGTCTTTACTAGCATTAGCTACCGATTCAACAATGGCTAATATCGTATAGTCCAAACCAAACAAAAAGAAATGCCTCTCATTTCCTTTACAAAAAAAAGGGCATGAATATGAAGGGGAAAAAAAAAGGAGAATTAAAAAGCCCTCTTGTAATCTTTAAAAGAACTAAACATGTTTAATTTTGTTGGACATGCCTAAGCCTAATTAATTTGTCGGCGCACCCGAGCAGTACCCCACACGTCTGAACACCCACACAATGTATTTCTGACAGTTTCCACAACACCATGGATGGGTGCTGTTTGTGGTTGTGGTTTTTTTTTTTTTTTTTTTTTTTTTACCGGATAAAATTAGAAGTTTGTTGGTTCTAAATAGAATGAATCTTTCTGAAATATGTAGGGTCACACTATAATAAACTCACACTTCAACTGGTGGCTGTACAATTGGTGTACCCATCTGGTCTTCTGGTTCAAACTCTTGATGGTACTCGTGTGTGTGAGTTTTCTCTATAATACCATTTTTAACTTTGGCCAAAAAAAATAATAATAATAATAAAAAACCGGGTATGGAACAAATTGAAATATTTATATTGTTCAAATTATAAACACAGATTAATATTGTTCAAATTATAAACATAAAGGAGCAAATTGAAATATTTATCAAGTTCCTATATAAAATGCTTTACCGTATCAATTAATATTGGCTTGCATATCCCTATAAATTATTATATGCCATGCATATGCATGTAGTGAGATTTCAAAGCATTAGGTGTAAAGATAATGATGATGATGATGATGATGATGATGATGATGATGATGATAATAATATTAATTAATCTGCAGGAATGTTGGTTTGGTTCGGTTTCTTTTCTCCAACTGGCAAAACACGTAATTAAATATTATCAATCCGCTAGTAAAACAGATATCTCTTGCATGAGACCTATGAACGATTAATTATACATATTATTAACGAAGAGTATACATATAAATATATATTATCAGAAAATACACATAAATAGTAAGTGATCATGCAATTAGAAGCCTTTATCACACATCTCTACCTAATTAATTAAGCAATCTCATTGAAAAAAGAGTCCTCAAGAAGAAGCTCAGACCAAGCAGAATTAGCCACTCCTCCAAAGCTTGAAGTACTGCAAGCATCTCCCATGGTGTTGCTTATCGAAGTCTCTGCCACCGGAGGAGCCATAGAAGTAGGAGACGGAGTGGTGTTTGATGAAGAAGGAATGTTCCATGGATTGTTGGGAGAGTTTTGCCCTTGGCTCAAAACTGCAGCAAATTGATCTTCAGCTTGGTTAACCATGTCCTTGTTGTTGTTCAGTGAAGGTGTTTGATAGGTTTGCAAGTCAGGCATATGAGAGAAAGGGATTGAATTATGATCTTGGACTGGTTCGAAATTAGCTCCAGGATATTGTGGTGGGTTTTGATCCAACTGATATGAACAGAGAGAGCTCAAAAGATTGATGGTCTCCATGTCAGTGATATCATTTAGGTTGCTTGGGCTACCAGCTCCAAAGGAATTATTAGCAGGAGGAGGTTGGAGGAGACATTGTAGGTATTGGAGCCTAGCCATTTGAGCTGCTTCTGCTTGTAGTCTCACAGCTTGTTCATCCCAAGATGGGTGGCCTCCATGGTCCAGGAGCTCTTTCAAATTGACAAGAGCTAGAAGATGAGGCAAGCTAGAGAAGATATCGGTCCGAGGCCGGTGAGTCATCGGATCAAAACCCATCTGAATCAGCTTCTTCTTTAAATGGGTGTTCCAGAAATTTTTTATTTCATTATCCGTCCGACCGGGTAGGTGACTTGCAATTGCTGACCATCTTGTCAAGAACCAAAACAAAGAAGGGTCAGTTTATACATCAAGCAACAAGTATTTTTTTATTAAAAAAATGGATATATTTTCTTGCTAGATATCATATATTAGAAGAATAATCTACCTAATAATGATCTTGATTGACCAACAATATATACTGTCTCAACATATACAACGTTATAGAGGATCTGATTGAGTAATATATGCCACAATATATAAAATAATTAAGTTTGTGAAAAAAATAATATGAAGCCTACTTGTTGCCAAGGATGGAATGGAGGTTCAGAATTGTTTGTTCTTCTTCTTGAGAAAACTTCCCTCTCTTTATATCTGGCCTAAGGTAGTTTGTCCATCGTAACCTGCAACTCTTGCCGCATCTGTTTAAGCCTGAAATTATTTCAAGAAAAAAAAGGACCACCCAGTTGAGAGAGAGAGAGAGAGAGAGAGAGAGAGAGAGAGAGAGAGAGTTTTATGTTGTGTACATGAGAGGATCAGTACCTGCAAGTTTTGGAAGGGCTCTCCAGCTTCCATGGCCATTTTTCTGAATGTATTTCATGAGCTTTTGATCTTCTTCAGGGGTCCAAGGACCTTTCTTGAGGCCACTCTCATCACAACAAGGAGACCTTCCCATTTTCTTTACCTAAGAAGATTTGGTTGCCTCCCTCCAATCCAACCATTGATAACACACCACTCTATTTATATACACCATCTTCCTGTCGCCTCCAATCACATCGAGGCTGACTGACGTGCTAGTCTCCTATTTGCTAGCAAAACAACTACACCCTTTTTCTCCTTGAAATGACAAATTTACCCTTCTCTGTGCTTCATGGCTCACTCGACATTATTTTGGTCTTGATATTGTCTTGATTAATCATAAGTGGACCATGGTTTATTTATTTATTTTTTATTTTCATTTTTTCGTGGGGGTTATATGGCCCCACTGCAGACATATAGCGACTAAAACAGTGGTGATGGATTTGCCATAAAAAACCCTTACTCGTCAATGATGAGGATTTTATAATTCATAGTGTGCTTGATTCACCAAAGCTTGCTTTGATAGTCTTGGGCTACGACAAATTGGAAAATGTCACATGAGCAGGTTATAGCTTGAGCACCATTAATCTTGGAATATATTTTGATCAAGTATAGTGCGGCGGCTCTCCCCTTCCTTGAATTATATTTTGAAAAAAGACATATATATCATACCCCATCAAGAAAAAAACAACTTTATATATTCGTATTAATCTATCAGGAAACATAAAAAAACGAAAAGAATCAAGTCACCCACATATCATATATCCATTTAGTGCATTTATCACTAAGTTCCGACTACTTTCACTAATAATATACAGAGTTTGATGTCTAGATGCAGAGAAAAATTATTTTCGTGCCACATATATCAAGTGTCGTCTAATTAAAACATATACATATTTTGATTTAATTAGACGGTATATGTATGTCACCTAGCCTGTCAAATTCCCCCACACAATTTTTTCTCTTACATTTGGTCAGCCTAATATGACTATCCAATTTCTTCCATTTTTGCTTCTTGACAGTCAAATCAGGAACCCGATCTAAGTGTGGGAAATGGAGAAAGAGAAGGAAAAGAAAAGAAAAGAAAGGGGTGAGTAAATTTATGAAATTAATGTATTATTATAAATAGCTGAGTGAGTAGCTAGAAGTCAGCAACAGGGAACAGGTGGCACGTCATCGGTGGTTGGAACTTGGAGGAACTCATTCCATGCACGCAATGAAGAAGAAGGCCCTTATTTCGTCATTGATTGCAGTGCATGGAATGGTACTTGTCATAATAATTATAAACTCACGTATAAAAATGAAGGAATTAAATTAATGGGGGCCCTCTCATTTCTGAAATATTTGGCCAGCTTACGCATCAGCTCAACTCAAATATATACCCACTCTCCTCTCCATTTGCCTTCACCACCTCTCTCTCTCTCTCTCTCTCTCTCTCTCTCTCTCTCTCTCACTTTCTCACCGGAAAACAAGAAAAAACCAAAGCTAATTATCAAAAGGGGTTTAAGTACTACTTTAGTCCCACTTAGATCATGTTGGCCCAGATTAGCTACTAAGTTTTTTGGTGTCTTTAATTCATGTTTATCTTATTTTATTGCTGGGACAATGGATATATAGCTTGCAAGCTCCAGCCAGGTTGTGAGAATATATTAAAAAAGAAGTTCTACAGAACCATAATTAGGTGAATTATTCTTCATTATTGGATAGTTAGGATATAATGTAAAAGAAAGAAACTGAATTGAAAATGTTAAGATGGAAGATAACAAGAAATAAAAGAAAAATATAGATATGGGATATATGTTAACTTATGCTATCATAAAAGAACTCAATCAGTTTAATTAAATGCATTTTCATTTTCATTTTCATTTTCGAGATGGACAAAGTCAGAGGAGTTATTTATTTATTTATTTATGATAAACGATAGAATATTATTGATGTGAAGAAAGTAATATAAGAAGTCTAAACTCCTATCAAGGTCAGGGGAGTTTTTTTTTTTAATGTATGCATGCATGGTATGCATATATACAATATAATTTTACCCATTTGAAAAACATTGTCAAACATAGCCTAAGTATTTGTCTACCATAATTAATGGTATCACCCACTGACATAAAGTTTTGGACCAACTAATGAGCCATATGCATGTGGTAACAAAAAGATAATTCCAAAACCGGATAAGAAACTTAATTATGAATGTTTATTTCCTAATTTTGAGATATTAATATGCCTAAAACAGATACAAGTTAAGGTTCATATATCACACCATAACTGTTATTTTAAGGGAGACCCAAAATGGGAGCTAAAATTATACTTTATTCATTACACACACTCAAAACCCATTTATAAACACACCCATACAATTGTTGAACTACATATTTAGGATTGGGTTTATTTATAAATTTGTATTATTTTAAACTATTCATATTGGAAACCCTAGCCTCCTCTTTAAAAAAAAAAAAAAAAAAAAAAAAGTATTTTTACTCACCACTTTAAGCCAGGATGTATGCTTACTACCATTCTTAACACTTGACATGTGTTCATAAACATAATCATGGTTACATAAATCAAAATAAAAAATTATCATGATTTATACCTATGAACACATGTCAAGTATTAAGAAAAGTGGTGAGCATATACATTGTGTTAAAATGATGAGCAAAAATATTTTCTTAAAAAAACCCTCTCTAGCAGCACATACCTTAAGGGGGGAAGAGATGACTATTCCTTCTCCTCCCATCTCCCCTCTTCCTTCCCTCCTCTCTGCTTTGATACACAAATCCTCCTCCTCTCCCAAACTTTTCCCTCTCTTGTTCTTTCATCTCCTTCCCACCCCACCTCACCTCCCCTCCCTTCTTATCCACCCAACCCCTCACCTTCCCTCTCTTCTCTCTTTTTTTTCCCTTTTTTTTGTTGTTGCTGCAAATATAGAGTTCAGGCTTTTGATTTGCTTGGGGACAACGTGGCTGCCTTTGTTGGTTTTACTGGGTCGTTTTGTAGATCTTGAGTTCCAACTCTTGATTTAGTTCGTGTGTTTTTGTTTTTGTTTTTGTTTGTAACAAGTGCATCAACCCTTTTTGAGTTTGTTGTGTGTTCGTAGTCTCTTCTTGTAATTTTTTACTTGTGAGAGTCTAAAGATTTTAGTTTGCAATTCGTAGTTCTGTGCGTTGTGGTCTATGCTTGACTTTTGCAAGCTTGCGACTTTTTTGTCGGGATTTATTTGGCCCTTTATGGCTATGTGTGGAGATACACTTGTGCGCCTGAGGTTGCCGGTGGAGTTCTCCGTATGTAGATTAACCCTTTGTAGTTATTGTGGTTCCATATTTGTATTGTGTGTTATCTGTATTTATAACCCTGAATTAAAAATGCAATCTATCGCCTTTATATATATATATATATAGAGAGTTTTTGAGGTAGCTTATTTGAGGACATTAGGTGGTAATCCTATTTTGTAGATACTCATTCAAAGATCATCTCTACAAATCACTTGAATATATCATTTGACCACCAATTGAGTTATTGAAATTTTAGTACTTTCTTGAAGCATCGTGTTCATTGATTTTGTAAAACACAATTATGTAAACTGATTTGTCTAATTTTTGTAAGGATGATCTATGAATGAATACCAAAAATGGATGGTTGAATTAAAAATTGTAATCTAATCGTCAAATAATTTATCTATATATATATATATATATATATAACCTGTCCATACTAAATAGTATCGAAATAGCTGATTTTTTTTTTCTTCTTATATAAAGCAAAAGCATTAATTTAACTTTATCTTTCTCCATCATATATAAATTCTAATCCTGAAAAAATTTATATCTATAATATTATCTCCGTATTTTTGTTATCACAATGAGTCTGACAATTTAACACTAGTTTCTGTTAATTATTCTAGTATCATATGGAAATTGCAGCTCGACACAAAACGAGGGCAAAGCGTGTATTTGATTTTCTTTGTGATAAAAAATAATAAAGGTGTAATCTTTATTAAAAGAAACGGGGAACCTACGGAGCAAGTGATGCAAAAGTAAAGTAGAAATGCAGCCACCCCATGTTCTTTTTAATTTTTCTGGGGTTGGAGGAAACACTGTTTTCTAAAGGGTTTCAGATGAGACAATACTGAGTTATTTACATATTAATGTGCATTATTTTTAGCAACCCTAGAGAAACTTCCCTAGGTAGCCTCCCTTCTCCTAAACTTTTTTTCATTAAAAAAATAAATAGGTAAGCATGAATCATGTTCTCCCGAACCCACGACAAGATATATCAGAAAAAGCTTTATATGTTGATTCTTGAATCACAGTGGATTTTGATGATCGAAATTAATCATAAGGTGATCTTCATGTAAAGCACAATTAGAAAGAAATAGATTAAAAAATATCTTTGTTTGTTCAAAATACTTACACAGAGAAAAGGACATGGATGGATGTGACTCCATTTGACCAGTGAGTTTGTTAGCCAAGAAGTTGGTGCGGCAAGCGCCCTAAATTCCACCACTTTGAAACCCTAAAGACATCCTTCTTTAGTTAACCTCGATGAGAATGCGTCAATGGCATTTGTTAATGCCTTGGTCGTCCTCTATCCTTTGTCCTGTTAGGGAAAACAGAGATTTCATTGCAATTTTCACCCAAGAGGGAAAGGAACATGCATGAGAAAGATCAGCACAGGTGAAGACCTAAGTTATTAAAATCGATGAACCTCACGAGGAAGACATGTCTTCGTATTGGTGTTTCTACATATACGAATTAAGATGTATAAATATCATTAATTACCAATAGATTAAAACCCTTTATACAAACTAATACGATGCCTGCAACTTTTAATTTCTGGAATTGTTTCAAAATTGATCGGTTCTATCTAATTCAGAGTGTTTGATGAGAGCCTTGTACCAGATGAAAAGGATATTTTAAATATGAATCTCCCTCAACAGATTAACTTCATGGGTCAGTTAATTAAGGTTCTTGCTTCTTGTCAGTGGGTATCAGGGGCAGAGCTAGAATTGTAAAGTTGGGGGGGCCGAAATAGAAAATATAAGTATATAAAACACTTAAATATTCAATACTTACATGTTTAGAGCTAAATATTTCTAATTAAGTCATATCTAATTTGTTTTAGAGGACATTTTAACTTCAATTCTAAGTTGTTTATTACAAATTCTATATATTATAGTGGTAAAAATATGGGGGCATGGCCACTCAGGTCTAGGAGTGGCTCCACTGGTGGGTATAGTTCAGTTGGTTGATTTTTCTATCTCCACCAATCTACGCAGAGGTTTGAAACCCCCAGACACCTAGTGAATATTTGTGTAAACCTCTTTCCCCCAACCGTTTGTTAATTTACTATGTAAAAATTCCAAGCATGTACATATACTATGCAAAAAATACGTACGCATTTAAGGATGGCACAATAACTACTTTCAAAGGCTTCTCGAGGGCAAAAGAATATTAAACTAAACATGTTTCTTATCAGTGAAGCGATCGAGCTATGTTAAACCTAACTCACAGAAGACATTATATTTATCAAATAATCATGACCACGTACGTAGGTCAAAGCAATAAGGACGACAAGTCCATTAAAATTTTCTGTGTCTTTCTTCCCCCTCCTCTGACCTCATTTTGCTGTCGGTACAAGTTTCACTCCTAAAAGGGTTTCTCGAAGTTGAATTAATAACCCTACGAACACTAACACCATCTTCACGAAAGCTAGCTACGAAAAAAAAGAATATATATTTTTTTTTTAACAGAGAAAATAAAAAGATTGCTTCTTGAATTCAACTAAGGTTCCTTGTCGGGTGGACCATCACATATCATTATAAATCTCACATCAGAAAAGAAACTAATTTGAAACGAGGCAGCTGGTTTGATTAAATAAATAATTTAATATAGGTCTAATGATGTCACCTAAACAGACCAGAGGGAGCAAATGTCCATTAGAAAAGATCATAGCTGTAGTGTCAGCTAAACAACTGAATTGCTTGCTCTCTCAAGTTTCTACCCGATACATCTAAACTCGGACTTTCTATGCTCTCTCTCTCTCTCTCTCTCTCTCTCTCTCTCTCTCAGGCCACGTATGTCCATTTCCCATCTGTCTCTCTCTTCATTGCTACTCCATCTCCACAGTTTGGACCACAAAGCAGAAACCAGAAAATAATAAGAAGCATCGATCGCTTCCATTTTAATAATCTTCATGCAATTTATAGTCGTTTTAATCGCATGCAAGACATTAATATTATGAATCATTGACGATGGATCGTTTGGTTTTTCGAAAGATCCAGAAAGGAAAGGATTTGACCTACTCGAAATAATTGATGCTAGGTTTCCATCAACATTTCCTTTCCCTTTCGCTCACATAGAGTAATATAGTTCGTTTCTAATCGAAGAAAATAGGATTATCAAATAGGTATCCAGTACACACATCATGTAATTCATATAGTGACAGTCCGTTTAATTAATATTATGACCAAAGCAAATAATAAGAAAACTGCTCAAGTTAGAATTACTGATGCTTCAAGAATTCAACAAAGACCCATTCGTCAGATTTATTTATGCCATGAACGAAGAACACAGAAAGGATCTCGACTGCAAGATGACTCAAAACTCAGCTATCTCTGTCATGTATTGGCTATGGAAAACCTAGCTAGAGCTGTATTATTAGTGGGGTTTCGAGATCGTCATCTAATTGTATTAGTTGTGGTTGATCTCCTTCCTGGTAATATGAAATCTTTTTTTTTCAAAACAAACAAACTGAGCTGAGCTTGTGGGGTTTCGATCTCTCGTCTTTCTAACATTGACAATGACAGTTAGAATAAGTATTGTTAAGTGCTTGAATTAACAAATAGAGACTGCACCAGAGAAGCAATCAAGATTGGTTCCTAAAAAAGAACAACCTCCATTACGTCTAGTACACGTGAATGCCAATTGAGCCTTCATCGAACAACAACTTCACTCATCTTTTCAACCATTTATACCCCAACAACCCTAATACAAACCACAAAAGTTCATGTGGGGTCCCGAAATCTATGCTAATTTCATCATATCTTTACCGTTTGAATAACAAAATTACGTGTCGAACCCAAGGCTTTTCTTTCTTTCATAATTGTGTTCTTGTGTAACCTTTGAACCCTATTGGTTTTGACTCAAGCAAGGGCAGTGGGTCATCACCTTTTTTTATAAGATGCTTGCATTACTATAATATGAGACTCAAACATAGAATATGTTTTCTTCCTAACAGATAGTCTGAGACAAGGACCGAATTCTGCGTTCAAATTTATAAACAATCTCGATCAACCATTGCTGAATGCTTCTTCATCACTCCTCAGTTTCATACTATCAAGGCATCCAGTTTTCTCAACCATTATGCCTAACATGGTGGAATATAATATCTATGTATTATATTGTCATGAAGTACTCAACATATTATATTGTCGCGATGTCAATCAAAAACAAACATTCACACATGATTCCACACACTCAATGGTCTGAACAGACGTGCATGTGTGTAGGATAATTTTATCTTACTTGATATATACCACATATCAATCTAAAAACCATTAACCATATGGAATTTTGCATAAATGTTTGGTCAATCATGATCATTGATCATTAACTAGGTGAAATTACGTATGGATGTACGAATTAGATTATTAGTTTAACAACATAACATGTCAAACTATCAACAATAAATCATTTCCGTGTACATATATTTATATGAGTACAGCCTAGTCACATTATCTCCTTATTCCAATTGAGGGTATAATGAAACCTTTTTCATCTCACATATTCTTGGATTAAAAGTCGGCGACTCACAGTAATACACACACAAAAATATATACATGTGATTTTGGTGAGCATGAAATTCATGTTCATCAACTATTTGATCAAACCCAACAACGTTTATTGAAAAATAAAAGTCTACAGAGACGATATGGGAACATGAATCCAATATATTTTTTCATATATACACAGACAATACAGGTAAAGATGTATGAGAGTTTTGAAGAAAGTTGAAGTTCCACCCCAAAACCAATAAACAATAGGAGGAGTAGCCCAACACCTTATAAGCCCTTGCAAGGTTTTCAAACTTTCCAAACATCCTCACAAGTTTAACCTTGCACCTTTTAACTCTTGATGACCCTTTAACCTTGGACCACCAGTGCTATTAGTTCTCTTTTTCTTTTTTTTGGGGTTAGGTTATGAATTGAATTCATGTTATCTATCTATCGAAAATCCAACGAACGTAAAGATAATGACACAGATAATATATGATCATCTATATCTAATAAATGGGGTGGAGGCGCAAGAACTATAATGATGATGTTATTTATCTATTACCTATATATATACTACTAGTACTACATGGTTTGAGTTTCTTAGGGCTTCTTCAAAGAGTATAATAAGAATTAGGATTTACACTGCATGGAGATGCATGCAGGAAACCCTAAAATATGTACGCTGCTGGAAAGGAAATCAACATTGAAAAATATGTACGAATAGTATCTTTTAGCTCAAAACGTATACATGGGCTCCAATCAATGCGGGAAAAGGAAAAACTCAATTCTAAATTGAGGAGTTTTAATTTCTTTTTCTTTTTTTGTTTTTGTTAATTTCAGTTCTTTTTAAAGTATAAATTGCTAGTGTTGTACTTTTGAAAAGTCAACCCTTTTTTTATTTATAAAAGTATTGGACAAGACCAACACATGCACGTCGCCTATAGAACCCTTATCTTGTCACCCCTTCCCAAACTTGCATATAATCTTGTATACAATGAGCACGGTTGAACCCTAAACCATTAAACCGATGCTTGTGTTAGGTACTAGCTGCAAGGTGCATTAATGTTGCGTAACTTACATACATACGAGGCTCTAGGGGTGAACACGGCTCAGTTTGGTTCTCTTCAAACCGAAAACCAAATCGTGAAGAATAACCGGTCCACTTCAGTTTGATGTTGCACAAAAATTGCCATTTGATCTGAACCAGTCCGAGAACGGTTCAGTTCATGTTGGGCTCACGACCAATTGAATTCTTTTTATTCTTGTGTTTTCCGATCATAAAAAAAGAAAAACAAGAGATGTTATGTTCAACAATGAAATCCATCTAGCACACACCCTAGTTTAAGAAACTATATATACGAGCATTTTCAAAACCGATTCTATACAATTACTATAGAATCATGCAAACACACCTAAGGTCAGTTGCTTAAGAGCATTTACATATGCACCTGTGGTCCTACGGTCCTAGGTTCAATTTCCCCCCTTCCGCAATATCGCTTTGTATTATAAAAATAAATAAGAAATAAATTGTACAAGTTATAACCATTTGGTATTTGCACAGCTTGAAATCAACAACGGAGAATTCTGAAAACAAATTATTCATGGGTGTCATAAATACAGTCACACTAAACATACTTTAGAGCCCTAATTGTAATGCAACCTATGAGTTGGATCTGCCATAGAGGCCCAACAGCAGACTTGTCCTATTCCTATTGGAGAGCACAGCCCAGGAACACCAAATAAAACAAATGGACAAACGCTTTTACTAAAAAACAAAACCCTTTTACAAACAAACCAGAAAGCCTTACGAATCCATTTGACCAACATGGACAAACGCTAGTGGTTTCTTCGTTTCAGTGCTTTCTCAAAATCAGAGAAAAAGTAAAAACCCTTTTCTCTCTTCTTTTAAGCTGTTTGTCAGTTGTCCAAAACCCTAATTTAAAGGCAGCACCAAAAGAACATGTACTTCCAAAGAAGAAATGGACATCTAAGAACTATGCTTCAAAAGAAAAATTCCACAACGGGATATGTCAGAAACACAAATCCAATTTCATTTACACAAAATGTGGAAGGATAGGATGTAGAATGTGCTTAGAATTCATGCAGATATAAGCTTATCATCTAAGTACCCTGGGATTCATACAACTAACTCGATCCTCTCATGAAAAATGGTGATCTCCAAGGAAGTGTGGAGTGCAAAGGTAAACAAAAAAATAGCTTTGGAAAGAAACCCCTATATTCTAAGCTCTTCAGTTTCGCAGCATCAGGATCAAGATAATATATACATGCATCTAACAATCAGACTTCAAAATATAAATGGAGGTAGACATACCTTAAGCATTTCATTAATCCAGAGAAGTGAAACGTCTCGATCTTTTCACACTCCGTACGGAAAACAAGCATTGAGCTAGGCAATGACCATCGAAGAATATTGTATCAGAAGATGATGTAACAAGTCAAAAAACAAGACTGAAGGAGAGAGAGGGAGGGAAGGAAAGAAAGAGAGAGATCATCATCAAGACATCAACTAGCTCTCCTATACATCTCTCAGTTGATTGGCTAAAAGATTAAGAGAACTTAGTCAATGATTGAAAAGCTTTCTGCATGGAAAGCTTTAAGTCACATGATACAGATATGGAGTAGGAATAGATTACCATCATATAGATCTGCCCCATGAATATATACACCAGATGATTGGCTATGATATAAAGAATCTAGTCAAAGCTCTAAATTTTCTGTGCAAAGCTGATAATCACATGGTTGGAGTGGGTAAGATTGAAAAGAAGTACCAGACCAAAAAAATAAAAAAATAAAAGAAGAAGTCATTATTAACAGATAAAGTATGAAGGTATCCCCATATGCTTTGCCTTGTCATCTCCTTCCAATGATTGTTATATACTATAAAAAAGACATAAGTCTATAATTACAAACGGCAATTCATATTATGAGGTCCCACATGTGTGTAAACATAGACCTCACAACATATGGTGCTTATACTTTGCTACCAAAACTAAGTTAGACCATGTCTTAGAAATTAAAATACACATGTTAAGTCCTTGTAACTTCTGCTAAGAGACAAACTAGGCATAAGCTGGAAAGCTTTGCAGGGTTCCGGATTATGACTTTGTTATGTGGAAATGGCAGAGAAAGTTAATGCTGCCAACCCCAACTTTGACAGTTCTGAGAGAGGAATCATTAAACAATTAATCAAATCCAGATTTCACTTTTCTGGCTCTATATAATATCCAGGACGGTGATCAATCCTTCAAAAGCGAAAAAGGAATCTTTGATTTGTTCTTTAACAAATCCATGTTTGGTCATAATTCCAGGACAAACTACTATTCGTTTTCCACACAATCAATTTTTAATTAGAATGATTAGGCTAAACCTAGCAATATTCCAAAGGATATACAAGACCGAGAATGAAGTCAAAGCCAGCGTCAATGTCCATGGTCATGCTATCAACAGCCTAGCTACTAGCCAGGACCAAACACTGAGGGGGGGGAGAGAGAGAGAGAGGGTAAATGGTCATCCTCAAATTTCTACATTTTTTAAAATTGGCAGATAGATTTCAAACTATGGAGTCGTCCCTGTCAAATCCAAAACAAATTTGGAGGCCGTGTTTTTCATCTCATTCAAAAAAGTACATGATATATAAGCATTAAGAGTCATGCTTGAAGCATTAGACACCAACGCAGACAGCTAGCTTTCACATACGAATAGAAGCTCATTACCTACTAAGCGAACATGATTCATGTTTGGATTATATGATTTAAAAAGTCAACAAAATACGTTTACATTCAACAATAAAGTGGACTTTTTATTTGATTCCAAGATAAGATGTACCTAAAGACACATTTAGATAAGAGGATATATTACTACAAATACAGTAACCCCTTTGAAATTTTATGTAATAACACATGCATCCCCTTAGACTAACACTTACCTCCTTGATCTAAATCGTTGTGAACATTACAAACTTACTCCAAAGCAAGGTTTCTCTCCATTGTTTTTGAAATTATTATAGTCATTATTAAATGCCGCATTGAGAAGTATGTTCTGTTTGTTCATAACAAAATCTCAGGAATGCCACTGCAATTTAGTCAAAAATATCCAATCCTAAGTTTCATCTCGAAATTCGTAAGAGAAGCTAGTTATAGAAATTAAAAGGAAAAGTAAATTTGAATAACCAGTTCTCACATGCTGAAAGACCGACAATTTTATGCAATCAAAATAAACCACATTATTTCAGCACTGTTTATGCAGTCCTAATCCTAATACAATCAGAGTTTGCACTGTACAACAGAATCATGAAGCATCCAATCCAATGAGCATAGATGCATTTCCTAGAAGTTTAGCAACTACAAAATTTCTGCACGTAAGTCATGACATCATTAAGTCCAGTGGGACTTTTCTGTAATTCCTATACAAGAAGCTAAGATTGCTAGTCTTCCATTATTGTCTCGAACATGGGATAGATCTGATGTTTATTAAGTGGAAGAGTATAAACATAAATCCCGGGAATTTAAGCAACCAAATCGAGCATCAAAAGAATAACCATACATTCAGTACATACTGTGCATAAGTGTTCATAATGTCACTACTAAATTGCCATCGGACAGCAAGAAACTTCCTATTTGCAAAGAGAGGCACTATGTTCCTGAAACAACCAGAGTAAATAAGAAGTGCCATCTACAGAAAGGAAGTTAACTGACTCCAACAGGAAGCCATCTCACAAATATGCCCACCAACTTCAAGTCACCATCCTACCTTTTAGGTTGGTATCCATCTTAAGAGCGCCAAAGGAAGTTCCCATAGGAAGGATTGTTGCAGGGGAAGGGAAATATCAAAAACCATTAAAAGCTCAATTGATAACAATGAATTTTTTTACCTAAAGGAGAACCTTATAGACAAAAGGCTTAACCATCAACAATCATAACATAGGTACTTCACAATCATACCATAAGTATTTCACTTTCCACTGATATCCACATTTATTCTGCTTGATGAAAATCAACTGGAGGTGGTTAACCAATCGGGAATTTATAAAAATTCAAAACGAAAGAAAAAGGCTACTTATTAAGCAGGAACATATCTGAAAATTATCATATTAAAAGAAAAGAAATTAAAGTTTTTGTAAACTGCACACCAATTATGATTACAACAATTATATCAAATGTACAACAAGCTCAATTTATTCTATGAAAATTAATTCTTAAAAGGAACAGAACGGTAACAGCTTAATCAGTACCAATCTAGTAATATGATTCCCTTTCCACTGGATCTCCTTGTAAAATGTTTATCTCAAATCAGGGCAAATACAAAAGTCAGTTAAAATTCATAACGGACAAAAAATGGGTGTTCTATCAGGAAATGACCAACATTCAATGAGAAGGAAACTAACTTTAATTTACATTTTAAAACAATAATAAAATAACAAAGAAAAACAGTAACATGTGCATTAGAGAAGAGCACAATTATATTTGTCTAAATTATGTTACAAAAGAATCAATCTGCAAAAATTCTTTTTCATATAAGTAGCACCAGTTTAGTGAGAACAAAATACATAGAGAGAGATGCAAAAAACCAAAGAAAGGTGATGAAATCTAAAGGGGCTGCTACTATTCATGCCTCTCCTGTGAACTCTCCAATATTGGTGTCTTTTACAATCCCCACTCTTGCACAACAGCATGTTCCCCAATCTAATTCAGTTTACTCAAAATAACATGTAAATATACGCATGTATCCTCAACCAGTTCGAGGAAAACTTGTCTGTAACATGATGCAAAATGCTACACGGATCACTGGCATGAGTCGCACAACAGTTAATATAAGCCTTTTCAAACTGAATATTGGCTTTTGATTTCCTTCCCCATTGCTTTACATCTATTTGTTATTTTGGGCTACTGATCAACCACCAGGATTCAAACTATAACTCACCTAAGTAATCAGCTTAGTGTGTCAAAAAAGAAAACTTTATAATTTTATGCTTCATGTTTACATGTCTAAAATATCAGTCAATGAACAACCTACCCAACAGAAAATCCAGATTCCAGGGCATAAAACTCACAGCAAAGGAATTTTTTTACAAATGAAGGTCCCCTATCTCCAGAACAGAGCAATATAGTTCAAAATAATGTATTTCAAACAGACATTTCAAATGAGCAATGAGATTGGCCTTCGTGTCTTTTCCTCACTACCCCATCCAGCATGAATCTCATCCACCAAGTTCCCACAATTTCACATGGCAACATCATAATCATCTTGGCAGCTAAAATCGGAATGATGAAAAATATATAAATAAATAAACAAAACACTTCAAGAAACAGGACACTAACCAGCAATCAGAGAAAGGTCATTCACATCCAATCCACTCAAGATTTCCATAATCCATATCTAAATACCAAATACAACAAAAGAATGTTACCTTTTACTCCAAGCACACACTAGTAACAAACAAAATGGGTAACAGCCTAACTCTCCTCGGAACTTGAAATATCAACTAGACCAACTCTCTCATCCTCCGGCAAAACCGACCAATTTGGCGACTGAACCGCCCGCAACCAGAGGAAATCATCCACATTGCTCCAATTCTCCGTCTCCTCATCAAGACTGGCCTCCCTAAGCTCGTCCTCAATCCCTTGATAACTCAAACAGTATGGCGCAAACCTCACGCCGCAACTGTCCTCAATTATAGGCCGGCTCCTCACCCTCAAATAAAAATCACTCCTTTTTGCATTGTGAATCCGAATTTGATGAGACGCCATTATAAAAACACATCCTTCAACCCCATCAATTAGAACCGAACCCGTTACAGGGCCCGTATAAACCCTACAGTTCCTTAATCTATGAACAAAAAGCGCTCTCACAGAACCTGTTAGCCTCACCTCACAGGAATCAAGGTCCGCAATCGTAAATTCTCCCAATTCCGATCCCTTAAATTTATGCACCAAAAGCTCGCCTTTCTTGTTCCAAAAACCAGGGGACTGCGGAACCCTGAAACCCGGTTTCTCAGGTTTCTTCTCTTCCTCCTGCTCTTTGGATTCGAAGATTGGGTCTTTTCTGGTGGGTTTGTTCTTGAAAGCGAATTTCTTCTTGGGTAATAACTCGGAGCTCAAAATCTCGAGACTTTGCCTCAAATCTGATATCGTTTTCAGCGAGGACCGAACTTCGTACGAGGGTAAAAAATACGAGTTCTCGGCGACGAGCTTCTCGAGATCGGAGATGGAGGAGGAGATTTGGTCGAGCTGGGGTTTGACTTGAGTCGAGTCAGAGAGTCCGAGTCGACATTGAGCGAGTTGAGACTCGATGGAGCTCTTGGAGTTGGAAAAGCGGGAAAGGAAGGTTGATGTGGACTCAAAGGAAGGAGAAGAGGACGAGTCGGACTCCGCGGATCGGCGGGTGAGTGAGCTGCCTAAGCGAGTTTGGTGACGGTCGGTGAGACGGTCGAGCATTGATTGGTGCTTCTTTTGGAGGGCTGGGTCCACATCTAGGGGATTAGGGCTAGACGAGAGAGCTGCTTCTTCTTCATTTTCCATCGATGGCAGCAATAGGTTTGATTGAGAAAGCTTAAATTTGCAGAGTGAGAGAAAAAGAGGGACTTGGCGACTTGGAGATTTGGCGATTTGGGTTTTGCCCTTTTATACCTTTTCTTTGGCTCCATTTTTTATTATTACCCCTTTTTAATATATATTTTCTTTTACAAATGTGGATAAAGCTAGCTTGGGTCAGGTCAGTGAAGTCCTGCACCCCCAAAAAAAAATCTTATTTTATAATTTTATACCATTGTTTTCTGGAGAGTTGCGGTATATGAAGTTTACTTGTAACCCTGAAAGATCATAGTGACTTTTAATTTCCACAACTATTGACCTTCGGACCGAAATTGCTTCCTAAAAATTTGAAGTTGAGAACGAAAAATCATAACACTATGGTCCGAGCCTCCAATAGGAAGTTACTCCAAATAAACAAGAAAGAAATATGAAACAGTAGAAGCAGATGAGCAAGAATTACCCCTAAAAAGTATTTCTGAAAGCGTTTAGCAGAAAATTTTAAAAGTGGTTCCGGTTCGTGAAAGAAGAAGTTGAGAAAAGAAGGCATCAAGTGGGACTTTTAAGAGAGGCAAAAGTACAACACCACCCTACCCGCAACAGATCCATACTTCACAATGCCATTCACCATTTTAGGGATTAAAGAAGACATCAAATGGACTTGAGAAGAAAAAAATATCACATTATCCTACCTACAACAGATCATTATAAACAAATTGTCTGAAAGAGCACTTGAGCAATGATTTAAACAAAAAAAATTCCAGATTTCTAATTTTCATGGGTAGACTACATGGTATTTGCCGGATACATATGGATCATGCAGCCTTCTCAGCAGCTTCTGCAGCTGCTTCTTCCTCTTGCAACTTAATCAATGACGGAGGTGGTCTGACAACAATGCTCCTCTTCCATTGTCGATCGAACTTCCTTGACAACCTCTTACCGATTCCCTCCTCAATCTCTCTTTCTCGTTTAACAGTAAGCAGGCGAGCAATCTAAAAAATCAAAGCCAACTTCACATAAGTACAATCCCAAGCTGATCTGAAACATTAACAAGAGTAGCCTCCCAAACAACCTCAAAAACTCAACATTTGCACAAACGAGATAGCAAACAAATAACAGAATTATAATAACCTAGCAATCTGTACTCAGATGGCATCAATGAATTGAAAATGCTGTGAAGACATCAAAACTCAAGCCCCAGGTCATCTCCCCACCCAAAATTAGAAGTTGCACCTACAAGAAATAGAATCTAAGTTTTTTTTTTCTAAACAAAGGGCATGCTTAGTAGTTGTAGTCTTCTAAACATTTTGCAGAGTGAACACTACAAGATGAAACCAAAACAAAAAACAAAGAGAAATGAAAAAGAACCAGCAACACCATGATCTTAGCCACAAGTATTTCCAACAATCTAAGCATCATATAGTTTATACTATCAAATTCATAAGCTCCTTCAGATTTCTACCACAATGCATACCGATTCAATAGGCACTTTACAGTGGAAATCCAAATTTATCTAAGCCAATCTTAATCATTACGCCCTGACAATGAAAAATAATCAGAAAATTCCCATTTCCTTCCCCATCATTTTCTCTCTTAAAGCACTTTTTTTGGTCTTCTGATAAGCTAAGGAAAATAGAACCCACATTTCATAATTGCATTCAACCTATGAAAATTAATTCTTTGAAAAAGAAAAAAAAATTACCCTTTTGCGCATTCGACGGAACTCGCTGGATGTGAACTCGTTGCGAGCCGATTTCTGGAGGCGAAGCATGAAGAGCTCACCTTTGAGCTCAACCACCTCCTCGTTGATTTCTTCGGTGGTCTTGGTTCTGATTTCCTTCATCTCTTCTTCTCTCTTGGCCATCATCACCACCGAAGACGACGAGCAAGGCCTCCGAAACGACGCCGTTGGGAGACGAACGACAGTGTTCGGGCAAGCGCGTTGGAATCGCAGGCCATTGAACGAGGACTTGGGGATTGGCGAGAGCAGCTTTGCGGGGAATGTAACCGTTGAAGGTGGAGCTATGGAGATTGCGCCCAACATCGTTGTTCAGCTTCTCTATGTCTCTCCACTTCAGTGCTTCTGGATTTGGGATGTAGATAAGGCTGATAAATTTTTTTTTTATTTTTTTTTATTTTGGGTACTGCTTTGATTTGAAAGCAAAAAATTCATAAGTAAATTCCACCAAAATACTTTGTCAATGAAATTCCCAATTTAACCTTATAATATTTTTATTTTTAAATTCATCAAACCCACTGGCCTAGGTATGGATTGGTTCGGTCCCAACGAGAGTCCAACTCGTTAATTAACCAATACTTTTTCGTTAAAAAACTTTGGGCACCTAAAATAATTTGATGGGAAATCAATCCTTATGTCTTTTTCAACGAAATGAAAATTGAGAAAAATACTATTTATTTTATTTCTCATATTTGATTTGGGCAGTAATTGAACAAGTTTGTTTAGTTTTTTTAACTATACCCTTAAATTAAAAATCTGCAATAAATAATAACAATAAGAGAACTTGAACTTACAAACATCTTATAGTCATTAAATGTAGTCTAAAAATTTAGCCCATATTTAGCCTTCCAAAATATTAATTTTTTAAAGAATAGTGCATGACTATATTTTTCCATATGCAGCCATGTATGGCTATACTTTAGGTCCTTCATATTTTATTATTTTGAGAAAACCTATGGTACAATATTCATACATTCCACAACTGTGTATTGTTTAATTTAATTAAACTACTATTTAGAGACAATATTTCATATATAACAAGATTTTTGATAAGATTTTGTGTCCACGTGGCACGTCTTATCCTGAAGGAATCTTAATAAATTTTCCGACTATGATTTTCAAGTGACACATATTGAATTTTTTAATAATTTTTTCTTAAATAACACAAATTGAAAACATTTAAAACATTTAAAAAGTATGTGTGAAAACATGAATTGGTGTAGAGTAGTTGCCTAATCCTCTAGAACTTTGTCCCCTTTTTTTGTACTTGTACTAACGCCTTTGTGTTATAAAAAAGAAAAAAAAGGGATGGGTTTCAATGGTCATGACCATTAATTTTTTATAAATTTTTCTTAACACGAATTGAAAACATTTAAAAATGCTATATATCCAGCTGACATCATCGATGACATGCACTTTTAATGTTGGCTAGATATGCATTTGAAATGATTTGTCTCTTGCCCATAGTTGATAATTTATTTTCTTTAAAAATATATGTATGGAGTCCACAAAAAATCTACATGTGGCCCGGTAAATGATATGAAGCCCAACTGGGCCGGATTACTAATTTATGTTTGTTTCAGGCCGAACTAATATTGAAAAGCAGCTTGGCAGAGCACGTGAACGTGATGAGGTGATGTGGAGTAAATATTTGCTTAATTTATCCAATTCTATTTTTATTTTTTTCATGAATATAAATCAGTTTAATTTTACCTCCATTTATTTATCGATTTATTAATTTCGGTAATTTTCTCATTTCCTTTCGTTCCCCTTCCTCCTCTCTCTCGAAAAAAAACTCAACCTTCATTCTTTCCAAGCTCAACTTCCGAACGAAACCCTAACAATTCAGACGCACAGAGAGAGAGCAAACCAGTTGAGCAAGCGACCCAGTTGTATATGGCATGCGAGTCGTTGAGTTGAATCGGCGAAAGAGGATCTGAGTGGTCGGCGATAATTGATATTGGGTATTGACTTGGTCTGATGGGTGCTGCGGGCTCCAAACTCGAGAAGGCTCTCGGCGACCAGTTCCCCGAAGGCGAGCGATATTTCGGCCTCGAGAATTTCGGGAACACTTGCTATTGTAACAGCGTTTTGCAGGTTTCGTCCTCATCCGTCAAATTGTGTCATTTCATTAGCAAACTTTTCAAATTAGGGTTTTTTATTTTATCGGTATGTATAATTCTGTGGTATAATGAGAATGACGTGAACTGTTTGCAAATTATGAGCTGTGATTGTTTCTAATTCAGTAATGGTGAAAGTTAACTTAATCGGATTGGATATCGTAGTTCAGCGGCTGATTTTTGTGGTTGTTCATGATCGTTTACATGACTGCTTAGCTAGTTTAGCAAGTGCTTGGTTTGTGTTGATGTTGTCCTCGCGTTCTTTAATAACGTTAGCAGTCAGCATCCAAGGTTTTCGCTGACGTCAAAAAGTGTGACCATTTTCTGCTATGCTGTTCAGCTTTCCAGTGGCGGCGCAAAGTGTATTTCTGGGTTCCGGATGTACTTTTTGAAATGTTAGCACATCGTGCAATGACATGCTGCTATTTTGTTTGTCTAAATGGATGAGCGCTGGATGAAATCCCTCTTAGCGCTCTTGTCTTCCCAATTTACTACAATTGATATCTTTGGATTAAGATGGTTTCCGTAATTATTATATTTACTCTGTAAATTGAGAATCATGTATGAAGAGAAGAAAGTGTTTGTCAAACACAGTTATGAGTGTCTAGGCTAGGTACTTGGGCTGCATTTTAACTTAATATTGTAACTAAAATTCAGTGTTCAGTTCAACCTTGGATGCTTTGGGAGGGAGTTCACATGGTCTTTCAACATATCTAATGTGTAATTGGGTTTTTGTTAGACACTCAGTATGTTTACCACTTCTATCTTTGTTCCATGCATTCTGAAAATATTAGTGCCAATATTTTTCAACTAAATATGTGTATTTTACTATTGGGTAAAACCATTACTTAAAATATAAGTCAATGTCTTATCCTGTTTAGGTTGTTGGAATTCAAATTTCTAAAGTTATCATCAATGCCTTATCCTTTCTATTTCTTCATGCAGGCACTTTATTTTTGTGTTCCATTTCGTGAACAATTGCTTGAATATTATTCCAGCAACAAAAGTACTGGGGATGCAGAAGAAAATCTCTTGACATGCTTAGCGGACTTGTTTACACAGGTAACAACTATACTCGATATATATGGTACCTGTACATTAATTGATCATCTCAGGTTTTATCTTGGACTAACAGCTTTTTCTTTCCTGTATATGATATGCCAAATCTATTTTATTTTACGTCATATACAAGAATTGAAATGTAAGCAAGCCCAGTATATATGACTTTTGAGAATTGTGAAAAACAAATCTCGAAATATGTGATGCTAGTTTCCCAAATGTTCATGACATGGAACATATGCCTTCGGCAATTGTTTAGTTTTTTGTGCTGTGATCAATAGTTTATTATTTCTTTGTTGTAGATAAGTTCCCAGAAGAAGAAAACAGGTGTCATTGCTCCAAAGCGTTTCGTTCAGAGATTGAAGAAACAAAATGAACTTTTCCGTAGCTATATGCACCAGGTATGTCTTTCCTTCTAACTACCAAAATGTGCTTTTTCCTTTGTTATGGAAATTTTCTAGAAATTTATGTCCGAACATTAAAAGATTTATTTGAATAATTGTAAAACAATATTATTAAGGATTTTAATTAGAAAAAGTATCACCATCATCTGTTGAAAGCTTAAGCACGAGCCTTATGGGATGAGTAATGCTAGTGTATCCATGGTGAGGGCTACCATTTGGCAGTTAAACTGTGATTGTGTGTATTTGAAGTGGCTGTGTATGATTGAATCGTGATGACAATTATATGACATGGTTTTATATAATTGAACTGTTATGGCAATTAAATGAAGTGATTGTAAATCGTTATATATAGCTGGACCTCTTTCTATACCCTGAACTATGATTTGAGAAATAGCTAAAAAATCACAATTTTGAAGTCTCATAATTGTTGGCGTTTGTGCAGGACAGTTGTAATGTTGTTGCACATTTGTGAATGTTATACACAAGGCCAGATTTTGAATTTGGAGATTTTACAGAAGTTCCATTATTTTGTATAATGGTTGTGAATGTAGTTGCAGATGGCCTTTGCTGATACACAAATTTATATATGTGCTGTAATGATGATACTCTATCCCTCTTGGTATATCGGTGCATGTCTCCTTGTTGCATTGTTGTCAAATCTTTCTGTCGAATATTTGAAGAGAATGTTACTTATTTTTTTCCTTGCTTGTTGATCAAATATCTTTCATTTCTCATTACACACAAATATAATGTTGCATATTAATAAATGTATATATCAATTTTATTCTGGTTTTGTAGGATGCTCATGAGTTCTTAAATTTTTTGCTTAATGAACTTGTTGACATACTGGAGAAAGAAGCCCAAGCAGCAAAAAGTGATCAAGAAACTTCACCTCCTGAAAAGATGGTAAATGGTCCAAAGAATGCTCAGGCCAATGGTTCTCATAAAGATCCCTTAGTTACCTGGGTGCACAAAAATTTTCAGGTGATTTTGCTCTGCCAAATCAATTTATCATAGCAGTTTCCGTGTGGTAACTTTTATGTACGTGTGATAATCCCAACTATATGCCTTTCTATTGCATGCAGTTTTTGTACTTTTGATAGTTTTGTGGTTGTATTTTTGAATTGATTCCTCAGTCATACAAGATATGTTTTGGCTGAGATTAGTGGTAGTCTTTGAATTTATCAACTTCTCCTTTTATAAACATAACAATGAGAGAAGGCAAAACCCCCAATGTTGTGGCCATTATTGACTGATTCTTAACTCGTTACTGCATTTTACATTGTCATACAGTATCACAAACATAACTCTCTGTGGTTTTATTATTAAGAATCTCATAATTTTCAATTTCTGTTTGAGTCAGGGAATACTCACCAATGAAACGAGGTGCTTACGGTGTGAGACAGTGACTGCAAGAGATGAAACATTTTTTGACTTAAGCCTGGATATTGAACAGAACAGTTCAATTACAAGCTGTTTGAAAAACTTCAGTTCGACAGAGACATTGAATGCTGAGGACAAATTCTTTTGCGACAAGTGCTGCAGGTAGTTGTCTATCATTTACTTGCCTTTGTTAATATATGATTTTCTGTTTTCTGTTTTCACCTATAAACTGTGGATACCATCAGTGCTTATCTGGGTTCTGGCTTTACTGACATAAAGCTCTATGCATCTAATATATTGTCCCAAGAGTATTTTTGAAGTTCTGGGAGTTCAACCATAGAGAAATCAGAAATAAGCAGCACATGGCTTTAGGCTGTTGGTGCTGCTGCAATCAGTCTCTAGTACCCTTCTGCTTAAAGATTGACTTAATTGAGCAAAGTATGAAATTTTATTATGCAAAAGAGGAATTGAGATCTATCCTCCATTAATGCTAAGCAATTTGCTTGGCATTTGTTAACTCCTCAAATGATAGGAGCTGGTTGCCAGGTGTGTGTAATGGGTATATGATAATATTTATGAAGAAAGCATTGATTCAATTTTTGATTGGTTTAGTAAGAATTCCCTTTTTCCAGCCTGAAAGCTGACAAGGTAAGCTCTTTATTTTATGCAGCTTGCAAGAAGCGCAGAAGAGAATGAAGATAAAAAAGCCACCTCACATATTGGTCATCCATTTGAAGCGATTTAAGTACATCGAGCAGCTTGGCCGTTACAAGAAGCTATCTTATCGGGTTGTATTCCCACTTGAACTGAAGCTGAGTAACACGGTTGAAGATGCAGAATCCGAGTATTCTCTGTTTGCCGTTGTTGTCCATGTCGGAAGTGGGCCAAACCACGGACATTATGTTAGCCTTGTGAAAAGCCATAACCACTGGTTATTTTTTGATGACGAAAACGTGGAGATGATTGATGAGTCTGCTGTGCAAACTTTCTTTGGATCAGCGCAGGAGTATTCAAGTAATACAGATCATGGATACATCTTGTTCTACGAGAGCCTCGGCACCAGTAACAAGAGTTAAGAAGATGGCTTTGGATTTAAGATGGTTGGGTATTTCTAATCATTTGGACTTTTGCATTTCTTCTGTTTTGTGTTTACTATTTTTCTTTTTTTCTTTTTTCTTTTTCCCCCTTTTTCAACCTGTGGGAAGAGCTGTCAAATATCAATGAGATGATGTGGGTTGTGAAAAAAAAAAAAAAAGTATACTTAGGTGGTTCGCATGTACAGTGGATGGTCGAAGCACACCATCCTTTTTTCTTTTTCCTTTTTCTTTTTTATAACTTTTTTCACAATAAGGAAAAGGGTAGTGTATATGGTGAGAAATTTCAGACAGTCAGTATTCTTCACGGTTGAGAACATTAAACATGCAATTGGAATTGCTCATCACTATTTTTCTTCTTGTGAACCTTGTCTTTATGAGGCTTAGGTTTTGCAGGTGTTCAGGGGTCGTATTTGAAGTAAAAACTTAGTACTTGATTGATGTAATATTCAAAATATCTAAAGTACCTTCTCGTGCAACATGGTTCAAAATAATCCAATAATTTTAAAGGAGTGTGTTTCCCATACAATCTCAGAGTGCACGGCTACGGTGAGGGTTTTTGTTCAAACAAGTTCGTATCTTCAGAAGTATAATAACCCAAAGCCCAAAAAGAAAAATCTCAAATTGGAATCTCGATTGGTTTTTGAACCAGCCAGACTCGAAAGGCATTTTTTGACATGGCACATGGCACTGATCTATACTTTTCCTACATAGATGCCAAAAGGATGTCACGCGACGCGAGTTAACGAATGACGTGCACAACTTCTTTGAAGAAAACCTAACATTTTAAATATATAATGAGCTGAAAAATAGAACACTTGGTATCATCAAATATGAAAAAATAGCCGTTAACTTGATGATTTATAACTTTAAAGTTGTTTGTGCCAAATTTTGGAAGATAGAAAGAAAATAAACTCACTAACGCCGAATCACACAAATGCATCCATGGTTTTAATAATTTTGTTTTATAAACTCTACGACTGAAATATGAGTATTTGAAGAAACCGGATTTGGATCCACGGATCAATCCTCGAGTGCAAGTAGGAGCCCCATGATAGATTTATAGCACTAGGGCCATATTTCCATGGCAATGGCAAGGTGCTCTTACAACATTTTTCTCAGAACATTAAACGGGAGGTGGAAAAACAACATGCAACGCAATGAGGTGGACAAAAATTAACAACATAAACTCATTATGTTTAACTTTCTTAGATAAATAAATTTTCTAAACATATACAAGAGCATTAAGACATGCTTCTAGACCACTGGTGAATAAATTAAATGCCAAAGCATGTACTGATACTAATGCACTGCAGATTTTACAAGAGGATATCATAGGGTTAACCAGAAATCACTATGGACCTGCTGTAGGCATGAAAATGTCTTCATCCAACAATTCTGCAAAATCTATGAGATCATCATCCATATCAGCTCTCCCTTCTGAACTATTCACAGCACTATCACATACCACCTGCAATGTCAGTTGAAATTAGAGAATTCATTCAACAAAAAACAAATGCTTTATAGCCCAAGTGGGCAAGAAGAAAGGCTCTTCTTTACCTTGGTTTCCTTTATCTCAGTAACAACATTAAGTAGCCGACGGTATTGATCTCTTGCTTCAGGATATTGAACCATGGACTTCACCCTAGCAAGGGCCTTTTGCAACCTTTCCTCATTTTGCTTTCTTCCTTCTTTCAGTAAATCATAATCATCATCCTTCAAGGATGAAACTTGTATGCTGGGGCCCTCAATAAGTGTCTCTGACTTGAATCCACGCAATCCACTTCCTTTTCGTCTCCAACGCAAAATAATCTTCTCTACAATTCCTACGGACCACACTATCTTTCTGTAGTTTTTCCTCACCTGGTGGCCTCTTACATGAGCCTTTTATCAATAAATTAGAAGTTAGATTTCAAGAATGGATTTGAGTAAGGAACAATGCCTATGGGAGAAATATGGGGAAGATAAAAAGCCTGAAAAATTGAAGTAGACCACAATCCTTATTAACAAGAGAATCATGACAAATACCTGAATTTTGACAATACGCTGTCGGATTATCAAATAGTCTTTTCTACCCTTCCAACTACGGAACTTATTTTGAATTCGTATTGCAGCAGCATCAAAATGCTCATCACGTTTCCCTGGCTTATGTGACTTCACTGCAATGAGTGACAGTGCATGTTCATCTGAAATTCCAAATTCATTGCCACCATATTCTTTCAACTGCTTCCTCTGAAAAGATTTTACCCTGAACGCTTGATGAATACGAGCAGCAGCTTGGGTGGCATTACAGACAGCAGTTAAAGAATCTCTCAGGGAAAGCCCATCCGTTAAATCCCCATTCCCGATAGGAGTTGCAATTCGTTCTGAAACTGTTTGTACTGCATTGGCTCCTGAAATCCCAGCATTATTTCCTTCCTTGATGTCCAAATTAAGAGTGTCCAAATTAAGAGATGAAAGGTGGGCGCTCAAAGCAGATTCTGCAAGATAACCAGCAATTCCTTTGTGGCCCTGTGCAGAAGCTAGGTCTGCAGGTGTTCTGCCAGTAGGGTATTTGGTACTTGGATCTGTTAATGCTCCAGGAGCCGCGCCAAGGGAGATGAGGGAAGCAACTGTGCGCTCTCTGATATTAATTACAAGAAAATAAGGAAACAAAACACGTTAAATCAGACAAAACTAAATAAATAAGTCAAGAATGAAGATAATATCTAATAAACTGAAAGAAAGAGTTTCTAAGGTGCTCACCTGCCACAAAAAGCTGCCCAATGAAGAGCCGTCCATCCATTCACATCACGAAAATTGACACTGACTCCGGCAGTTATTGTGGGCAGCAAGACCCAATCATAGCCAAGAGCTGCTCCAAAATGTAACACACCTTGGCCATCCTCGTCTAGTACACTAGGGCCTTTCCCACCAACAGCCAGCTTCTGTAAGAGCCATACATGCAACTTCTCTTTAAGTAGCTGATGAAGCAACTGCTCCTCTACTCTCTCCAAGGAAAAGTCTTCATCTGACGTAAGCTGTAGCATCCTGTCCCACTCACCATTGTCATTTTTCAGCAATGAATCAATTTTATTGATCAACACTGAATTCTCTGCCAGACTGTTGGGATCAAAAGTTGGAGAAGTAGAGCTTAGAGACAACAATTTTCCAAACCGCATACTAAGTATATCGTTTGTGCAGCCACTGTTATCGTCTTTAGCATCATAATCTGGAATTTGGCCAACTCGGTATTCAAATTCCCTCACTTCACTACACGCTAGCCTATTGGAACATGTCACATAGAATGGAACCCTCCCAGCCTTATGGACGGGTGTATAACAACGAAGAACACCATCTGCTATAACCTCAGCACGAACTTCAACTTCCCCAAACATACATGACCATTTACAAGCTTCTGCTTGTTGACTCTTCAAGAATCTTCCCGTGATCAGAACCTGCACAAATTGAGGACTAAATGAGACAATTCTGTGATACTTGAGAAACTAAACTAGAATATAACTCTTACACAAAAGTACAGCTCTCTTTAAATCTCTTGGTTGTTTCCCACCAAGATGAGATGATGCATTCAAAGATTTATTTGATATAGTGGCAAGGAAGATTAAATTATACATTACCTTGATTTCAGAGTTTTCATATGCCCAGTTTGGTGAAAAATCAATAATGCTAAAGAGCTGGTCTTGGGAAAGAGAAGGCCCCAGCATATAGCTATCCAAGCGTACTTGCAGGGGAACACTGGACTCATCAACCCCATTCTCACTTTCAACAGTATCCCAGTAGGTCTCAGAATTGGACTGTGTTTGTGTGTCATCCACGTCTCCAAGTTCTCTACTCATCCATCGGTTGAAACTGTCAAGCTTCTTCAAGCCTTCAGTGAATGGGCCATCTAACAAAGGCTTTATAGCAGAAGTGTGATTGGCTTTTCCCTCTATGGTCTCATTTCTCTTTGAAATGGACTTTAGATAATATTCTTGCTCAGTGGTTGAAGGCTGTATTTGAAGGTCATTTGGTATAGAATAATCATTTGTCTTATCAGAATTCGTATGGCAAGGCGCTAGAGAATTGAGTAAATTAGCGGCATTGAGTCCTTCATGGAAGCTGGAGACATCATGTACTGTATTTGAATGCAAGTTCCGATCCATAAGCCAGCTAGATGAACATGATGAGTTTTCTTCCGAAGTCTGTTGGAAAGTCAAACTAAAGTATGAACAGAAAAATTTGGAAAGACAAAAGTAATCCATAAAGGAGAGCACTACTCGTGCTCCCCATTAAACATGCTGCAGGGGTGCTAAGTGTTGGAAGGGGAACCCAAATAGCGCTCCCCTCCATAAACTGTGTATTCTGAGTATGCTTATATTACCAACTATTGCATATAATATAATTATTTAAATTACCAGTACCAAGCTACGCAATTTTGAAATCATTAAGTAGGATTTGAGGACTTTGGCAACACTTCCCATACCTAATTACATTGATAATTTTCATCAATTTATAATTTCATTCAAAATAAGTTCTAGAAACTTGGCAATATCAGAAATAATTTAAAAACTGACATCTCAAAAATTTGTTAATAACAGTTTGAAACAACGAGACATCAAATATTTGTAGAACCCCCTGCCTAATTAGGTTTGACCATGTGTATAGCTTTCTTATGCGTAACCAGAATCAGTATAACTTGCTTCCATGATCTTTAATATTGTCACTGTAAATTAATTCTAAAATTATAAAAACTCAAAACTGTAGAAAATATCTTTTATGGTGAAGCCATATAAAACAAATTCCATCACCATCTATATCTATCCATGTCCCACCAGATTTCACTTGTGAATGAAACATCAGATTCCCAGACATATCTACCATCCTTAAATACACATGAATTTGCAATTCCATAGCCCTAGAATTAAAAAATTTGTTGCCAGCATTAAATGTGTAAGTAACTTATCCTTACCTGCCAACCTTGTTGGACCCTTGGTTTACTCTCACACATCTGCTTTTTCTCAAAACTGTCTGTCAAAAGGTGCCCAAGCATCCCATTTTCTTGCTTAGAGATAATCCCCATCATATCAGAATGTGTTGCCGAAAATGATGGCTGAAAAGACAAAGACTGAAATCCAGTAGCACTGTTTTCCAGGGCAGCCTCCCATAACGAAGAGTTAAGATTTTTGGTGGGCTCATAGGTAACATCAGCATCATTACCATCTTCCCTCTTGTATGCTTGAGTAAGTGAGCCAAAATTTACCCCAGGAATGGCTGACAATTTTTCTTGATAATTATCTGTTATCATACCATGAAGTTGGTATTCCATTTAATTCAACAAATAGTAGCTATTTAAAAGCACTCATCCATTGAGACAGACAGATTTTGAAATATAAGGGAAAAAGTTTACTTGAAAACGACATTGGATAGAATGCATCAGAGAATCCAGCATTGATCTTCTCAGCCTTAGGCTGTAGTAATTCGAGAAAAGGTTGTGACCGGGAACTTGCTTGGTGATCATATGCTGCCCCATATACCAAGTTAAAATATTGATAACAAGAAGAAAAATATATAATGTGCAGCTGGAAAATGAATTAAAAGTTTTAGTTCCTGCAAAGTATTTATTAAAAAAAAAAAAAAAGGAATTTTGACAAACTGCAGAAAAAGAAATGTACAACACACACCTGATTCAGCATCTTCGAATTCTGATGCCTGAGCACTACTCAAGCTTGTTGTATCTGTAGCTTGGGAACGCATTTGGAAAGTATTTGGATTGAAACTAGAAGAAACAGAATTTTCCATCTCAGAATTGAGTGCAATTTCTTCAGTTTCGTGGGAATAAGGAACAGCTTCTTCAGTTCCCTTAGTATGGTTAAAGTTTGTCCTATTTCCCTGAACAAGTTACAAAAATAAAAGTGAATACCCAGAACATGGATATCCATTAGGAAAATAAAAAATTAACACGGTAATGAAATTAGGCTTGTATATTCATATTAATTTGTAAGCACATTAAGGCCTGGATCACACAAATGACAACAAGAAATGCACAAGTATCCTATAGTTAAACACTAGATAGCATGAGTGTAAGAATTAAATCCATGAATCAGATATTTCAGATTGATTTGGATTTAAGCAAGTGGACCCACTTTTACTAAAGCCCTTGAAAACTTCTCGTTTTCTTTCAATGATGATCCTTTTACACTAAGTGCCTACTTTATCAGCATTGATTCAAACATGGATCACATCTTGGATCCAATTATTAAAAATACAATAGGTTTGTATAACATCGTCAGTTTTACCTTGAAATGGTATAACGATAACTCCTATGTTAAAATGATAATAACATAAAAGGTGGAAGGATCTCAATAACTAAATGGGAAAACCACTGAATAAAGAATTACCTTAACTTCCCGGTAGTGGACGAGAACTATGTGTTGCAGATCCCTGCAGCAATGACCAAGTAGGTCAGACATGCAAATAAAATTTCACCATTATTGAATCATTAGCATATGAGACTAAATGTTCATGTTCAAATGAGCAAGCAGTCATGGGAGCATGCCTGTACATGCAAACACATCCACAGAGAGAGAGAGAGAGAGAGATATATATATATATATATATATATATATATGCAAACTCCTAAGGCTTGAGAACAGAAATCTTTGATAGCAAAATACAAACTCACTCTTCAAGCATCCAATAACTGCGTCTTTGGAAATTTTCATTTTCTTCTCCATGGGCATAGTAGCAGTGCAACACATCAACACTTCCGGCCTGAAAGAATGTCCAATATTATTCAACAAATATAATTAGAAAACAAAGGATTCCTAAACAAAGTAACTCTTGATGCAAGTTACAAAAACTCGAGAAATCTTTAGTATCAAAATATTATCACCTACCTAATGAAATTCTAAACCAAATTTCTTTCCCCACTGTTTTCCTAAGCAGCAATTTTATTCAGTTTGGTATCGTTGCTTCTATGTACTTAATTTTGGCATTAAATAAGGGCGCAAGTGAGCTGCAGTAAGTTGAGCTTTGGACTGCACAGACTTGGCTGACTATATTTTTGTTGAGCTGAAGCCTAACACCAGCCTTGAGGTTCAGCCCAAGCTTGGCTTTCTGAGAAATAAGAGTTTGAACTTAATTCATTGACTTTGATGATCCTATAATGGAGTGACCTCAATCTTAAATTCACCAAAGACCTTCATGATACTCACAATCACAAGTGGACTGGCTGTTTGCATCCCTAACATCAAAGTTTTTTGTTTTAAAGAGAATTCGTGAATCGCATAACCCTTATATACTTTAAATTTAAAACCACAATCTTGATTCTCTAGCCTACAACATCAAATTGTAGTTTTTGACATTCAACATGACTGTTTTTTCCACATCAATCTTATCCCAGAGCTCTTCCCCCCTATGTAAGTTTGGTATCATTACTTTCCATCTTATGTCAAAATCCTTGGGTCATAAAATAAAGTTACCCGAACAAAGCTCTTCAATATGCTCCAATCAAATTTCAAGCAGAAATTTGGCGTAATATATTTATATGTGCCATTTAAAACCTATGACACCATTCTTTGATGATTACCTTAAGCCTCTCATGGGCTTCCTTCACTGTCTTTCCATCTTTTTTTTTCCTCCAGTTATGGCCATCCTTCCTGAAATATCTAAGCAGCTTCCGATCAAAAAGAAAAAGTGATCCACCTAAAACAAATGATGTGTGTCAAGCCACAGTAGGTTTTCACACATACCCAAATAAAACTAAAAACAATACAATCAAAGCAAGACGCACACCATATCTCAGCATACATCTCATAAAATTTAAAATTTGTATAGTATATGCAAAGTAAATACAAATACAACTTCATGCAATGCTAATATATATGACCTTAAAAAAAAAAAAGCAACAGTAAGCCTTTATGCCAAAAAATAAATGCCAGTAACACCTACAAAAATAAAACCAAAAACAATACAAAACACAACTCCCATGCCAGACGACAATGCAAAATAGACAACTCCCATGCCATGTCTCAGAATTTGATTTTTCAAAATAGAAAACCATGCCTATCCAATACTTTATCATGTACACAAAAATATAGTAATAGCACAGCTGCACAATCTCAGATAGATCATTGTGAATGCAGAGGAACTACCATGCAATTTCTACATAACAATAAGCCATATTTGTTGACAAATTTTACAGATTACTAGCAGTTGAATTGAAAGATAAGCTTCATTACAAAACTTTTCTAAAATACTACATTATCATGTGGCGGAAAGAAGGGACTTCAATAACAATATTTATTGCCAAATCTAATGCAGCTGAAAAATCATACCTGGTGGCACACTTGCAGGCTCTGAAGAAATGTGAAATTTTTTATAATTTCGAAGAATTTCACATATTTCAGCCGGGCGTAACCAGCGATGTTTTGCTTCTAAGAGTATCTGTGCAATGTCTGCATCCAATCATATCACAATTAATACAAATCCATATAAAATAGAAAATCATATTTTAATGCTTCATTCATTGACATAAGAAAACCACATGACAACCAAGTGAGAGAGAGAGAGAGAGAGAGAGAGAGATGATTTTAGACACTTAAAGCTAAAAAAAAGATAGATAATTTACAGGATGGAGTCCTCTAGACCTAGAGGTACACGTGTGGACACCAACTTCAAATATAATCATCAAAAGGGTTCAGTCATCATGAAAAAGACCATTCACTCCACCCCCAAGCAGAAAATGTGATCTAAGCACCCTATTTATGGAAGCTGCAGGGGTGGGTTAGGGGGCCATGGCCAAACCTAGCCTTTAGCACCTTCCTGCCTTTGCAATTTGACCCACCCTCATGTCAATTTTAAATACTTCGATTCACCAACTTTGTTATATATTTCAAGATTACTAAGAAGAGTAAAGGACATGTTCAGTAGGTTTGTAGAAATGGACCTTAAGAATTTGGTTGGATAATTCAAGAAGGTGAAATAAAACCTACAATATGACTGACTACCAAAAGATTATCTAAAAAGATGAATGGATTGATGATAGTCTTTAGAAAATGTGAAAGGAGGATTGCTAATTTCTAGCTTCCTTAGGCTTAAGGAAAAAATAAGAAGCATGGAAGAGATGTTTTACCATGTCACACTCTCTCAAGCAATCTATTTGGCCAAAATTTAAGAAATAGCATTAGAGGGAACTCAAGTGCTAATCCAATGGTCAGCATCAGTAATAGACAATTCTGCTTGAGAACCTTGGTCACTCATAGTGACCGAATTTCCTGATTTTATTCTTGCGGACTCGGATGGTATGGACGGGTGAGGTACCTTGTCATTTCCTAAAGAATTAAGAGCAATTAGAAATGGCTAGCTGCTATTGTTGATGCGGATGTCATGTCAGAGCTAGCTGCACTATTAAGCTGTGTCAGTGGTGAGTGGCTACTTCTGCTTTGCATTAGGGATGCTGCTAAAGGATCTAAGAGCCTATGTTTTGATTAGGAGCTACGAAGCTTGTGTCTTGAATTTCTAATTGATGCCAGGCTGAGTTTTGCTGACTTAAATTTGAACTCTTGATTCAAAGTTTAATTAGTCCAACTCAAAACCCTTGAATAAGATTAGAATAGAGTTTTAGATAAGATGAGTTAGGAAAAGTTATCTTGCTACTTGATTGGTTTCTGTGCTAGCAGCTTTTATAAATTCACTGCAGCTCTAGCCAATGATTTCCAACGAAAATTGAGATTTTTTCTCAAACTGAAGCTTCCTTCCAAAGGAAAATAATACCAAGTATGTGGTACTCAAGACCGGATTAGACTCAATTGTGACCCTGATTAGATGAAACAGTCTACACGCTGGCTGGAATTGAACACCGTGTTTCAATTCTCAATAGCATTTTCATGGCTTAGCAAAAGAAAAACTATAAATCAACAATATCTTGAAAAGAAAATAAACAAATATGTTTACTAGTAAAAATATCATTTTCCTAAGGAAAACGAAAGTAGCAAAGGACACAACAGAAAACCAGAATTCAACTTGGATCAAAATATTCATATAAACAAGTAACACATGAAAATGAGAAATAAGTCACACACACAAGAAAAAAACCAGAAAAAATGACTACAGAAAAACATAACTGACCCAACTGATTGCCAAGACCATAGCGCTTGGTATCCGCCATGAACTCGATGCGTGTTGTAGTCACTGAAATCCCACAACCAGAGCCAACTTGTATCTCATACATAGGCCATAGCCAACAAGCCAAAAAAAGTGACTGCTCTTTGATCTGAAGGGTGTGGCAACAAAAAGACAAAAAGGCTTAGCCTTTAGGGAATGATGAAAGCGTGTGATGAAGATTGCAAAAATAGAAGGAGAAATTTTTAGAGTGAGTTTTGGGAAGAAATATGAAAGGAAAGTTTAGAAAGAGAGTTCGTAAAGGAAGGTTCTGAGGAAGGTGAGTGAAAAATGCAGGCACGAATGGAAAGCAGAGCAATCTAGGACAGTAATTATCTGACTCGTTACCACCGCCACTCAGTAACTCTTTTGTTTTGTGTGTGAATGAGAACGATGACTAATTGACTATTTATTTTACTCTGTGTGTTGTGTTGTGTTGTGCTGTGTTTGTCAATATAAAACTTGGCCCACTTTTTTGACGTCAATCCTGGCTGGGAATTTTTTTCGTCAATGCGGGATTTTGCGCGTCTCTTTCCTTTTGTGTCATTTCAAATTTATTTTTCTTTTCAATTTTACCTTTTTTGAATGCCAATGATAGATTTTGGGATTTTCTTACACACATATTATTAAGGGTTATAGGACTTCGAATTTGAGGTCATTGGTCTATAAATTAGGACTCTTTTGTATTGTGCTAGATCCCGTTGGCAATATTTTTTTTCATTACTAAATGTACTAAAACTTCAAAGCAAAATCTATATTAGTTTAAGGGGGAATGCATGCGTAAGCAACAACAAGCTCAAGGGAAATGAAGGCGGCGTGGCATGGAAGATCTAGCAGGACAAGAGAGGTCCTTGTATATATCTTCAATGGAGTTGAAGCAAATGGTCGTTTCTTACATTAACCATACCATTGCATTGAGCGATTTGTTATCATCATCATAGCCCTACCTTAGTCCCAATCCTAACTATCTTAGGAATTTTTCATTCAGAGACAAATGCCTGAGTTGTTTTAAAGGCAATAGTGAATTACAATTTATGGTTTCTATGGCTAGAGAGGATATATCATATTGGGTAAAAAATAATACTTCATTCATATTGATATATAGCAATAGGAAGGTTATATATACAGAGCCTAGGAAACTATTTTAGGAAAGTAATTATGCTCATATAATCTTGCAGAATCAAATAGTTGACTTAGACTAATTAGGAATGTACAGCTCATTGACACTCCCCCTCAAGTTGGAGCATATATGTCTTCAATGCCCAACTTGCTAAGTGAGCTGTGAAATACCCTGCATATGACTGCTTTGGTGAGGATATCTGCAAGTTGATCTTTGGATTTAACAAATGATACCTTAATGATCTTCGCCTCGAGCTTCTCCTTGATGAAATGTCTATCAACTTCAACATGCTTGGTTGTATCATGTTGCACTGGATTATGTGCAATGTATATTGCAGCTTTGTTGTCACAATTCAGTTGCGTGGCATGTTTGGGTTTGAACCCCAATTCCCCCAACAAATTCCTTATCCAGAGTAGCTCACATATTCTGTGTGCCATACCTCGATATTCTGCTTCAGCACTTGATCTTGACACTACTTTCTGTTTTTTACTTCGCCAAGATACTAGATTGCCTCCCACAAAGGTAAAGTATCCGGATGTTGATCGCCTGTCAGTAACAAAGCCCGCCCCTGCATCAGTGTGACCCTCAACATCTAGATGACCATGTCGTGTGAACATCAATCTTATTCCAAGAGATGACTTCAAGTATCTCATAATTCGGTTTACCGCATCCATGTGGGCTTCACTTGGTGCATGCATAAACTGACTCACCACACTTACGACATATGCTATATCAGGTATAGTGTGTCCTAGATAGATTAACTTACCCACAAGGCGTTGATATCTTTCTTTGTTAGTGGGTACCTGATCAGGATATTCACCAAGCTGATGATTCAACTCCATTGGCATATCTGCTGGTTTGCTGGCTGACATTCCAATGTCAGTCAAAATGTCAAGGATATATTTCTGTTGTGATAGAAATATTCCTTGTTCTGAACGAGCCACTTCGATGCCTAGGAAATACTTCAGAGCACCAAGATCTTTCATTTCAGACTCACTTGCCAAGTGATGCTGCAATGCTGCCTTTTCCACTGGGTCATTCATGGTAACTACCATGTCATCAACATATATAAAAAAAGCCAATGACTTTACCTTTCTTATGTTTCAAGAAAAGAGTATGATCTGAGTTACTTTGCTTGTATCTAAAATCCTTCATTGATTTGCTGAAGTTTCCAAACCATGCTCTGGGTGACTGCTTCAATCCATAAAGGGACTCTCTTAGTTTACACACCATGTTGCTAGTATTGGGCCCCATCTTGCATCCTGGTGGGAAATCCATATAGACTTCTTCTTATAGGTCGCCGTGCATGAAGGCATTTTTGATATCAAACTGGTGTAATGGCCAGTTTAGATTTGCTGCTAGAGAAAGAAGTACCTGAATTGTGTTTATCTTGGCTACAGGGGCAAAGGTCTCCCCATAGTCAATCCTATAAGTTTGAGTATAACCTTTCGCCACCAATCTTGCTTTGTATCGTTTAATGGTGCCATCTGCCTTGAACTTTACTGTATATATCCATTTACAACCCACTGTTCTCTTCCCTTTAGGAAGGATAGTCATCTCCCAAGTGGAATTCTTTTGGAGGGCCTCTATTTCATCATTCATTGCTTGAATCCACTTGGGATCTTTCAGAGCTTCCTGCACATTACTTGGAATAGATACAGTGGATAATTGACATACAAATGATGCACATGACGAAGACAACCTATGTAGGGACACATGATTAGCAATAGGGTATTTAACTTTTGTTTTTTGGTCCGGGTCATACTGTTGTTTAGGAATCCCTCTAATAGTACGAATAGGTAATTGATAACCTGTGTTTCCTGTATGACTTGACTCAGGTAAAGTGCTTAAGTTGGAGCTTAAATGTTCAGTTACCTGCGGGAATCTTTCGGACCTGATTGGATGATTGGTGATGGGACTGTAGTAGGAGGGAAATTATCTGAACTATTATCCTGGAGTTTCCAGTAACTCTTGATCTTGTTGCACTACTGTAGCTGGTTGCTCGGACACTGACTGCTCTAAACCATTTTGTTGAATTTGGATGCTCTGAGTATCTTCTGCAAAGATAGAGCTCTCCCCCTGCAGAGGATGCTCAGGAACTCCCTTTGAGTAATAGAACTCACTCTTGTGGAAAGTCACATCTGTGGTAACATGCATGGTCTGAGTGGGAGGATGGAAACACTTATAGCCCTTCTTAGTGTCAGCATAACCCACAAAGACACAATGCAGTGCACACGGATCAAGCTTGCCACGCTGATGTGGATACACCTGAACATAAGCAACACAACCAAAGAGACGTGGTTCGAGATTTTGTGTGAATGGCATGGTGAGGAGAGTGGCCAATATCTGAAATGGAGTTTGATACTAAAGAGTGTTGGATGATGTTCTATTAATGAGGTAAGCAGCAAAACAAAGAGCCTCCCCCAAAAAATGATGAGGCATACATGCCTCAAATAAAGAGGCATGAATAACCTCCAAGAGATGACAATTTTTACGCTCTTTGACGCCATTCTGTTGTGGTGTATAGGCATATGTGGTTTGATAAACAATTCCATGTTGACTTAAAAAATTATGTAGGTCATGGTTGACGTACTCTTCTCCATTGTCAGACCGAAGTATAGTGATTTTCTTGTCAAACTGAGTAGCAATATATTAATAAAATAACTTGAATTTGGCAATGACTTCACTTTTCTGCTTTAGGGGAAAAACCCAGGTCATACGGGTGCAATCATCAATAAACGTCATAAACTACTTAAAACCGCTAATAGTAGAAACTCGTGATGGTCCCCAAACATCAGAATGGACAATCATGAAAGATAGAGAACTTTTATTCAATCTTAATGGGTAAGAAATACGATGGCTTTTGGCCAAAAATGCAAGTTTTACAATGAAAGTCTGATTCAACAAACTGGGAAAACAAATATGGAAATAAAAGTTTCATATAACCAAAAGAAGCATGCCCTAATTGTCTATGCCATAGCCAAATTTTCTTCATCCTGGTAGATTCATCTCCTCTCACATGATGTGCCTGACTCAATCTCGTACTGTTGTCTTCTGTCAAGTCCAGATAATACAACTTTCCCCTCATAGTACAACATCCAATCACGGCCCTGGTGAGAAGATCATGAAAGAGACAATACAATGGACAAAAACACACGGTACAATTAAGGGAATCAATGATTTTAGGAACAGATAACAAGTCATAGTCAAGTGAATGGACAACTAAGACATGATCAAGACTTAATGAGGATGAAAGAGATAAAGACCCTTCTCCCATAACTTGGGAGGTGGTTCCATTGGCACTAGTAATATGTGTTTGGCTTGATGGTTTGGTAGAGTACAACCCAGTAAAACTAGATGTCATGTGATCAGTAGCGTCAGTGTCAATAATCTATGATCTATTACAAGTAAGTGAAAATGTGCAAGAGGTACTTGAGGTGGCAAAGGCCTTGGAGACAGATGTACCAGATGGAAGTTCTGATGCAATCTCCTGGGATGACTGAGAAGATGCAAATGAGGCTATAGTCGAATCCTTTTTACGCCCTTTATGGACCCATCATTCTAGATAACTAATGATCTCATAACAACCCTTAATTGTGTGGTTATCTAAACCACATTTGGTACACTTCATTGGAGGCCGATTACGAGTAGGGTCGACACTATAGTTGTTCGGCTGAGATTGTTTGGACCTCGCAGCAGCCAAGGTGTAGCTTCGGAGGTTACACCAACTTCAGACATGGTTCCCTGTCGATTACTCGCTCTTTTAATATGTGCATATGATGCCTCAAGTTAGATCTTTTGGCTCCATCCGCAAAATCTCTCCTCAAATTGGATCAAAATTATTGTCCAAACCTGCAAGAAATATATAAACTCGGAGACGATCAACCTCTTTGCGTATAGTCTCAATGTTTTTAGGATGCTCCATGGTGCTTGGACTTAATTGATCAAGCTCATGAAAAATCTCATTGAGCTCATTGTAATATTTGGCAACTGATGCGCCAGCTTGCTTCATTATGAATGACTGTCTGTGAAGGTCATAAATCTTAGCTTCATCAGCACCATCTGAATAGATTTGCTTGATTGCAGCTCAGACTTGCTTTGCTGTGTCATAATGAATAAATCGTTTAATCTGATTAGGTTGCATGACGTCGAACAACCAACTCTTGACTGGGCAATCCGATGCACGCCATTTATTAAATGTGGGATCTGTGTCTGCAGGCTGGGCAATATCACCTGTCAAGTGGCCATGTTTTTCCAACCCAACTATCTTCATCTCTATGATTTGATGCCATAAAGAATAATTATTCTCATCCAGTTTGATTCCTACGGAGAAGTTGGAGGTGTCACTCTGCAAAGTGAAGATTTGTGTGGTAGTTTTGGAGCCTCCCGACACCAAGGATTGATTGGTGTTTGCTGACCCATCATTGTTGGCCATGATATTGGCTGACAAACAATGAGAAAAAAAAAAAAGGCAAAAAGAAATCTATCTAGGGGAAACGTTACTCTGGGTAACTAATGAGAAAATGACAAAAAAGAAATATCAAGTTGAGGAAAAAACAAGTGAACAGTGGACAAAGACAATAAGACAAACTGTTTTGCAATAAGAAATATTGGGTTGAAAGTTAAAAAAAAAAGAACAAAGGGAACGGTTTGAATGGGTTTGTGAGTGGAAAGTGATTTGCAATATTGCAAAATGTGATTTGACTAAAGGAAAGGTTTGAATGGGTTTGTGAGATGGAATATGGGTGGTGCTGGTGCTGGGTTTGTGAGCAATTTATTTGCTGAAGCGATTCTTGGTTAGGGCAAGAGACAGTCAAGATCGACTGCTTTGATACCATATTAGATTGGGTAAAAAATAATACTTCATTCATATTGATATATAACAATAGGAAGGTTATATATATAGAGCCTAGGAAACTATTCTAGGAAAGTAATTATGTTCATATAATCTTGCAGAATCAAATAGTTGACTTACACTAATTAGGAATGTACAGCTCATTGACAAGATATTCCCGACTTTATGGGTTACGATGTCTTTCGATCCAAAATTCTTTTTGCAGGCAAGGTGAAACCCTCATACTTCTCGCCACACTCATGTTTGGTTTTTCAAAAGATACCATGGCTCCTTGTATGAGTGGTTGGACTAGCTCTGTATGAAGAAAATTCATGGGTATAAGACGGTGTCCACTTATCTTATGCAACTATGGGCACTAGAATTCTTGTCTCCACCACTCCTCATCATTTTCCTGAGGTGCTTAGCTTTGACGTCACCAAAGACAACCCACAATAGGAAACACTTGCCGCTCTTAGCCCTTAGTTCTCTAATGGTAGTTTTTCCTTTCACAGAACATATTTGTTCGTGGACCATGACAACGAGTCTTTCATGTTTACCTATCAGTACCACCTATGCTCGCCTAATGAGATTATAGTATACATCATTTCCGATAATGATTCTTCATAAACAATCACAACTCTGTAACTGCCAATTATTATTGGTGAATTTCATACGCTGTATAATACTATAGTTCTGTGCATGTATGTGACCCAAAAGTATACTTTATAATCACTTTATTCTCGTGCCTAGCTACTTATTCCAACCTTTAAGTGATCGAGAGGATGTGGGTTATTATCTTAACATATGAACTCATACCCAAGACAGAAGTAGTCAAAAGGAATGTCAAACTTGTTGCTACTCGCTTCTTTGTGCACAAAATTTAACGTTTATTTTCTTATAGTAGTGGTGGTGTCATCATGTGTGATATAGTGGGGTTGATAATGGTAAGAAGTTGGTGAGATGAGGGTAGCAGTAATGGTGGTTGGGTGGTGGTGAGGTAATGGTGATGACATTCATAACAGGTGTGGTTGTGGTGACAATTATGATGGCAGCGGTGGTGGCCATGGGAAGGTGATGGAAGGGATGGTGAAGGTGGTGATGGCAGCGATGGTCATGGTAAGGTCGTAGTGTTCATGACGGTGAAGGTTGTGGTCATTGCCACGTCAATGTGATGGTGGTAGAGATGGTGGAGTTGTGACAACATACATGGTTATTTTATTGTGTTAAGACTCTCACTCTCTTGGAAGTTTAGAAATGACAACGATTTAGATTGAATTTAAAACTAAAATTATGAGCTCCAAATTTCATATTTTTTCCACGTGTAATTTCTAAATTTCTTTGTTGCTACCATTTTAAAACGAACTAAAAGCTTGAGTTGTGTCCACAAACAAACCAAGCCGATCCAATCCGAGCTTGAGATTGAAAAAATCATTTGAGTTAAGTTTAAACTTGAAAAAAGTCATTCGAGTTGAACTTGAGCATATTTATAGCTTTGTTTGAGCTTAAATAAGAGCTCGTTTGGGACTGCTTCTCTAGAAAACATTTCTGCTCATAATCACTTCTAACAAAAGTGTTTTTATTATAAAGAAGTTGAAATTTTCAAAACAAATCAAAGTGCTTCTTGGAAAAGCACGTAGGCGTGCTTCCTGAAGAAGCATATAGAAGATGCTTATCCAAAAACGCTTCTATAATCCGAAGCACTTCGCTCATAATCACTTCTAACAGAAGCGCTTTTATTATAAAGAAGTTGAAATTTTCAAAACAAATCAAAGTGCTTCTTGGAAAATTACTTGGGCGTACTTCCCAAATAAGCACATAAAAGATGTTTCTCCAGAAAACGCTTATAGAAACACTTCTATAACCTAGAAGCACTTCTAGACTAGCCCTTCTAGAAGCATTACCAAACGGATCCGAATACTATTATCCAACCCAAGTTTTAGAACCTTGCTATTCGACTAGCTTGTCCCATTTATACACTCCCCAAAAAAAAAAAGGTTTAATTGAATAAAACCAAACAAAAATGGGAAGGAAAAAAAAATCAGAAAATATAACTTTTATTTTATGCATTTAGGAATTATGCATCTAGCCGCATTTCATAAAATCTGGACCATTAAATTAATCTAATGATTATGGGTATGCCACATCTGCTTCAATGAATTTGTTTCTTTTTAAAAAAAAAAAAAACTGTCGCTGTTAGTCATTTTGACAGAAAAATAACATCGCCCAGAAAGCATTGCGATTCAAGGCAATACTCAGAATTTTTGCTTCCAGCAAGAACATCTATCAATGGGTATTTATAAAAATGTTCATGTGTTTCTAGAAACTGAAAAATCTCCGTTGTCTGCCATTTGCTTTGTTAGAAATAACGTCTCCCAAAGACCAAAACCATTGCAATCTTCTATCCAATAAATTCACACCAGAAAGAAAGAACAATATTGTACGTTTTCCATTACCCTTCCAGCCGAAAATGAACAACACCAACTAAGAATCCCAACTTTCAGACCAAAAAAAGAGAAAAAAAAAACTAAGAATCCCAACATCTGTACTCTTTCCACAGCAGAAAAAAGACACACACCCTTCTCTTCAAACACCTCCATCATCATACTCATGGATGACAACCCAACCACCCCAATACTCTGCAATTCCCACAGCTCCAATCAATCTTTTTTGTCAAACACACGCGCCTTCGTCCTCATTGCAGGGAACCCAAAAGCCCTCCGATTTTACTCCCTCCACGCCAAACCCTTCTGATAACCCAGCACCATCCCCATCCTCACCCCAGAAAACCCAAGATCTCAAACAAGCTCATCATGAAGATATTCCATCATCAATCAAAATAGCAATCAATTGGGTATTTTCATTACCAATTTCAGCTGATGACTAAAGCTTCCGAAGGAAAAAATAAAAATAAAAATAAAAGACAGATCAAGGGAAGAATGAAGAGAGCGATAGGCAACTAGAGATGAAGAAGGGGGGAAGTTTGTTTGTTTGTTTTTTTTTTTCTTCTGTCAAGGTGACTAACAGCGTCAGTTTAAAAAACAAGAAACAAATTTATTGCAGCGGATGTGGCACACCCACAATCATTCGATTAGTTAAATGGTCCAGATTTTATGAAATGTGAGTAAATACACCGTCTCTAAATGCAAAGCCTCGGTTCCAAAACTTCATGATTCATCAAAAAAATAAAAAAATCTTCCTCAAGGGGGAAATAGCGGTTAGTAGCAAACAAGTCGAGTCTCTGTGTGTGTGTGTGTCTCTCTCTCTCTCTCTCGTGATTAAGTCTCAGCCTTTGGCCTGTGGAGCGATGGCTTCGGCGGCAGCCGGGCAGATAAACACCGAAGAGTTACCTTCATGGGGGTCTCGAAGCGTCGACTGTTTTGAGAAACTCGAGCAAATTGGCGAAGGCACTTATGGGTCAGTCTCTCTCCCTCTCTCTGCATTATCGTTCTTTTTCTTCAAAGAGCAGAAAAATTGAAACAACGTGCACCACTCAATGATGAATTATGATTGCCCTTCTACTTCAATTAGGAATTTATGTGCAAATATTTCATAATAATTGCCAGATATATTTGTTTATTAATAACTCGGAAACTATACCGTTTAAAACTGTAAAAGTGTGTAGATTTTATGTTCTCGGTGCTGAAGAATTGGCCTTTCTGTTGTTATTGCTATAATGAGGGTTGCTTTCTTTTCTAGTTTACTTCTTTGTCATCAGTAATATTTTTTCACTGATAATATTCTTGTGCAATTAGTATTATAGAAAGTAGGAAAAATATAATTTCAAAAAAGAGAAAAAGAAAAAAGAAAAAAAAAAGGAGCATAGGAACATTAGTTAAATCTTGATCCTTAATTAATAAAATGGGTTAGAAGTACTCATATATTAGTTTGTTGTGGTGGGGAAAAAAAGTCTTTAAATAAAACAATAGTGATGTAATGGAGAGCACATGATGTCACTAGAAAAATTTGCATTTCGTTTTACTTTTGTTAGTATAAATGATGCACTGGATGTAAGGGTTTAATGCAGCTTAGGTAAGGAACGAAGAGTCCTAGAGAGGGAGGACTGTTTTTCTTTTCAATTTAAAATCTTGATCTTTACTGGTGGGATTGGTAATAATGTGCATTTTGGGATTCATGGTGGCTTGAGAGGTGGTTCTTTGAGTCTTTCTTCTCCCACTCATCCTGAATGAAGATGAAGGATCAGGTTTTGTGGTCTCTGTAGGAGTGGACAGAGAAGACACTGCCTTCTTCCGTTCGGCTCCGTTAGACTTCTTGCTTTCTCTCTTTTCCCTTTCTTTGCAGGAGCATAAGTAAAATCACAAATTGCGTAAGTTTTAATGGTTCCACTAAAATTGTAGTATGTTATAGACCCCCCTCCCCAAAACACAGAAGAAGGAAAGAAGAAAGATCAAGTTTCTATAAGTTTGAGATTCTTTTAGGTGGGGGTGGCAAAGGATGGTATGAGTAGATAGATTTTGAGGAACCCAAAGTAAGACAGATTTTCATGGTCAAACAGTGTGGAAAATTATGTTTCTTTGAACCAAAAATTAAATTTCTTTCACGTAATGAAACACAAGTATCCCTGTGGGTTTTTCTTAATCCTGAATTAATTGAGTTACTTTTTTCCCTCCTGGGTCATGTTTTCTTTTGCAGTCAAGTGTTCATGGCCAGAGAAACCCGAACTGGGGAAATTGTTGCTTTGAAAAAGATACGCATGGATAATGAAAAAGAAGGGGTACTGTTTCTTTAATTTACCATGTGTTCTTATTATATGGAGAACTGTAGTACGTTTCAACAATTTTGATTAAGTGAAACTACGGGTATTTACACATGCACGCACAACCAGGCACACTCCCAGACCTATTTGCACACACATGTTCACATCTTATAATAAATTTTATGGGATTTTTGCTTTGTTTATGTAGTTCCCAATTACAGCAATCCGGGAAATTAAAATTCTGAAAAAGCTTCATCATGAAAATGTCGTTAAGCTGAAAGAGATTGTAACTTCTACAGGTACTTGAATTTCCATCGTTCAAGAATTATGTTGTATCACAATTGACAAATTTGTAACAATTTATATTGGTTCTGTTTGCTCATACCTTAAATAACTTTTTCTGTCTTCAAGGTCCTGAAAGGGATGAGCAAGGGAATCAAGGTACCAAAAGCTGTTACATGAAATCTTAGTCAGTTGTGTGTGTTACATCTGCGTGAAATCTTAGTTGTGTGTGTTACATCTGCATGCCTGTGATCCATTTAATGCCATCTGGTGACGCATGCTTTGAGAGTGTCACTTTGTATCAAAATTTATTGTAGGTGGTAGTTCTTCTGACATGTGTTTTGTTGATTACAGATGGTAATAAGTCCAAGGGTGGCATCTATATGGTTTTTGAGTATATGGATCACGATTTGACAGGCCTTGCTGATCGTCCTGGACTGAGATTTACAGTTCCCCAGATAAAGGTATAATATATTCTTACAATTTTGGAGAAAGAGAGTTATCTGTTACATCAAGTACCTAACAGTTTTCTCACGTTTTATTCTCAAGTGTTATATGAAGCAGCTATTGACTGGGCTACATTACTGTCATGCTAATCAAGTACTTCATCGTGACATCAAAGGTTAATCAACAAGTTTATCATCTCCTTTCTCAAATATGATTATGAGTATTGTGCACCTGGAGCTATATCAGAATAAAGCCTATTCTTGCAGGTTCTAATCTTTTGATAGATAATGAGGGGAAGTTGAAGCTAGCAGACTTTGGGCTTGCAAGGTCCTTTTGTAGTAACCATGAGGGAAATCTTACAAATCGTGTCATTACTTTGTGGTATAGGTAAGCATTTACTTCATAATTACCATTAGAAATTCAGTTTGCTAAAGCATTGATTCTTTTGAAGAGTATGCCCGATGTTTAGATAGTGCATATAACTGATATAATTGGAGCAGGCCCCCAGAGTTGCTGCTTGGAGCCACAAAGTATGGTCCAGCTGTTGATATTTGGTCTGTTGGTTGCATCTTTGCCGAACTTCTGCATGGAAAACCAATTTTGCAAGGAAGAAGTGAAGTTAAACATCCTTTCCAATTCTTCTCTACTCTGATATTTGGTTTTAGAATTGATGAATTTACCAAATTTTGGCTAGTGTTGCAAAATGAAGTCTGATGTCTTATTTAATTTACTATGGATTGTGTCAGCTTTTATTTTCACAATATGTTGATGAAAGAGAGAATTTTTCTTGCGTAATCTAAGGTTCATTATCTCATGCTTTTTAGAAAGGGAGCTGATTTTCCTACTCCTCTTTTGTCCACTTACACTCCCTTTGTTAGAAATTGTATGTTCCCACTCCTCTTTTGTCCATTTACACTCCCTTATTGGAAATTGTATGTTATAGTAAAAAGTATTAAAAAAACAAAAGGGATTGTAAGTGGACAAAAACGGAGAGGGAAAATCAGCACCCTTTAGAAAATATGCATTCTTAATCAAATATTGGTTGAGGGGCACGTGTGTGAAGGATGTGTTGTGGAGCTTACATCCAACTTGTCTCATCCTATATGGTGTAGAAGTTATTGCTGTACCCTATTAGAGACTGTAGCTATCCAGGAATGGCTGTTTTATGTTTAAATTTTTTATGCGGCTAGTATATGTGGTTGGTTTAGGAGAATTTGGTTTTTTTCTTTTTGTTTTTGTATTTGTATTTGGTGGTAATTGGTGTATTAGACATTTATGAAATAACCACAAACAATGACAACATGGACAAATTATTTCACGAGGCTCAGTTTGTAATATTTATTTTCTTCATATTTATTGAAGCCTGACCAACTGAACAAAATATTTGAGCTCTGTGGATCGCCTGATGAGATCAACTGGCCTGATGTGTCAAAAAGTCCTTGGTATAATAACTTCAAGCCAACAAGGACCTTGAAAAGACGAGTCAGGGAAACTTTCAGACAGTAAGTAAATGATTGATGAGTTTCTCAAGTATTATGATTGAATATTAATCTGTCATAAGCTATTTGATTCTGTTAATTTGTTTTTCAATATGCGTTCCAGTTTTGACTCCCATGCTTTGGATCTATTGGACCACTTGTTAGCTCTTGATCCAAATCAGGTACCACTTGAATTTTACATATTTGTTCTTGCCATAATTTTATTATTTACTAATATACCGGAGTCTAGTTTTGTTTAAAAATCATTCAAAGGTTTTTTAAATTTAAATATATCAGCTACACTAGCATGATTCATTTGTCACCTTTCTTTGGTTTGGAACCTGAATCCAAATATTGCTGCCTCAAACAAATGATTGAGCTGAATACTTGTTTGAAGACTATGTAATACACATTGTCAGGATGCTTCAAGGAAAGGAATAGGATTGTATATTGACAAACACTATGGCACATCACTAATAGTAAATCAAGTTTTTTTGTCCTTGTTAGCTACTATTTTGGATGAATGAACTTGATAATGCAGATTGAGCAGACTGCCACTTCTACTTTTGCAGTAAGGGGCTGAAAATATTGGGTGCTCTTATGGTTTCTCCTGCTTATCTACTTGTTTCCTTCTATGTAGAGATGGACTGCGAAGCAAGCACTGGATGCAGAGTATTTCTGGGCTGACCCTTTACCCTGTGATCCGAAGAGGTGTGTTTTTTTGTTTTAAATTATCTGCATTCCCTTTGAGTTTGCTAGATCACATGGTACATTCAAATAGGTGTCCAAGCTATAAACAGTTCTCACAGTTGGTGATAGAAATCCAGTTGTGTTGTGCCTATCGTGGATGACTTCATATTTTACTCCCCTTTGTTTACATCTCTTTTGCACTTGGCTTCCTATAAATTAGAACATTTAAGCGATTGCTGCTTATCGCATGTGCATCACCAACCAGCTTTAGTAGCCTAATACTTGTCTCCTTTTCTGAAAGCGGTGGCATAGGTTGGGCCTGTTATAGTGGAATTTGAGGGGTTGTGGTATTTGGGTCTCTTCTGAAATGTGTATGGTTCAAGGCTTCTCTTTGTATTTCTATAATATGTTGAACTGTGCTTCTCTTGTATCGTACAGCCTACCTAAGTATGAATCATCACACGAATTCCAAACAAAGAAAAAGAAGCAGCAGCGGCGACAAACTGAAGAAATAACAAAGGGATCAAAGTCACAGCATTATCATAAGCATTATCGCCTGCCTCCCATTCAACATACAGGGCAAGCTCCTCCACAGTGGTACGGGCCCAATCATCCAATAAACGATGCTCAGCCCACATTATCAGCTGGACCAAGTCACCACCACTACGGAAAACCGCAAGGTCCTCCTGGAGGTCCAAGCAGGTACCCTCCTGGAAACCAGGGTGGACCTTACCACCTAAATCGCGGAGGTCAAGTCGGAGGTTACAGTGGTGGACCATATCCACCCCAAGGACGAGCTCCGCCATATGCTGGGAGTGGCATGGCGGCCCCTAGCTCTAGAGGAGCCCCTGGTGGTTATGCAGTCGGTCCTCCCAACTACTCCCAGACTAATCAATATGGAATTCCTGCTGCTGGTAGGGGTGTTAATATCCGAAATCAACAGTATGGTCGGCAGTAGTGACAGTGGACACTAAGGCTCTGTATTAGGACATTATATGTCGCAACAGAGTTGGTTACGGGATTGGAGTTGTGTTAGGTTAACTGGTAGAGTTAAAATTTCACATAAACAAAATCTGCCGTTGTACATTCTTCTGGGAGGCATTTTTGTTCCCTCATTTACCTCCAACGGTTTTCATGAAATGTTAAACCGAAATGTAGAGCCTAACCATGCCAGCAGGGTTGTGCTTTTAGGAACCCAACCTGCCGGTTTCAACTAGTTTATGCCTGTAGATAACCATGCTGCTTTTGTAAGAGTCGAAGTCATCAGATGTTCCATTTTCTTTGTTTTTCTTGGTTATTGTTTCTTTCATTGTATAAACGGCCCTTGTTTTCCGATGTTTTATTGCACTAGTTAGAATGGATGAAGAAAGATGACATCGTTAATAGATTGACAAGTCTACTCTCTACACACCCTTATCGCTCATTGATAGAGAGGGAACATCTCCAAGTGACTTAGGTAGAAGAGGTGAGCTAAATGTAGAAAAATACAGAAGAAAACAGAAAGTTGTCCAACCATAACTAGCAATCTTGCATTTTACCGTCAAAATGATTAACCAAAGAATGCCCTCCCCTAGCCGCATCCAATCTCCCCTTTCTCCTTGCTGACAACCAACTGCAAGGAAGCTGGGGGGAGGTGGCCACTGCCTCTCCTCCCCTCCACCCATCTCCCCTCTTCCTCTCCTCCTCTCCCCTACTTCTCTCATCTTTTTCCTTCCTCTTATCTCTCTCCAAATAGCCCTAGATCTATTTGGATCTAGGTCTTTTTGTGTGTGTGTGTTTGTTTCGTTTGGTTGTTGTTGCAGTGTTCTAGGTGGCTGATGTTGTTTCAATCTTGGCGGTTGCAGCAATAGTGTACTAGTGATGTTGGGTTGTATCTCTCCTTGGGAGAGTTGTGCTCTCTGGTGGCTAATTTGGGAGAGTTGTGCTCTTTGGTGGCTAATTTTTGTCTTTGCTCCGACAGCGACAGCAGCAATGACGTTGGTGGTAGTTGTTGGGCTGTGGTGCTTTCTCTATTCTGCACCTACAAAAGAACTATGCTTGGTCATAGGAGTTTTCTTTGTCAGGTTCTAAGTTGACGTGGAGTGCTTCTCAGGGGTCCTTTTATTGTTGTTTCTATGTTTCTTCCTCCGTGTTCTCTCCTGGTTTCTGTTATGGTATGCCTTGCAGTGTGTGTGGGTGTCAAAGGACTATGATTTTGCTCATAGACGGCTTCTTTTGACAGTTGGAATGTTTTGTGGTCCTCTCCTATGGGTTTACTATGTTGGTCTCTAGTTGGGGTTCTTTTCCTGTTTTGTTTTGGTTTTGTCGTGTTGTATTGGACTCTCATGTTAGTCCACGGCATGTGTGATACTCTTTCCTACCCTGGAGTCTATCCCATGTGATCTCATAGGAAGGTTTTAATGAGGCTATTGGTAGCGTGTCGGTCTTTGTATGCTTTTTTGACTTATGAATGAAATCTTCTTCTTAAAAAAAAAAAAAAAAAGTTATCTTGCTTTGTTCTACCGACTATAGCCTATATCTTTTACCTTTTAGATCAATTAGTGTCACAATCAGGCCGGGGCAAGTTGAAAGTGGATTAAAGCAAGTCCCAACTTGATTGCATGAAAATGACCATCAATATGACAAATAATTTACATAACTAACTAACAAGGGGCACATTGGCATGAATGAAAAGTTTACTAGTACTTAGAACGAGATTGAGAGTTCATAGGGCAGAGTAGAACACAACCTATAATTAGGGGGCATTGCTAAATTTTTCCCTTAAACAAAAACTATTACCGAATTTGTGTGTTCAGTATTGGGATATCTCCTTTTAAGAAATGAGACAAGTAATATTCTTAGTTAATTATAGAAAAATATAAAAGAAAACACAAAAAGTTCACCAAGCATATAAGCTATCCTACTTCGTTCTATCAACAATATATTTTAATAAATCACAATTTGACACATGTGCAAAAGTTCTCAAACCATATAAGCTCTATCTTGATACAACTGGAGTTTGTGTTAGGCTCGTTGTCAAGAAACTTGAGCTTTCTATGTTGAAGTCCTCTGTAACTACATTGATTTTCTTTTGTCTCAACTGAACCACTTTTTGCACTTTTCAGATGCCAATGGAGAATTTATGCGGGGAAAAGAAAAAAAGAAAACGAAAGGCGAAATTTTCTGTCCGCTTGTGCATGCCTTGCGTGTCAGGATAAATTTCTTGTCATCTCACAGAAAAGTCAACCGAAAACATTGTGAAGAGCTCCTATGAAAATGCATGCCTTTTTTTTTTTTGCTTTTTTCTTTTTTTCTTTTGGTTCTTTTCCAAGAATCAACAAAACAAAACATGGAAGAAAACAAAAACAAAAACAAAAACAAAAACAAAAGTATTCATTCCCAACCAGTCAACCTCGACAAGAACCTCTGGTCCTTGATGTAGATTGAAAAGTATTACGTGGACTCTACTTTGAGAAAAATCTTCATGAACTCGTATACAAGATAACTGATTGCAGCTGATGGTAAAACCTGCAGAGTGAAGACAGAAAAATGTTAAGAAACTCATAATAAAATGATGTAATGACAACTGCGCAACTACTCTTAACAACCAAAATAAAACCACATCCACATTCACTTGCTCTTTTCACTGGGTTAATTTCATTTTACCCCCTCAAGCAGACACTTAATTTGACGTTTATACCTCATCTTAAACAAAAAAAATTACTATTTCGTATCCGAAGTTTGGTTAGTTGCAATGGTACACCTCTCTAATTATCATTTCAACACAATTAATTACACATAACCCAGAAGCGTTTCCAACTAAAGAATCGTCAGAGTACCATACCTGCAATAGGCTTGGTGTTAACCCAGCATAAAGAGCAGGTACACCTCCTTGCTCAACAATTTTCACACAAGTTGCAAATGCACTTAACTTAGTTGCCCGAACTTGCAATTGAAGGTGTCTCCTCACAACTTCAAAAGGATATGTAGCAGCTTCAGAACAAGCTCCGGCAATTGCCCCATACAGTAATGTTCTAATGGGACCTAACTCCAGTTGTTCCAAAGCATTCAGTTTCTCACCTTCTTGTTTCATGTGTTGGATTCTTTTCCTCCCTTCAGGTGAGTGCAGATAAGCCGATTTTAGTACATCATAAACACCGTAGAAAACTGCACCTGAAGGTGCCATGCTCACAATAGAGGGTAGTAAACCCTTGTAAAGAGAAAAGAACCCTTCAGTTTGGATCATGTGGCGGAAAGCACCAATTACACCACCCAAGGCTTCTCCACCAGGTGCTACCATCTTTGTCCTGATCTGAAATAATTGAAATTTTACATGTGACTTGGCTTGCAATGCCACTGTAAAAATTGTTAACAAATACCAGCTTTTTAATCTATAAGACCTGGGGCTCCAAGCAATGGCCACCTCTAAATCACAAAAACATTATTTCATTCAAAATGGGGTTACCAAAACAGTTTACATGGAAGCCAACGCAAATAATTTTTTTTCATATATAAAAGACGAAAGAAAGGCTTGCTCCTACTGTATATCCAAATAATATTTGAGGTTTGCTACATAAAATAACACTGAATAAAACTCAACTGGTTTCCATTAAACAATATATGCATCCACCTCAGGGTCTCATTGGAGAATTAACCTGTGCTAAGGCCATGCCCCTGCCAATTTCTTCTTTTTATCCCATTTGAGTAAATTTGGATGGTTTCTCGTGACATAATTTTACGTCTGACAAAATCAGTAAGAGATAAGGGTGATTCGTGCAGCCAGCTGACTCCCTTTCAATAGAAAGGAATAGCTAAACCAACCTAGCTGGCTGGTCAATCTCAAAAGAGAAAAAATGAACACAAAAATTCGAGCTGGAATGAATGCCAAGGTGTGGAAACTCTAATGTGATACACAAAGATACTGCCTGTCCTGCACACACACACACATGCTCACATTCTTCTTTCTGGCTAGAATTTATTAAAAAAACCACACCAGAGTTCTCAAGTGCAAGCTAAAGAATTTAGGTCATGAAGACTCTCAAGGAGTGATCTATAAAAGTGTGGGTTATGGTGACCTCCCATCCTGCACATTGCGCTAACTATGAAGTACTAGAAGAAACTAATTTGAACACAAAAAATTGGAAAAAGGCACCAGGAAAATGTATGCTCATGGGATGAAATTAACTGAACCAAATAGCAGTAGTAAGTAGCAACATACCGTGTCCATAGGTAAGCAGAGCAAGGTAGCGGTAATTCCAGCGGCAGCACCAGCAAGAAACCTCTCATAATTTGTGGATTCCTCATTCTTAGACAATTTCATCAGATGATTTCTGTAAGTATCGTAAGCATAGAAATTGATAGCCTTAAAGGGTGCAGTGCGAAGAATATTGACAAAGTTTCCTTTCCAAAATCCTTTCAGCCCTTGAGAAGCTGCAATCGTCCTGATGAGCTCAAAAAGGTTCTTCTGTTCGCCACGAACTATATATTCCAGCTTTAGCCTCTCAAGAGGAGCAACAAATGTCCTAATACACCGGCATCCATAGGGGCAGGTGAAACACCAAAAGTTTGAATGTCAGTGCATAAGCAGAAGAGAAGCATATGATGTACCTTTTAGCCAATTCAAAGCATAACCAATAATTCAGAGCCACAATCACAAAGAAATTATAATTGGACGCTCCTTTTTAGTTTCTTCAAAATCACAGGATAGGAGAGAAACTGTCAATTGGGTTTTAAGATTTCCATCATTGAGGACTCAAAGATATATAACCTGGACCCAGAGTTAGTTCCTCATATACTCATATATCTATCTGGGTTAGCTTAAAAACAGAAGCTTTCCTTTCATCTTTGGAAAAACCAAGACATTACATCTACTCTTAATCTCATAGTCTCTGCCAATTCACAAATAAATGCAAACAGTCATTCACCCGCCAAAAGAAGAAAGAATTTTTTTAAAAAAAATGTAATTGTTTTAGAGAGAAGGAACCTGGAAACCATAGCAGCAACAGCTCCAGACCAGAGATGCTTTGTTGTGTTCATAGCACCTGATCCCTTTCGTACAGCCTCACTCTCACCCTTCTCGAACACCACGACGGCCTCCTCCGACGAAAAACTTGTATTCCCATTTTGCCCCAAGACTTGCCCAGATTCCCCAACACATCCATCGTCACCATTCCCTTCACTCCCCTTTATCGACAAGGTCACAGACAAGAACAGAGCACCGCCGCCACCTCCTCTCAAACCTCTAAGACGCACCGTTTTGCCACGGCGTGTGAAACTGAAACGGGTCTTGGGGGGAACCAAGGAGAGGAAGGAAGGAGGGACGGTGTCATTGGGGTGGAGGAACAGACCACCGAGGAAGAGGGGACCGGGATCGGGATCGGAGGGCTGGGATTTGATGAGATGGGTGAGGCTGAAGTCCGGTGGGTGCATTTCTGGGGATGTGAAAACGGCGTCGTAGAGTGGAGGTGGGGTTGGGGATGAACGACATTTAAGGGTTAATAAGAGAGTGGAGAATTGGGGACGGGGAAGAAGCTTGAAGAGGACGAGAGAATGGAATATATATTATTTGCAGAGGAGAGTGACATATGGGAGTGAGTTGGTGATGGTGGATTTTGTGGGTCTTGACTCTTGCTTGCTGTGCTGCTTTTGATTTTGCTTCTGCTTTTGCTGCAGCTTCTGCTTCTTCTTGGTTCCCATCGCCTTCATGCAGCCGCTATCTCTCTCATCATTGCAAAATTCACATGGCTTTTTAGTTTAGCTTTCATCGAGCTTCTGCTGTTTTTCAGCTGCTCTTATTTGGACGGTTGCTTGCTTGCTTGCACAGTCCCTCCTTTCTGTCCTTTCTGTTTATGTTTTTATTTTATTTTATACGAGGGACATTCTATTATAGCGTGTGTCAATTGGTTTTTTTAAATTTTTTATTATTTTATTTTAGAATTAAAAAAGATAATAGTTCTCTTTTTTTTAATAATTTCAATTCTTAATCTTTGCCTTAGGAGAGGGGGATTCGAACTCAAGTAAGGAGCACATCAGCTTATGTTTATGTTTGTTTAAATGATTATGATGGTATTCTAAGTCAATCATGTATTAATATATGTTTTATTTTATTTTATTTTATTTTACCTTTTCATATAGAGTATGTAATTTGCTTGGAATACCACCAGTGTCATGTGAGTTCTTTTCCTCTTAACCACAAGTCGTGGTACTTCAACACATTATTTACCAATGTGGTTTGCAGCGCAGTGGTAGAGCTATTGGCTTGCAAGTTAATGGTATGCGGTTTGATCTCTCATGGCACAATGTGCGTGTGTGTGAAAATATCCCATCTTTCCCTTCCTAATTATGGCAAAAAGAGGAGAAGAAAGAAAACATATTATTTTCATACTTGATCTTCACCAACTTTTTATTAGAAATAAATTAGGGTGGTTCGATCTTCACCAACTTGCAGGGCTTGCAAACAGGGACGAAGTCGTGTTTGGGCTTGCAAGCTATAAACAGTTCCATTAGAGCATTAAGTTTTCCCCACCCCAACCCTCCCAGCAAAAAATTATAAATTCTAGCTCCATCCCTGCTTGCAAAGATGAAATTGGGGTTCTTTGTGTTATCCTATCCCAAAAAAAAACAAAGTTGCCTGCACTACAGACGTAATGAGAATTATGCTCTTATAAGTGGATGTATTTTATATGCAACTTGTAGCTCTAGAATATGTTCACCTCTCAATGCCTCTTATAAGACTTTTGGTGCCCAGTGAGTAGTAAAGCATGCATGCCCAATATAAAGGACAGTCCTACTAACTAAGACACGACTTATGTCTATGTCAACGGCCATGTAATTCAAGCCATCCCAAGCCCATACTTCTGCTGGAATGGAATATATCCTGCCGGAACACATCTCCATCATCCATCATCTTAATCCCATACCTTTATAAAAGCCAAGACACCCCATCCAAATCCAACCCTCATATTGACCACAAACAAGAAGCATCTCCACTCTAAGAAAATCTCCAGTTTTGAGTTCCCTTTTAAACATTCTTTATCCATGCATGCACCCATCCGAATTTAAATCCCCAAGCATTTTAGAGTTACTGTCAAGTACAGCCATATAGGGATGGCAACGGGCCAGTTTGGAACTGAGTATGACAATACCATTCTCGTCTCCACTCTTCATCTCCGATAAGAATTTTTAGGGAATCTCCATCCCTGAACATGTTCGGGGATCCCCCCCAAACCCAACCCGAATCCTTTATTATTATTTTTTTTTGGCTTTAAAAAAAAAACTTATCTTACATTATAAAACTAATTTTACCTTCTTTTTTTTTTGTTGGAGAAATTATGGGATTACAATCATAATTCAGGCTTCAGTCAAAAAAACCACTAGCCACAAATGGTCATTACAATAATGGAGCGATCTAACATCAAAACTAATTTCACCTTAAACTATCAATCACATTTAATTGACCTATAAAATTCAACTCAACTACTCACAATCATCTCAATTAAATTTTACAAAACTAAGTAAATATTAAGTTATATATTTATTGATTATCTATATATATAAAGCAAAAGGCACATAATGGTGAAACATTCAAAATACCAGAAAATGTTTTAGTTAATACAAACATTAATAATTGAAATTATTAATTAAATGATGATAATATGGTAAATTCACTTTTTTCATATTAAAACAAAATTAGATAATAAGTCCTATTTTTATGAAACACAACTACCCATAAAAAAGCCGCTCGCAATTGTTGAAGCACGTACGGAGAGACTAGTATTATATTATATGTATATTACATAAACATAAATATATTACGTATCAAGTCGAGTTTAGGAATGGAGATAACAATACCATTCCCAACATGTACCCAACTGTGAATTTTTAAAATTCAGGAATCCCCGTACCCGTCCCCGATGTTTCCTCGAAATATCCCCCATTAGGACTAGGGACCCGATGGGGGTCCAACCCGACAAGAATTTATGTCATCCCTACATAATACTCACCAAGGCCGAAGCCCATGGAAGGGAACCATGTCAAATCAATTCTCCATCTTAATTCACCATCAGAATTTAAATCCCCAAGAATTTAGAGTTACTATCTTATTGCTAGATTACATCAACCAAGCCAAACTTAAGCTGTTGCTCAAACCCAAACTTGTCACCATGACCAATACCACGGACTTGTCATAAACTCCAATCCAAGCTTGAGTAGTCGAAATTACTTTGGTGGCCGGTCAGAAGACTAAGAGCATCCACAATGAATTCCCTAAACCACATCCTTAGACAAATTTTAGGGAGGCATTGTAAAAATGCAACTCCAACCATACTCCCTACCTACCTCCTAAAATAGGGAGTTTTCTAGGAGCTCCTAAATCTGAGGAGAGAGAAATGACTCCTAATGGCTCCCTATAATTTAATGCTACTGTATTTAATGAGTATTTCAAATATTTATTTAATGCTAACTATTTTTTATTTTATTTTATAATAAAGATGGACCAATCAAAAAAGAGTTATACCATTTATGACTCTCCAAATTAGGGAGTATGGTTGGAGCTGAAATTTTTTAGAGAGCTCCTAAAATAGCTTTTTTATATTTTTAGCTAAATTTTAGCTAAGAAATAGAGAGTATCATTGTGAATGCTCTAAGGAGTGGATGGACACCATTTTAAGCCATTGAAAGCATCACTAAAGGCATCTCAAGTCAAGAGCCACCTAAGCAAAGCAACCCCAAGAGCCGCAACAACCACACAAAAAAATTAATCTTCACTAAGGCTTACTTCTTATTGTCCTCTTCTATTGAGGGATGCCTCAAATAACTTTATTTAAGGAACACCTTTTAGGGTTCCCTACAATTTTTTTTAAATTTTTTTTAAAACAATCCAAACCGTCTATTTTTCAAGTCTTCATTCATAGATCATCTATGCAAAAAATCAGATAACTTGAAAATCATTAAGGCATCTAGTTGGGACCAACACAATAGACGAACACAATGCTTCAAGAAAAAAAAACTATAATAACAACTATCTAATTAAGTGGTCAAATGGTTTTGAATTCAAGTGATTTTTTCCAGAGATGATCTTTGAGGTAATATCTAAAAATTAGATCGTTTAGATCATTGAAATACAATGTCTGGTGGGCCCTACAAAATGTCCCACAACTGAAACTCATTATATGTGTGTGTGTGTGTGTGTGTGTGTGTATGCTAGGAGACTGTATAAAATTGTGAACATGCCACTATTAACAATGCAAAAACCATAATAAACTTGAAGGAATAATCTTGCACACCAAGAATCTGATTTATAATCAAAAGATTGTGTAGTGAATGGGGAACTCGTTCAATGTTGGTTCTTTTCTATTCCTCAAGAAAAATGAAGACTTTAAAATTTCTCTAATACAATGAAAAAGAATAAAACTACAAATAAAAAGTAAACAAAGGGTGAGATCGATGGATCTGATTAGAACTGGGACCACTACCACCTTAGAGAACTTTCTAGATTGATTTGAGCACTTGGGAAGACTTGGTGGCAGTTAGAACTTGCACTATACTACTGTGCTAGCTAGCTATTTTAGTAAGAAATCATACACATGCAATCCATATTTCATATATATGCTTCTGAGCTTCCGTAGTGCTTGAATTGTCATTGACCTTTTAATAAAAGTTTGCAATCAGTTCTATCATTCAGAAATCAAATGATAGACATACTTGGTGCTATACTTGTTGTTGAGGTTGGCTCACCTATTGGATGTAGAAGGAACGAAGGAAATAAGCAATCAAGGGGTTGCAAACCTAGTGATTGGGCTCTGGCGCTCGAGAGGCAGAATGTCAAAATTCAGACACTCAAGAGGGGGCTCGAGCGGTAGTCACGTTGCATATGCGAATCCTACTCATTTTAGGATTGTTTTCCCTTCGATTTTGGGGAGTTTTAAGTTTCCTATTCAGTATATGATTTTACTACCTATAAATAGGCATGTTAGTGCTAGGGTTTTTAAAGGGCATCAAATTGGGTTTGAGCAAGGGTGAGAGAAAAGAGAGTAAGGGTTTCTTGTGAGAGCTAAGGGGATTCTTCATTGTAACCAAAGTTGTTATTGTATACTAGTGAATTTCTCAGATGGGTCACCAAGAGAGCATAGACACAATGCCAAACCTCTATAAATTCTTCTGTTCTCTATGTGTTTGCTTTACTTTGTGGGTGTGTGTTTGCTTTGTTCTCCTGTGGCTTGTGTGTGTGCCTACTGGTTGTGTAGTACATCAACGACAAGGTCTCAGAGTGTTTTCGCACAAAACTTGTTTCACAAGTGTAGTCCAAAATGAATCGTTGGGCAAAAAAAAAAGATAGTTAAAATGGGATCTCGAGCCTCTACATTTACGCATTGTGCATTTACACACATTTGGCTTAATCTGAACCATCACAAAAATCCAATAGTTGAAGCTCAAGCCACATAAGCTACACTAATTTTAAATTATTATTATTTTTTAATTTAATGGCTAACTCTGTTCCATTAGCCCTTTTACCAATACTTTGGCTCCCGATGCTTTTTTTTTTCACCTTCCAAAAAATTGATTTCAATTCATTTGTGAGTCTTTTTGGAGCATCGTATGTCTCTGTGAAGAGCAGCCGAAGAACCTTATCACCCAACAAAATTAGTTTGGATAAGAGGGGGAAAGGGAGAAAACATAGATAAAAAGAGGCGATTTAGAAATCCTTGAAGAATCTTTTGGACTGAGGTGGATCCACAGTTCAAGTCCATCACTTCTCAACCAACAATAAATTATTCTTTTATTCATCATTCTGTGTCTTTAAAATAACACTAAAACTAAATTAGCTGATGTGGCTTGCTTTTTATCATTGGATTATTGTGATGGTTCGTATCGGGTTCGTATCAGGTATTTAAGCGGATTGGGCCCGCTTAAGCTTGTAGTGTGGTTGGGTGCGAAATAACGATTTCGTGCTTGGCATGACATGTCGCTTGACATGTTTTTAATTGTGATGCTTAATGGGATAATTAGCATGGATTTGTATAGCTAATGCATTTTGTAATCTTAATCTCGATTCATAGTATGACAGATCATTTATTTGGCATGACACGTGGAGTGTGACTCGTGCATGACGGATTTTCATGTGCTTCAAATGAGGTCTTTTCTAAATAATATATCGTTTTGGGCCGAGAATATATTCAGATCCAACAGTAAATTTTTTGGGCCTCAACAATAATATACAAATTGGACCTTTAAAAAATAATAATAATAAAAAGAAAATACAGATTGGCATTGAGGCCATTCATGAAAGTTGAAACAACCAAGGAAAAGGAAGTCCCATAATTTCGCAAACCACATCCAAACATGATTGTATGTCGAAGATGATCATTAATTCCCAGTAGCAGAGCAAAACCACATAATCACAAAACATTAGGTACCAGCACACTCACAAGAGGGCGGGTCCCACTGCTCTATGCAACAGCCCTACACAACAATTTCTCCTACCCAATACTATCTCCTATTTTAGACTTCAGCACCGTACCACGTCGCAGTCACAATGTCACCGCCTCACATGAGGGGAGCATGGGTGGGGTGGGACCACTGAAATAGTTTAAAATGAGCCCGTGACTCCCTCTACTCCTGTCCTTGATTAACTTTTTGTCTGACTGTCCGTGCCATGCCATCAAACCTTTTCCCCTACTTTTAAGCTTCACATGCGGCTAATTTTTTTTTTCTTTGGTTTTACATACATTTTAAAAGATTAATTACATTTTCGGTCACTACGATTTATCTCAAAATCAAATATGGTTACGATGATTTTAATTTTTCCGATTTCATCACCGTAATTACGATAGTTAATAAATTTAGTCCTATATCTCTCAATTCCGTTAGTTTGCTTAATTAAAAAATATTTAATTTGAAGTTAAAAATAATTAACTTAAATATAAAAAACATAAAAAATAAAAAACGTAACAACAATTAAAAACCCCCAACCTACACAATTAATCCCGACCAAACCCCCCGCCGTCACCAACGCCCAACCCAAACCCAGCATCTCCGCCGCCCCCATCCTTTTTCTTCCTCCTTTTCCACCATCCCCACCTTCGTTCCCTACACCCATTTCTCCTTCGGACCCCTACACTCATCCCATTTCTCTCAATTTCTGATATGGATGAGTTTGGTGTCTTAACCGAACAATATGGGTTGAAGCCCCAAGGAAAATCGGCTCCAATGGCAGCATCCAAACGATCCAGAAGCACCAACGGCACGCAAGCCTGGAGTTCAAACAAAGGGAAATCGGGGGGATGGGGTCTGGGTTGTTGGATTCGTTGGGGGGTGTCTATGGATGATTTTTTTCTTTCTCTTTTCTGTAGTTGCTGGGGTTCTGGGTTCTGCCGACGATTTTTTTGTTTTCTCTTTTTTTGTAGTTGCCGGCTAGGGTGGGGGCAGCTGGTGGTCATGGGAATGGGGGGAGCGTAGAGGAGAGGGGGAGAAGAAATCGATCGGGGAGAGGAGAGAGAGAGTTTTATTTTAAAATTTTAATTAATTTAAAATTAAAAAAAGAGAAATGTGAGATCCCTAGTGCACAACTAACAGAGAAATCTGACGGAAACGCTAACAGCAGAATCATATTGTAATAAATTTATAAATACAAATTTATAAATAAATTCAATCTTAGACATGTATTTATAAAAAAAACTCAAACACTATTTAAACATAGAAACACACCCAAAATCAATTTCGAAATCAACAATTATATATTTTTTGGGTGTGTTTAGAAATGAGTTTTGAGTGTGTGTAATGATGGATTTTGAGTGTGTTTATAAAGTGTTTTGGGTATTGAGTTTTTTTATAAAGTGTTTATAAAGTGTTTATAAAGTGTTTATAAAGTGTTTATAAAGTGTTTTGGATAATTTCAGTCTCCATTTTAAGTGTTTTAGGAAAATTTTCATTTAAAAAATGGAGTATGTGATTGAAAAAATTAAAAATATATGAACCAACATATCTTAAGTGTGTAATCAAAGTTACTAAACTGTAATGAATTCTTTTATTTATTAGATAACAAATAAGAATTTACTAATATTTTTATGTCAAGACTAGTAGCTAGAAAAGAAAAAAGGTTTTTTAGGTTTTAGACATAAAAAAAATTTCACTTTTGGAAAAAGCCAAAGTTTTTTCAAAAAAAAAAACCACTCAACTTTCAAATCAAAGACATGCAAATGTATTGGATTCCTTAGAAATCTAAAAATAAATAAGGCGATTTTTGTTCATTTTCTTCTTTTAAAATTTTTCTCTCTCCTTTTGCTTTTTCCAAAATGTCCCAAAGAAAAAAGAAAGAGAAAAGAGAAAAAAGCGCTCTTCATCCGATGTAATTATTATAACGTTAACTTCTCTCTCTCTCTGTGAAATTGTGAAAGTGTTTGACTTCTCTCTGGTCTGGAACACAATCTCTCTGCAATGGCTGTAAATGCCTCCGACGAGGTAAAATCCCTTCACTTTATTTTCTCTTTTCCAAACGAATAATCTCATTTCTCTTCTGCATTGCGAAGCTTACACTGTCTTTGAGTTTACACACTCTTAAATTTGAAGATTTGCTCACTACATATGCTCTTCCTGTCCAATTCGACTTGCTTCTAGGTTCAACTTCAAACTGTACGTTTTTTTTCTTACTAAGAAATTTAACTTCGAAGGTGGTAAAAAATTGGTCTTTTCAACTAACAATCTCGCTAGAATTTTAGATGCACTACAAAATCAAGCACATAATTCAAAGCCTTTCTAATTTTTCATCACCCAGCAGAATCTGGTATCTGTTGGGTTCATGAATACTAGCTCATTGACTCACAGTTTACTAACAATGGTTCAATTCAAGGCTGATTGGCTCCGAAATGAAGTGGGTTTCGTTGAAACTGCATTACAACATTGATTTTCTGATGGGCTTCGTTGTAGGCATCCTTATCGAATAGGTTTAGAGATGTCCCCTTAATCCTTCTTCTTTCTTCATGCGGATTGGTGGAGATTTTTATGTTGAGCTTTCTTTCTTGGTCAAGACATAGCTAGCTGGTTGATAGAGACTTTTATTATAGTGTTGGTGGACTGATGGATAATGCTTTTGTATTTTCTTCATGTAATTTAGTAAGTCGTTTTATTTTCAATGAAGGAGAAAAGAAATGTTAGTAGAAGTAGAGTAGTCTTTACAAGTCATGGCGTTGATAGTACCCTTTCTAATCAAAGGTTGCTTACTGCTTTCCTAAATTTTTTTGTTGAGCTTGAAATTCGGCTGTTCAACTTTTGAATTGCAAGTCAATGTCGTCTTTGTTTAGTATAAAGATTGTCTTATATTATTTTTAGGTACCTAACCTATCAATAATTCAGGAAAAAGTCTCCTAGCTATATTATTTTGAAGTTAAATGCTTGCATGCCTGCCAAAATGACATGAGCACAAATATTGGATTCAGGTGCTTAATGTTGTATCCCTTGCGTATTCAGTGAAAAGGAAGAATGTTTGACTACTATGGGCTCAATACCCTCAATTCTCAATAACCTTGTCTAAATTTCTCAACCCTTCAGTGGCCAAAGGGGAAAAAGGCAACCACCAAAAAAAAAAAAAAAAAAAAAAAACCTTATGTCCTCGTTTAGAATTTTTGGAATTCTCTTGGTTCTTTAAATCATCATAAAGAAGTGGTCTTGTTCCAGTTTGCAGGTCCAATCAATACCATATGTTCAATGTTAAATTTTATTTTGAGGTACAGTTTTATGCATGCATGAATCTAACACATACATTACTGGCCGGGAAAACCTTACATCCAGGGAAGTGTGGATCAAAGTTGCAGCATACCTGTTAGCTGTTCAAATTTTAAATTGCTAAAGCAAACTATTGATGAAGTCGACCGGCATTGCTCTCTTGGTATCTCTCTCTCTCTCTCTCTCTCTCTCTCTCTCTCTCTCTCCCCCCTTTGTGCTAAAGAAAAAAAGATAATTGTAGATAATTAGTTCATGTAAGCTCTGTTAGCTCCAATATTTATAATGGCATTTCATTCCAGATATTTTGCCTCTTCTTTTAGAGAAGGCTCCACTTCCAGCAAAGCTGAAATGTCCCTTTCACAGCTCACATGTAAGTTTCCACCTTCTAATATTTAATACTGTGCTGGAATAATTTTAGGCTTATTTTTGTGTGTGTGGAAGTTCTGCTGTTTTGATTGCAAATTTAATGCTTAAACACGGAATACATACATAATTTCACACCTATATACACTAGTCCTTTCTAGTGGGATCCCGTTTTCTAAGAAGTACACAGGATAGCATCGTTGGGTCCATCCCTGAATGTGGTCCAATAATCTGAACCATCTAAATTTTGGATCATTAATTAGGGAGTCCATGGAAAAAATTAGTAACCGGTAAAAGTTTGACCATTTAACTATCATGTTCAGTGTTTATCTGGAACACATTGGGTGTCTATTTGTTTGATCATATTTAGATGACTTAATGGTTCCTGGTTTGGTTATTATTATTTTATTTTATTTTATTTTTTTGTAAGGGGTTCCTTGAATAGGGATTTAACAAATGGATGATTTGGATTATTAGACCACATTGAAGGCCTCCTTATAAGTTTTCTACATATGCATATATTTTGTGCGCATAAATACACCTACTGCTGTATGACTTTGTCTAATAATTTACATAAGAAATCGAAAACGTGTGTACAATTTGACATTGAATTCGGTCTGGCTTTCATTTATTCAACAAAAGAGGATACATATCTATGTGTATGACTAATTGACGTTTTCATCTTACACCTGGATAGGACCTTTTGTATTAACTCACCTGGATACATTAATAAAGTCATTTTTTTTAATGGATTCTCCATTAATCTTTCAGTTATAACTATTGGCTCCTGCTGTAGACCCGTTTTGGTTATCATTGAGTCAAGGAATCTGTTTAAGTAAAGTTAACAAAACATCAGTGATGTGGTTTCAAGTAAGACTTTTTGTTTCAAGTTCACAGCATTTTGAAGTCTTCTGTTGTGCAGGCCCCAGATGTCTATAGCATTTCAATGTTGCCCGAAGAAGGCAACAGTTTACGATGTGCTTCAGTATTGGGCTATTTGAACTTTTTAAAAGTTTATAATTCATCTAAAAGTCAGATGTGCACGGATGCTCAGTCGAGTTGCCAGAACGGCATTGATTCACAAGCAAACATGGCAGATTCTCATCCCCCATGCATCATTGAAATAGATCTTGAGAAGGGATGTATTCAAGCACCAGAATCTGAAGAGGAAGCTATCGAAAGTTTGAAACGTGAGGGTTTACTCACTGTAAGTTACAAGTGGTCATCTTTTAATGGTTTATCCTTTATTTATCTAGAATAAACTGCAAACTAGAGATGTTCCAAAAATTTCTTTGCATACATTAATTTCCATCACTTTCGACATTTTCTGTTTTCTGCTATTTCTAATTTTAATATCAGTGGGTTACAACACTTTCAGAGGGTGTTTCGCAGACAGGCAAGCCTAAAAGTAGGTGGGAAACTTATGCATCTTCTATTCAACCATGGCACTTCAAGAGGTACGTAAGATTTGTTCTGTTTGTTTCTAAATTATTATGCTGTTTGAGTCATTATTTTTCTGTACTACTTTGCAACCAAAAAGAATATAATGATAATCCTGGTGATAATTCGTAACGTACAGATTCTTGTACCAAGTTTCGATGTTCCTTGTGGGATGCCTGTTTGTTCCAAAGAGATTTGGGACTTATTTTAGCCCAACTGGAGCCATAATGACTCAGTAATGAGTTCAATCCTGAGTGAACTTTAAACTATTCTCATTCTCCGTTTCAACAGCATTCTTCTACCTTTAAAAGTATTTGACCTGAACTTTAAGATAGAAAACCTAGAAGGCCTGACCAGAAAAAAGGAAAGAAAAAATCTGGACTCTATGTTATCCTTTTATTTATTATTTATCTTCTCTAAGACCACAGTATGTTGAATCTTCCGGGGTTTTCTGCTTAAGATGCATATTGCATAAATATAATAAATTTTTCTAGTAGCATTACTTTGAGGCTCTCTCACTTTTATCTAAGAGATGGATGACTTGTCCACATAAGTCTCTCTCACTAATATTTTTACACTTTTCTACACAGTAAATGAGAAGTTGATTTGATTCTCATATTTTCAACAGATAACCCAGTGCCTGAGAAAGTTCATGAAACACCAAACAACCGGTGGAGAAGATGCAAACGCACTGCCTCATTTGATTCCAGAAAAGTCGTTTTCCTGTTTTCAATCTTGTAAGTAGTAAAATAAGCAAGCTGCTACTAAATATATATATATATATTTTTACAATTGTGAAATCTTTCTTCCAGAATACTATGGATTTTATGTCATGAGACTTTTTAAACAAGAAATTGACTTGATCAGACAAACTGTGATTATCATGACCAACAATTGGATGAGGAACAATGACATATAATGTTTTAGTTGGATTGATGTGAATTCTAAACTTTAATGTTTTACATTGACACACTTTCAGTAGAAATCGTTAGTCTCAAGTTAGTACTTGATTTGATCTGACACTTTGTAACTGTCATGAACAACAGTAGGATGGAGAATGGTGGCTTTTTGTCATAGGGTTTAATTGATGTGAATATTAAAGTTTTCAAATATTTCAAATTAAAATAGTTTGTTGAGTGCTCAGATTCCATTCTAAGTATCATGCTTAATGTTCAGGTCTTCGTTCTTCACATAGGGTATAGTGTGCAGTCACTAAGTATCATAATGCAGCAACAATTAATCTCAACTACTGAATCTTATCATGACATAACTTAAGACTCTAATGATTCACCAACAATTAATCTCAGGTCTCGTAGATTCATCTTATAGTCACTAAGTATCAAGATTCAACATACTGGGTCTTAATTCTTTCTAAGTGTCATGTTTAGATTAATCTTAAAATTAATTTAAACCTATTTGACTAGTTATTGGTTTCTTTGGAAAATCAATTTGGGGTACTATTCTTTTTTATTTTTATTTTTTCAAGAATATCAATAATCTAGTAAGAAAGACAAACAAATGTATCAGAAAAACTTTTGGAAAACTGAAAAGAGAAGCCAAAGTATTCACCTTTGGCCTGAATGTGGCTCGGCCCCTGAACACGATTACATCACCAGCTGCATACACTGTCAAAACTTCATGTCCTTCATTTGGGAATTCTGCATAACCTGTTCAGTGTCTCTAGTTCTTTGTACCAAGGTTGGTGCCTAGAAAGCAGAAAGGGACTACATGGCAGCCAATTATGAAAAAGCTTGGCATCAGAAACAGGATGCTTACCATTAAAAATGTAAAGCTGAACCTGTGCCATTTATAATTCAGTGAGCAGGAGAATTGCTAGAAATAGAGGAAGATAAGGTTTTGTGAGTGAAGCCATGATGGTATGGTGAAGATTACTGGTCAATATTTGGTTGAAAGAGTCAATATACTGTTGTTTTTTTACCTCCTGTTTTTGTGCAGTGTCTGCTTTTGATGTTGAGCTTCAAATTTCAAAAATTGTGCAAAAGATGGGATGTAGGGACAAAACACGATTGCAGTTTTTCGGATGAATCTGAGAGATATGGGTAGTCAGTATCAGTAGGATGGTGTGGAAATTGCTAGTAAAATTCATGATCAACCAATTAAATTAGGGATGGTATATTACGGTGGGATTGTTGTGCAGCACGCAATAAAATCCAGAATACTAGAACCAGGTTCCTGATTTACCCAAAATTTTAGCTACAGAAAATCTGATTCTTCTGGGTCAAGTGCTTGCTAATTGGTGCTCTCTGTGTAATGCACCAACAGATTCTGTGGCCCTTCTTTTGTCTACTGTCCTATACCTGGACTTATGGACCTTCATCTTTTGCATGACAGTAGTTAGGTGTTCTAGCTCTAATACTGATGTGGTTTGGAGTTGGCCTGTTGCCTGCGTGAAGAGGCGGTAAAAAGACTAGCGGAAAGTTTTCCCTCTTTGCATCTTTTGGTGCTTGCTATTTAAGTGGAATAGCAGAGCTTCTTTAACTTGTTTCTTTTTTCGGTCAGGTTTTATTCTTTCCTTTGGTTTATAATCTTTTGCATTCAGCTTTGTGTTAGTTGTCACCTTTTCTTTGGCTTGGTACTAAGTAGGTTACTTACCACAGAACCAAAAAAAGGAGCAAAACAGGACATTAGATGTGAACTAGAATGGGAAACTGCAGAAAGTTATGGAAAAGAGGTAGGTTGCAAAGGAAGACGTGCATAAAGTATGGTAATCACATGATACATCTCCAGTAGTTGAGATGATGTTCATTTTAGTCTAATGCTTCATCTTCGTATTTGACGCTGGAGGATATTAGTACTTTGTAACAAGATTTAGTCATTCCATGTATTTTTAAGTTTGGTTGAGTCATGTCGACAGAACTTGGCATTCTTGTTTGATATTTTTAGTGTGTTTGGTTATTCTACTGCTTTACTACAATTGTACAAATTGTGCTTTGTGGTCTGGAAACTAGATCATCCGTTCCACAAATGGCAATTGCTTTATTTTTGTTCCAAAACAAGTAAACAAACCTGAATTCCAATGGTTAAAGAAAGGTGTGCTTCATTTTTAAGGGTCATGATGCTTTTGTTGAAACTGCATGTACAGATACTGATATGCCTACATTTATGGTCGTAATATATGTTGTAAACCCAGGAAATTTGGTTTTCCTTTTCTTCTCGATCGTTTTTCTATGAATGACAATCATCAATTTCTGTTTTCCAGGTCGAGTTTGGGGACATTGGTTTTGATATATCTGACATTGAGAGTTCGGCAGAGTGCAGATGGTTTCATTCATGTCTAATTCGCTGCCACCTCATTCATGCTTCAAATGACTTAGTTGCTGTTGTGTCTTGAGGGCTACTTCTGAATTAACCTTCTTTGTAATGTAAATATTTGGCATTTTCTGGTGTCTTCTGTATATGGGTAATTAGATTGTGGTGTTGTAATAATGCTATATGGTTTGCCGCTATTGAAAGCTGATAGCAGACTTTTTAATTTGGATAATCTCCCATCTTGTTTAGTGTTCAAACCGAATAAAGTACATTAATGGGTTTCTGAAAGAAAAATCTTTGGATTTCTTGAAAGTAAAAACGAAAAAATTTTCGATTTCGAAAAATGGTGGTTGTAGTCCCTTCACCCCACTTTCGACAGCAGTGTTGGTCATTTACGGGTAATATGGTCATTTTAAGTCCAACCCCATCACCCACATTAGTTCAACCACTCTTAAGGCCAGTTTGACATTGTTATGCTGTGAAAATAATCGCTGCCAAATTTGCTGTGAGAGAAATTAGTTGTGAAATAAAGCAGTTTGGCATTTGGTATTTTTGTTAAAAGTGTTGGTACTGATTTTACGCATAATTGGAAAATGATTGTCGCATAATCATTAAACCCAGCGCCTCTTTAAAATTGATTCCTGATAATCAGAAAATGAAAGCAGTTCATTACCGCTTTCCCTTATAGCTTTCTTTCACATCAATTTTTAACAATAAGTGATTTTCTCACAGTTTACCAAACGGGTTGGGCTTCTCAAAATTTTTTAAAAATCACTTATCACCCCAAATAAACAATGCCAAACTAGCACTTACTCCCATTACCACTCGGTACTCAAATCTACCATTCCCACCACCACTAGCGAAGAACAAAGAACAAAGGCAAAAATTTAAGGGAAATAGTCCTTAATGCCACCAATTTTTTAATTTTAATAAGAAATACCACATTTTCCCATATCGGCTAAATAACACTTTTGGTCAGTTTTTGGTTTCTCTCTCAGCACTCTCTTTCAACTCTATCTCATAGTTCTCTCTCTCTCTCTCTCTCTCTCTCTCTCTCTCTCTCTCTCTCCATCTAGCTAACTACGCCTCTTCACACGAAGAAGAAGATCAAGAACAACGTACAAAACCCACAGCTTTGCCTCAAAACCCAGTTCTTCCTCTTCCTCTCTGTTTTCTTCTCTACCCAAATCCAAACCCCAACTTCGTCTCTCTCCGATCCATTCTGCAACCAAAACAAACCCAAACTAAACCATCTTTTCTTAATAGGACAACATGTCTTGGCATTAAGTGGCCATTGTTTGAGCATTTTGGTCCAATTTTGGGGGGTTTTGAAATCAGGGTTTACATGCCTCTTCAGGAACAGCTTCACCAGAAAATGAATTGTTGTGAATATGTAAGTTTTGATGTTAAATTGAATTTGATTACTTAAGTTGGAATTGTGATTGATTTCGTCTGTATTTTGTGTAGAAAGTGAAGTATTGGGATTGATTTTGTTTGTCTGAAACAACAAATGTGTTTGTTCTTTGTCAATTGATTCTTGGATTTGGTATTGGGATTTTCTATGAACTTGTTATGATTATGCCATAGTGAGGTAGCATTGTTGATTTGCTATTGCAATTGTATTGTGGTTTTATTGCGGTTGTATTGTAGTGGTATTGTTTTTGTATTGCTATGGTATTTCTGTTACATTGATTTTTGTTGTTGTTGGTGTTTTATTGATATGTTACTGTAATTTAATAGGAATATATGTTGATATCATTTTTATTTATCTGCTTGTTATTTGTGCAGGAGTTGAGATTATTCTTGGTTGAAATATTATTTACGATCTCAATCTCTCTGCTCTTCGTATTTTTCTCAACATTTATGTGTTAATTTAATGCTTGGTATTGTTTTGGAACCATAATCATTGTCAATCTCATTGTTTCTTTAAAAGATTATTGTGAAATTATTACTCCATTTTCTTCTTTCCTTTGTTTTAAGATATTTTTATTTGGAGAAAAAGAACTCTGTTTTTGTAATCTAAAAGACTAGGTACTCTTGGTGAGTGTTTTCTGATATGCAAGATCTAGACTTAATGTATGTCAGTTTACTACTTTTGCAGTTGAACTTTGGCTATCTAAAATTTGAAAAGTCTTGTATGCCAGCAGTGTATCTATGTCACACATCTTGGGTAAGAGGTATTCTTCAATTGTGATAGTTTGCTCTGTTGTACGTATTCAAACTGCCTCAAAATGTTTTCATTGCTGTCTTGAGTTCAATACTAGCAACAGTTTTTTAATGATAAGAAATTATGAAAAGCTTATACATAACAGACATATAGTTGAACATAGCTAAAGTGTATATCTAGAAAGATGTCATTGTGCTTCAAATTAGCAAATTTTTGGGGTGAAAGCACAATGGTTGACATGCCATTTTGCATTTGATGAAAATAATTGATGACTTTTGTATGGAAGTATACTCATTAAATATCTTAGATTCTATCAATGAATGAAATATTTGCCTTCGAGAGCTTCATGTTTTTTGGTTTGTTTTATCAAGTATCTTCTATTCTATAAATGAATGAAATATTTTGGTAGATTGGAGAGACTAGTTAGCTAGTGGATTTTGGATCATGACTTTTGAGGAGAACTAGCAAATAAGTTTGGCTTATGCTTGTTATTATTAGGCCCCAAGAATTAGTAATTTGTAAGGACATCTAAGACATTATGTATTCTTCTTGTGGAGCCTTATGACATGAGCTGTATGTGAACTCATTGCTTGCAGTTAGCTTGTACTTAGTAGCATGCAATAGTCATCTTCTTAAGTTGTTTGAGAAGTGAAAATTATTTGGGCCTTTGAAATTGAAAATCGTTTTTTATTACTTGTTAATTTCCATTTTATTGCCTATTTATTGTCATTCATTGCCATTTTATTGCTTTGTGGTAAACACTTAAATTCACTCTTAATAATAGCAAACTCTCTTCCCTCTTAATATTTTTTTTTCATTATTAACTTCATTTTGATATGGAGATTATATTTGTGAACTAAAAGAATCTATACTGGAGGTTTTATGTTCTAGTTGTAAATTTAAGCATGGTTCAGTTTTGGTTATGTTTGCAGGTTGTGAATTTAACTTGGGGCCTTGCTTGGTTTCATTTCATATTATTGGGTTTGTTTTGGTTGGTTTGGCTTGAGCAGAAAGAGTACAAAGGATGATGCTTCATGTAAATTCAACAATTAAATAGGAGATTTTTGTTTTCAATTTGTTAATTCTTGAGATACTTGGTCATTTTTTAAGATTACGTGAAATAAAAAACATGTATTGAATACGAGACCATGTAATTATTTTGATACCATTAAATGAGATTTTAGTTCAATTTACTTGAAAACTTTGGGATCTTGAGCAACGTACGGCAGTCACGTATACGATAGTTTTGAAACATACAAGACGACAATGTAAGAATGGTTAATTTTGACGATATCCATAGTTGTTTCCACTCCATTATAATGTCATGTAGATTATAAAGTGGGAATAGATGACAGGACCCACCCAAATTCCACTTTGGAATATGCGCCGAATCCTGTGCGTGTAAACCCTAACTTCAAAACCCCTCAAAATTGGACCAAAATGCTCAAACAATGGCCACCTAATGCCAAGACATGCTGTCATATTCAGAAAAAATGGTTTTGTTTGGGTTTGTTTAGGTTGCAGAAGGGATTCGAAGAGAGACGGAGTTGGGGTTTGGATTTGGGTATAGGAAAAAACAAAGAAGAAGAGGAAGAACTGGGTTTCGAGG